>NC_043766.1:2366823-2669633 GCF_902148845.1 Salarias fasciatus | reverse complement strand
TTACATAAGTGTTTCTTGGTGGATTAGATAAATATATCTGTTCACTTACATATAAATGCAAAACTTTGTATCTGAATCATTCTGTGTTCCCTTCATTCTTTGTTTTTGACAGAGATCTGGCTTGATGGCCCTCCATCCATGCTGTCAGCAGTAATTATAGGTAGTGCTGGAACTGCAACATGCTTTTGGCTGAGCTGCATTTGAAGTCCCAGTGTGTGTGTGTGTGTGTGTGTGTGGTGTGTGTGTGGTTGTGTGTGTGTGTGGTGTGTGTGTGTGTGTGTGGTGTGTGTGTGTGTGTGTGTGGTGTGTGTGTGTTTGTTTTGAGTTGTCCATGCATCACAACAGTACAATTTGAATAATATAGTTATAATAGTAATAATAATAATAATAATAATAATAATAATAATAATAATAATAATGATGATGATGATGATGATGAAAAGCCAGACTTAAAAACACCTGCTGAAGTATGGGGGGAAGAAGTTAGGAAAGGCTGTGTAAACAGTGAGAGAGCTCTTCCTTTCTAATATTTTATTTCTAGAACCATCGCAAAATAGGATGGATATACAATAACAGGCATTGAAATGTCAACCCGAGCTTTTAAGAGTTTTTGAGGGGAGCACGCATGTGTGCAGAGGAGAAAACCTCTTACCGCTTCAGCACCATGGACAGTTACGGTGGGGAGCTTACCTCGTGCTCTCCACGGGAGCCAAGTTGACTAATAGGCTCTGTGTGTGTGTCAGGCCGCTCCCCGTGCACTGTACACTGCGAGATGGACAGACGCGTGTCCTCACATAATCCCACTTTGATTTTGTGTGTGTGTTTGTGTGTGCGCGCGCGCGACGAATACAGCCGCGCGTGTTTTGTATGCCAGTGTGTGACAGAGATTGAGGTCAGAATTATTTTGTCATTTTGTTTATTACACCTCCAGTGATAGTCATGATTGGATGACTCGCACCCGGCGTTCAATTCAAATGTTAGAATTATTTTATGATTTATTTTATGATTATCATAATACAATGACACACACACTATACATATATACATACAATGTATATATATATATATATATATATATATATATATATATATATATATATATATATATATATATATATATATATATATATATATACAAACATATACATATATGTATATGTTTGTATGTATAGTGGGAATCACACCCGCAGCCCGCAAATTCATGTGAAAACTCCATGAAACTCCATATTCCAGTATTAATACCTCATCATTTTTATTTATTTTGACACTGAATGTAACTGTCCTGAATGAACACTACATTAAGGGAGAGCAACTAAAATAGAAATATTGACTATCCCAATCCTTGACAAATAAAAAAGACACTATTGCATTTCTCATTATCCCGATAAATTGTCGAGGGAACTTTGGTGCGCGCATTTATTAAACAATCAGTTTTAGAATAAGAAACAGAGCTGTCTTGTCCCTGGTGTGTAGGAGGCTCAGCCCCCTAAAATGATTTCCTGCTATCTAATTCATTGATCTCCAAATGAAGCCGGACCGAAAGCGCGCTTGTGAGAGCAGCCTGAACGCCGCACGTCAAATTGCATCCAGACGGCTCCGTGAAAGATAGCGTAACACCATTTAAAACTTCAATGCGGGCACAAATATACAGCACAAATATGCAGTGTGTACTACCTGGTGGCTGCAGATGAGCATCATATAGGAGGATTTTTGAGGGTTTCTCTCCCCGCAGGCGTCCCATCGGCTGTTTGTTTTCAGACAGAAGGAGAGGAAAAAGTGTCCTCGGCTGGTTGTTCTGGAGGTCGGGGTGAGCAGGATGTTTCCCCCGAAAAAACTGGACCGCTTTTAACTGTAATTTTAAGTTTTTGCAAAGAAAGAAGTGGTGGAAAATCTTCCTGTGAGAAGATGCCGGTTGACGCATGCGTGTGTGAGGAGATGAGAGCGTGAGAAAGACGCACAGATGGAGCTGAAATATGCGCACATCACAGGGCTGGGAAATTAACTTCGTTTTGTCCCATTTCTAAAAGCAATAAAGCCTGGAAATGTATTCCGCATATACCTTGCAGAAGTGTCACAAGAATGCACCAGTTTATTATTTGCGATAATTTATGGAAATATAAGCATGTCACAGTGATGGAGTGACTTGGTTATGAAGTTAAAAATATATTTTCAGCCTTGAAGTTGGTACGAGGTGACTATGCGCGCCTTGGACATCGCAGTGGAATGAATGTAAGAATTACACTGTATTAAATCTATATATAAATGTAATTACCAGTGAAACAAGCTGGAGGCACTCCAGTTAACGTGTTTTGTGTGTGTGTGTATGTGTGTGGTGTGTGTGTGTGTGTGTGTGTGTGTGTGTGTGTGTGTGTGTGTGTGTGTGTCTGGGGGCGGGGGGGGGGGGGGGGGGCACCTCAAACATATCATCCGTCTGCCTTTGGTTTAATAATCACAGCTGAAGGAATCATATATCACGCACATTAGCCTGGGGGCTATTAAGCAGTGGTCCTCATTGAAATTTGCATTTTAAAACGATCACTCCGCGCCTCCTTAAAACCACACTGTCAAATTGATGGGAACTAATGCAACAATTACAGCCGTGCGCTGATGGCTCCTCTCGAACCGTTTGCTCTTGACGCAACATTTTCTCACAGTTTGTAAGTCTTTTCTCCGCGTGGCTCCTTTGGGTAATTTCTTAAGTATGGCTTTGCGTTACAGTGTTGTTTCTCCGTCTAACGAAGCTTCCTCCGAAGTTTCGTCCCCAGTAAAGACATTATCAAAAATTAACCGAGCTCATTTAAAGCAGTTAGGGCCACCTTGCAAGTGCCAAACAGCTGGAGGACTTTGATTTGCTGTGTTCTGATATAAAGACTTGGAAGTGTTGACAGGTTTAAAAAGAAAGAACGTTGGTGTTTTCATTATGAAAAGAATGCAGTGACGCACAATTTTTATTTAAAAAACTGAATCAATATTAGATTGTATAGTTCTATTATTATTATTATTGTTATTATTATAATTATAATAATAATTATTATTATTATTATTATTATTGTTGGAATTATTTGAGTGATGAGATTTCTTTAAAAAAAACACACACCAGTAAAGCGCACGTATGGTCCAATATAAGTTGTGTTTTCCTGCTTCCTTCCGTTTGTACAAAGCTGTACAGTAAATTGGTTGCACGGTATAGTCACCTCTCTGGATTGAAGTCAGGTTTTAACTGGAAAAGAGGTTGAAGGTCCGTGTTTGTTGCGATTCATTACATTAAATGGAATCAGAAAGGGATCCTGAGTATTACCCCCCCCCCTCCCCTCCCCCGACATGTGCCGCACCGACCACACACGTTTTTTTTTCTTATTCTTTTCTTCTTCTTTTTTTTTTTTTTACTCTACCAACGCTCTTTTGTTTATGCCGTAATGTATATATATGTGTATTTTGGTGGAGGTATTAGCAGAGCGGTCTCGGTGCTGATTGGGCGCTCAGGTGGTGATGTGAACGCCCTGCAGATTATGTCAGATTGCGTGCAGAAACCAAACCAGCCAGCTTTGAACTTCAACCGCTTTTGGCTCGTATTCACGCTCTTCCGCTCATTTCCAAGCCAGGTGCTGCTTGACGACGAACCTCAGATAGAGAGGGAGAAAGAGAGAGTCTGTTCAGGAGAGAAATAACAGCCGACACTTTTTTTACTACTCCGACAAACTGACTGCGGAACATCGCTTTCACCTTTGTGGATTTTTTATATCTGTGCGTCTTGCATGTGTTTTTGCCACAGAGTTGTAACCGGACTTAAGGCGAATGCGCATCGCGTGCTGTTGACTCGGGACAAACCGAAAACAACCTTGCCGCTGGATTTTTTAAAATATTGATTTTCTTCATTTTTTATTATAATTTTTTTTTATTTTATTTTTGCTGCTTTTTAAATCCCTGGTCTCCAGAAGTGGCATGACTGGCATCTGGCATCTCGACAGGTGAATAGTTTCCCTTCCTTTCCCGATAAGAACTTTTCTTTCCTCGTTGTTAACGTTGAGAGGATAAAAAGAAAAAGAAAAAAGTACCTTTTTGAAGATGTCAAAGCCCGCTGATCACATCAAGAGACCCATGAACGCGTTCATGGTCTGGTCCCTGGGCCAGAGGAGGAAAATGGCACAGGAAAATCCAAAATGCACAATTCGGAGATCAGCAAGAGGCTGGGCGCCGAGTGGAAGCTGCTGTCCGAGTCTGAGAAGAGACCCTACATCGACCGAGGCCAAGAGGCTGCGCGCCCAGCACATGAAGGAGCATCCCGACTACAAGTACAGACCCCGGCGCAAGCCCAAGAACCTGCTGAAGAAGGACCCGCTACGTCTTCCCTCTGCCTTACCTCGGGGACACCGATCACCTGAAGGGACTGCCCGTGTCGGCCGCGGACTCTCTGCTGGGCTCCTCGGAGAAAGCCCGGGCGTTCCTGCCGCCCACCTCCGCCCCCTACTCCTTCCTCGACCCGAGCCAATTCAGCTCCAGCGCCATCCAGAAGATGACAGAGATGCCGCACACGTTGAGCACCAGCACTTTGCCGTACGCGTCCTCGTTGGGATATCAGAACGGCGCGTTTGGCAACCCTCGGGTGCCCCAGTCAGCACACCCACACCCACCCTTCACCCACAAACCCGGGCTACGTCGTTCCGTGCAACTGCACGGCCTGGTCAGCGTCAAGTTTACAGCCCCCCGTGGCCTACATACTTTTTCAGGTATGACCAAGACTGGGATAGACCCATATTCATCTGCACATGCCACTGCCATGTAACCCACAAGACTCCCCCCTTTGCCTCACTCTTTTTAATTCACTTGAATACCGAAATGCATGTAAATATTACAACGGACATGTGCGTCCCATTTAAAAAGAGGCATGAACAGTGTTAACTGCCTTGGACTTGGTAAAGAACAAAAAAGAAAAAAAGAAAAAAACTTTTCCAGAAATCCAACAAGTTCCTGCCTGAGCAAAGAAGCTGGAGTTTGGTGTAAAGGACGGATCCCTGTGAACTGTAAGAAAATGTAAATGTTATAACGTTTATGGCAACCAGAAACGGAGGCCTTTAACTTTATTTATTGTGTACATTTCAATGCTGATATGCTGGCTTGTGTTGGTTCTCGATAGGCTACGTTTTATTATCATAATTTTGACAAATTTGGCTTGCGTTTATATTTCCTGTATAGGCCTGAGACGTCTGAGATTTGGCAATTTTACTAGGATGAGAATGTTCTGGGGGGCAAAATCGAGACATAGGTATAGGCTGAATCATACGGGTTATATTGTTTATATTTATCAGAAAAAAAGAGTCAACAGTTGGCACATGCAACTAGAGGGTCTATTTAAGATGACAAAAGGAGAAAACACCCAAATGTTTCATTCTTTTATTTTTTGCATATTTCCTGTGATTCAGTGCTAATATAGTCCCACGCGTCATTTGAGTTTGACTTTATTTTTTACCATTTTGAGGATAACTTCTATTTGAATTCAAGGAGTTCTATGTGTATTTTCTATCTAAGATGGTAATTTAAAAACCTGTCATGTTATGGAAAGGACAATGTATCTAGAAAGGTTGATACCTCCTGCTCTTTGTTCAAGTGCCGAGCAAAGACGTTTCAAATAAAGACAATCTGTCTTCAAACCAGATCAATTCTGTTGAATTTGTAGATTATTGAGACCAGAGGGAAAAATATGAAAGTGTGTATTTGCTGCAGGGTGTTGTTGATAGCACCAAAATAATTCATTTGAAAATTAAATGCAATGCCGGAAAATTATGGTTATTCCTTAAATAATTTTAAAGAACAACAAATATTTAAAGGAGAGATTTTACAAATAAAATAATATATAATAAAAATAAAAACCTAGCTGAATTAGAATATAAACTGAAGCTGACCTGTGGTTTTGTTAGGCCACAACAGAATCACAAACACGCCCCTTTTTACAAGCGATTGTTTCCCCTGTGTGAAAGTTGAAGCCTCCCTAAGAGTTTATATATATTTGGCTCCTTCTGCTGTTTTTTTCTCCTCCCTCCCGTTTCTGTGCCATCACTGTGCAACCTCTGACAGTGGCAGGGGTTCAGGCATGTCTCTCCCCGGCGCGGCGTGGTGAGTGCGTTTTTTTTGCGACACCAGGATGAACCGGTTTTTTGACGCTTGACAGTTCATGAGAGGCCTCCCTGGAGGGATTCCGCCTGCCCGACTCGTCTGACTGCTTAATCACTTCGAGGAGCTGCCTAATTATAGGTTTTAACTAATGGATCCAACTGTACGACGTGAGAGAGCTCTTCTCTTACCAACTCTTCCTCTGTGTGCAACTTTCCGGTTACCTTCCCAGCCGGCCTCATCACTTTTTTTGCGCAGCAGCACTATTTCCATTACGCGTGTGTGAGCCTTTGCGTGCGCTCATCCAGAAATCCCGTCAACATCAGCACCGTTTTCGGTCCACACGTGGTTAAACCGGTGCGAACTTGTGAATGAAGCAGGCCTGGCTCTCGTTTTGACAGAGGAGAATGAACACGGCTTCACAAACAACAACTTTAAAAAATGAACAGCAACAACATCACCAGGAGGGATTAAACCATTTCGGTGTGAATCCGGCGCGTTCTTTTTCTTCCTCTTCTTCTTCTTCTTCTTCTTCTTCTTGTTAAAGGAGGATGGATTGTGTGCATGTATGTGTGTAGTTGTTGGTCCATATTAATACTGTAGTATTAATTAAAATAGATTCCATTCCAATATCCAAATTGTTTACTTATCTGCCAGGAACATATGTGGAGGGAAGTTACCATTCTGCACTATTGCCCAAGGTGCAATTCAATGTTGGGGTGGAAGTGGGAGGGAGGGAAATGGGGGAGAGAAAAATGGAGAGAAGGAGGGAAAGCGGGGGTAGATTTTTTTTTTTATTTTTTATGACAGACTTAGTCCTTATCTAGAGCCGTAAATTAGAGTGATACTTCATTGAACTGAATGTGAAGTTTTACATCAAAGCCCCTAAAGCGTCCTAATTCAGCTTTGAAATGAGACAATTATAATTACTTTCAGGAGCGGCGGCAGACGTGCACATATAGGCTATGCATTTAGAGGTATAAATGTGTACGTGTGTTTCAGCCTTATAGGACGTTGTTTGATATTATATTCCGACTTTTTCTTTTTTTTGTTTCTTTCACTTTTGCGGCTGGGATTCACTCGCACCTATAATTATCCAACTTAGTCACGGAAATTGACTGCGCTTACAACGCCCTGAAATAAATAACGATAAACGACATCTGAGAGGTATAATGGGAGGGAAATTATGATTTTAAATTATAGGGGCGAGTGTGTGTGTGTGTGTGTGTGTGTGTGTGTGTGTGTGTGTGTGTGTGTGTGTGTGTGTGTGTGTGTGTGTGTGTGTGTGAGAGAGAGAGAGAGAGAGAGAGAGAGAGAGAGGGGGGGAGAGAGAGAGAGAGTTTAAATCTCTCCGCTTCCCCCCTTGACGTTTTTATTGGAGCACAACAGAGAGAATTCAATCTGCCTTATCTCTCCAGGACTCCTTTTCAGCACCAGATCAGAGGAAAAAAGGAGAGGATAATTGTTCTTTATTTTATTTAATTTAACGCGACAGCCGGCGCTTTCAGGTCATTTATATGCTTCATTTAGTGATAAAAGTCAACGAGGAGGAGAAAACACCCGAGTGAAGCATGCAGGCGCTTTCACTTCTCCTTCAGTAATAATTTACTCTGCTCTCTGCAACTCTCCAAACACCTTAAACTAGCAAACAAAAAACAAGAGAAGAGAATATCTGAACTGGAAAAACAAGGGAAATTTTACTTTTATTTTTAAAAGAAAAAAAATCAAAAATAGGATAAACCTGAGAATGTGCTTTTGGATGGAGTGTTATTATTTTTTATGGATTTTGCAGGAGGAAGAGAGGATGACGGTGATTGTTATGTTGAAGGCAGTGTGTATCCTAACGATAATAGAAGAAGAATTAAGAAAACAAAACAAAACTGGCTTCCCTATCAGAGATAGATTCTGGTGTTTTGGTGTCAACGCGAGATTTGGCGCAATATAATGAGCTTCTTTTTTTCAAGGGAATGCTGCTAAAACTGATCTCATTTCAACATATTAAATATTGTCTCCGAAAGACCAAAAGGAAATAAAGAACGAAAGAAAAAGAAATCATCACTGGCTAAATCCGGGTCTATCTAAAATTGAATCTGGGATAGCATTCTGACGGCTGGAAAAGTAAAAACCGTGCAGTTGTGTTGTTTGAATACGCGGGGGCTTGAATTTGGGGGTCCCTGAATTCTCATTTGAAAGAAATGAAATGGTGAACGAGCTGATAAAGGAAGGGGGGGAGGAGAGGGGGGGGGGGGGGGGGGGTGCGCGTGTGTGTGCGAACGTGCACGCGCGGGTCCGTGTGTGTGCGTATGTGTGCGTAAGAGAGAAAAGGAATCATGCCACGGTTATTTAACGCGCTACGCCAGTCGCAAAAGTGATTTACACCAGTACTTTATTCCCCTTCTGACTGATGGAAAGACACTGCCTGCCTTTTCCTCTTATTATTGTCAGCGTTTATCGCGCGCACACAGTCACGCACACGTCCACACACGCACGCATGCACACAGAAGGGTCCGTGTGGTCAGTTCTGTGGAAATGGTCGCAAACTGACGAGAAAAGAGCAGCACTTAGGTGGAATTTCCGTGGGACAGTTAATTTAGGATTTTATTTTAAGATATTTTATTTAGGCTTTTATTATTATTATTATTATTATTATTATTATTATTATTATTATTATTATTATTATCATTGTTATTATTATTGTTATTATTATTATTATTATTATTATTATTATTATTATTATTATTATTATTATTATTATCCTAATACAAAATCATGAAATACAAAATACCGTACACACTATAGTCACCTCAGTATATTGAAATACAAAAACCCTTTAGGAAAGTGCTGGCACAATAATTATATTAGGGCAACAATAAAATTATTTCCTACAAATTTTTTTTCTTTATTCTTTACACACCATTCAGTATTAGAATATATAAATCCATTCTCTTGCAGGCTTTCTTATTAAAATGTTTAAATTAAATTAGACCACTTTTTGTCTGTTTTTCCCACCATTTTCTGACGTTTTCATGGTTTTATATTGTCAATCTCTCTTATTGATGCCGACATGGAACACTGCCTATAATCTTTCTTATCTGTTGACCTATTAAAATTGATTAACATTGACACTTGACCCTTGTGTCCTGTGTTGCAGATACCAGTGCCTCAAAAAGGGATAAAAGGGATAAAATGCCCCCGAGATGAGATAGAAAAAGACAGAAATAAAACACATTTAATTTTGTGCACAGGACTGTATTCCTCCTGTCTTATCTTGACTCTCTTGTGGTCCCTCTGATTTATTTTGCAGCCCCATGCAGTGATCCTGGCCCCCAGGTTGGGATTCAGTGCTCTGCTATAACAACATTTAACCCTTCCCATCTGACTCATTATGCACTTTTTGTATCCTTCCCCAACCTTTTGTCATTCTGCTGTAATTTACAAGATTAATAACCACTGCTTTGAGCTGCTCTTTTAGAAGCTATTCACAATATTCTTATTCCTTCTCTTATTTTTATTCTTAGGTTCATAAATTAACATTTTGATAAGTCCGTCAGTTTCGTACTTCTGGCTGGCGTCTGCCTGACACTCTTTGAATCTTCATTGCAGGATAAACTTTCCAGACATCATTTTTTGTTTTGGATTTTTTTTCTTGGTGGCTGCCTCTGCTGATAAATGATACTGATGCTTCGAACACACACACACACACACACACGCACGCACGCACGCATGCACGCATGCACGCACGCACACACACACATGCACACACACCAGTTTGAAAATGTATGAAGTGCTTTAAAAGGTCAGATACACAAGCCTAACAAGCATTTGTGTGTATGTGCATGTGTATGCATGAACATATGTACATTATTATTATTATTTCTTCAACTTTCTGCATGAGTTTCCCTCATAGGAATATACATGACACAGTAATTCTAATCCGACCAATCAGGTTTCATCATTTACTCACATTTTCACCAATAAAGTTGTTGAAAACTCCCTATATTTTTGTTTTCCTGTATGAGGCTATCCACCACATTGTTTTGAGCATGATGTAGCTCCTGGACTGTGGAGGAGCTCTGGAGTCTCAGGGCCTCTGCACCACATGACTTCACGGGTTCATCTGTTGTTCTTTCCTGACAGACTGCTTCTTTAACCAAACAATATCCTCCACTCATCTTCACAAAGCACAGCTTTTTGTTTGGGAACGTGCCCCCTGGATGACGGGTTACTCCAGGGGGTGACAGAAAGGTGAATTTAGTCACTTTTTCTAAAACACAACATCGTGTTGATGAAGATACAAGAGAAAATTTACGTTGCGTTTGTGGCAGTTTATTGTTTAGAGTTCAGTGCTACAACTGAACAGTTAAAGTTTAGAAAATCCTTTGAAATATTCCCAGAGCTTCAATGGGTGCCTGTCAAAATATTTTGACCCCAGTGTCTCTGAAATCGTAATTGTGGCCCTGCTCTTCCCCTCATGCAAACAAGCTGAATATGTGTCTGGGGGGAAAAAATAAAAAAATAACAGAATCTCAGTATGTGCGAGCTGTCAAACACGCACTCTTCTAAAAGGTGGCTGCAGATGCACACAAACACACTCATACACACTCTCACACACACACACGGAAGTACCTGGCTGATTCAGTCACCTTCAGCGGCTCAGGCTGCGGGTTGCACTGCCAGTCCGAGCCAATGGAAACCCTCAGTAAAGAGGATGCTAATCGTAGCTTCTTGTGCCTGAGCATGTCTTCCCGGGCCAAATGAGATTAGAGGGAGTGGGATATGGTGAAACGACGTGCGTGGGGTTCTGGAGGTGAAAGGTAAAGGCACTTATCAGGAGGGTTCCCCTCGGGGTCCTCAACGGCTGACTCAATCAAAACCCTGCACGCACTTCTCACTGGATTAGACTAATCAGGAAGGAGCAGGGGATGTATAGACCACTTATCAGAAAAAAAAACATTGGGCTCTCTTTCCCTTTGAAAAGACCCTACAGAAATTTTAGTTAATTTTATTTATTACAGGATGCTTGTCGGTGTGGCAATCTTCCATGGAATCATTAAAAAGGGCTCTTCCACTCACTGAAGGCACGCACTGTTTACAAGCTACAAAGATAGAGGAGCCTTTGATGTTCCAAATTTCCCCGTTCACTTATTGTCTTTATTATTTATATATTTACTTAGATTTCTCCCCCACCTTAATTTATTTTCACCATTTGTGTTTCTGGTGCCACAACAGATCAGACTGATGGAAGGTAGTCAACACAACAAAGACCCTGAAAGGTATTTGAATATTTATTACCGGGATGACTTCAGAGCCAGACAGGCCGTTAGCAGTCAAAGCAATAGTGAGAAGATAACAGCAATTTTCACACTTATGATTACCTTCAAATTAATCTCTATTTCTTCAAGGGATGTGGGATAGCTGACTAGTCTATCTTTCATTTCTTGATTAAAGGAAAAAAAAGTTATTTAATCCAAGTTTCAGCTACTTGTTTGACAAAATAATCCAGAAACAATTGGAAATCTTAACAACACTACAAGTAGAAAAAGTAAAATACTGCTAAGGAATGATCATGATAATAGCACTTAACAACATCCCAGCCCCTTCTGCAAAGGGAGCTTTTCATGTATTACCCAGGACTCTGATGTTATTTGAAGGGGTGAAAATTGCAGCTTTTGGTTAGCAGTTGTGTGTATTTTTAGGCTGGACAAGAAAATACTTTTTTCTTTTTTTTTTTTCCTTTGCTCCATTTCTTCACTTTAATACATTCAGTGCTTTTATGGCTGCTGTCTTGGTTTGGTTTGGCTCATAGCTAGCAAACATTAGAGGGATGCTGTTGTGAGAGTCACATTACTGAGTCTCTACAGTGTGTATGATACACTTCCCCACTGGTCCTGAGATCAAAACAAACAGAAATGATGTATTTGTGTTTAACATGGAGCTGTGGCTACCACATTCCCATCACGGAAAGAAAATTCAAGTTTTCCAAGGATGGATGTTCTCCATGTCTTCTGGTGTGATTGTGATTCCAGCTGATAGTGTGGATTAATACTATTTGCACAGGGTTTTTTAACCTTCATAAAGCAAGACATGTATGGATGTAATCATTCATGACCACAGGGTGATATTTTTCATAAAGCACTCTCACATTAATTGTATTGTCATAATTAAAATAGCAGTATATGAATAACTTTTAGTTGTGCAATTCATTCTGGCCATATATATGGCAATTGTGCTGTAGAAGGTCCAGAAAGGAGAAATAGTAGCAAGACTAAATAAAAAGTGCATTTACTGTTGTATGTCACTGTGGTAGTCAGTGTTATACAGCATGTCATATCGTTTTTCAAGGCTTTTTAACAAGAAAAACATATATATCACATTTTATTATACGGTAGTGGTGATTTCTGAATATCCAACACTGACATACTGTCATGTGTTTATTTTATCTTATTCATATTTCTTATTGAAGGTAATATTATATCGGTATTAATTAAAAAACAATCTCACACACACATTCAGCTTTATTTGCATCTGGCGACACATTGCTGAATTGGTCAAAGAGGAGACCTGCACACTTGAAGGAGACTGAGAACCAACTTATTTTCACAGCTTTTTCAATGGGAATCAGTCCTTGGTCAAGAAGCAGAGTTGGTAGTTATTTAAAAGTAGAAAACCATTAAGTGATTCCAGTGGAACCAGAGTTAGGAAAAGTCCCGTTTGAGTCTGTCAGATTGTGCTTCAGCGCCTCAGTACCTGTTCGTTAACACATCTGGTCGCCCGACTAATCATGACAAGAACAATGAAGGAGGTTTGGAGGGAAGATAAGTCCTCATTATGATTTGTTCCTGTCATTGGCATAAATCATGTTCCATGTAAAACATAATGTTTCCGGGGATTGTTTCAGAAACTTAACTCCATTAGTTTGGGTTAGTTAATCTGAGTCACACTGAGATTTAACAGATTTTAGTGTACAGCCACTACCTTCATGACAAATATCCAGAATTTGTGCTGTGGCTCCTCCCAGCAAGTGAAACAATTGTTTCTGTCACAGCAGATCTCATTTAGGGTGTGAGAAATACACACATTTGCCATTTTGGGAGCAGTTGGTAATCTTCCTGCATAGTTATTTCAACTCACTCATTTGGTTGAAATGTTGATGCAGTGAATACCAGTTAGATAATGCTAGTTTACATATCAATTCTAGCCCAGTATCCCATGGAATGTAATTCATATTGAAAGCATGCTGTTGAATCACATATTTGGCAGGTGCACAAGTGCAATAAGCCTTGTTGCTTTTATAGTGTGCTGTTGGTTAAGTTTCTGATTTCCACTTGACACAAAGGAAACAGTTGTAGAGATCTGACCTTTTGCCTGAAGCAATGATTCATCCTCAATCTTATATAATGTGTTTCACTGGATGCCAGCGTGTAAGTGCGTCACTGGACTCAAACAGCATAGCTATTATTTACGCTGTGAGATCCGTCCAAAGTGGCACAGTCTGGGTCAGTTCTCCATCAGTCGGGGTGTTGGAGCTCAGTGCAAAGATCTTAGGATTGTTTTCTCATTGTGTATGACATATTAGTGGCTTTCAGACAGTGAGGATGGTTTGGAATAATTGTCATTCACAGAGTTTACATGATCCATGGCTCATTGTTGAAGATAGTGATGAGATCAATGGAAGAGGCCCTTCCCATTATATCACTGTTAACACTGTGTATGTGTGTGTAGTGTTCCCATTGCGATGTGGCAACTTGTGCTTGTCCTTGCTTATGTATACTCTCAGGTCCCAAAGAACTGGGCAACCATGGCATCTGATGAAACCAAAGGAAAGGTCTTGAGTGCCTTACAGCTGTGATTTATAATCCTATTGATTGTTTCACAGTTGTCCAATAAACCCGGACTGAATCGGCGCAGCGTTTAGATCACTTGCAATGAGCCTTGTATGCGAATAGCTTGGTAATCTTTTTGTGCGCAGGATTGATTTACCTTGGCTGAGGAACTGAATGGGAGGCTGAATGAGAGGCGCA
The DNA here is from genome assembly GCF_902148845.1 of Salarias fasciatus. Taxonomy (NCBI): domain Eukaryota; kingdom Metazoa; phylum Chordata; class Actinopteri; order Blenniiformes; family Blenniidae; genus Salarias; species Salarias fasciatus. The sequence continues at coordinate 2,655,504 of NC_043766.1, read as the reverse complement.
CCTTTTACTCTCCATTCAGTCTGTAACAACACAAAACCAAGTGCACTGTACAACAATGTTATCGCCACAAAGCTGTACAGTGCTGATTATGCCGACTAATTATGCCAGCAAATACTTGAGGAAGCGCAGAGCAGCAGATGAATGAGATATCAGCCTTGTAGAGAGGCTTGATTTACTGTATTGTTGGAGAATGTAAGACTCAGGTGCCTCCCAATACGTGGCATGATAGTGAGCTCCATACAAGATGCGTGGTTAATTTAACTTTATTTCAGCTTTTACCTTGTTCCAATAGAACATGTTGTAAAGAAAAAGAAAGAAAGACAAAAAAAAAGCCCTCTAGAATGTTATATTGCAACCTTCAAGACAAAAGTGTCATTTTAAATATGAATTCATAGGGTGTTGAGCAGGGGAAGGCTGAGGCAGACTCGTAATTATCCTGTTCCTCATGTCAATGCAGTTTCTTTGCAGAGGCCTGCTTGACTCAGACAGTCTGTTCTGAAGTATAACTTTTTGAGTTTACTTCCTGTTCTCATGTTTAAGCTCATGTAACCAAGAAAACTTTACTCTCAATAGAGAAAAACTAGTGCAGCTTTTCAATGATGAAGATGCTACAGATTTTTCTTTTCCAGTATGAACTGTTGTGTTGGCAAAACTCTGGTCCAGTTGGCACAAAGTGATCAGGTTTATTCTGAAGCAGCGTTTCCGCCATCGTACATGTGGAGAAAGAGTTGGGGTATTTTCTAAAAGTTTAGTTTTAAAAAAGTTGCATTTTCAGTGGCTCCAAGTTCTACTGTTGTGTAAACAAAGTCCATGCAATGCAGTGAAAGCTCTGCGTTTGCACTGTGTTCTGCACAGTGGTGTGAATGAGCCCTGCGACAGCACTGCTGTGAAAGAAACCATGAATACTCTTCAATTTCTTATGCAGTTCTATTGTTTGACATTTTCTGGTAATGTTGTTAATGTGGACCACCACTGTTCTTTCTCACCTCCCAGAGGCATCTTTTTCAAACTGAGGTTATAGAGGAGGCCTACTGTTGTAGCAGAGAACTCTTTGAATTCTCTTATGTGTATTTGTTTAATTCGAGGTTTTTATTTTTCACTTCACTCATTAATTTTGTTGTGTTACTGGTTGTCTTGCAAAAGTTAAGCAATGATACTTTATCTTTCAAATAAGTATGAAGAACGGTTTCGTACTGAAACAAACTCCAGATGTTTTATTCCATAAGGATTGTTGGACTTTGTTGATTTATATGCTGAAATAGACCAAATCCTCCAATTCACAAGCCGCTCGGATGCAGTTTAGGAGGTAAAAAATGAATTGATGTCTACTTTTGTCTACTTTCGCACTCATTTATTGGACATTATGATAGTTGAGGAAATAAATTGTGACATAATTCCTGCATTGATATATTCCAACGAAGACTTGGGAGGTAAATTGACAATAGAGCCCAAAGTGTTGGTGACTTTTGAGGAGCCAGCAGCAGCCTCAGCGCCGCACCATCCCGGGGTATTATACAGCCCTCTTTTGTCTCTCTGGAAAATGTCAAGGCGTAATTGATATTTCTCACCGGGCCCTTTATCTTGGTGCCATGTTTCAGGTTCTATGATCTGGGTTCACGCTGACCTTTACCAGTGCACTCTTTTCTCCCGCTTTTTTGGGGCCCTCACTGAAAATAGCTCAATAGGATTTCAATGGGGTGTCTTTCATTTGAGACAATCTTCTCTTCCTCTCTCTACCCGCAGCCTCTTTGACGGTAGCTATTTATTTTTGAGACACAACTTTTCAGCGTCTTGTTTGATCTGAGATTTGCTGCAGATGCTTTGTCCACAGAGACCTGAAAAAAAATCCCCCTCTTCCTCGGCATTGACAGACAGAATGTGTTGTTAATACTGTAGTTGGATCCTCGTAGACGTAAATGTTTTTCTCATTGCGCGAAGATGAAAGTGGATGAAATGAGTTTTGTGTTTTGATATAACACACAGTAATTGACAGAACAGATTTTTATTTATTCATGATTTTATTTTTCTTGTTTGCAGCATTTGTTAAAAGCTAGTCACCTTGAAATGTCGTCCATCTCTTTAATAGTGCTTGGGCTCGATTAATAAAAGATCTAAATACTTTGGAGCTTCATGATTAATTAAGAGCAACTTAATCACATGTTAGGGATCTAATTCAAAAATATTGGTAGATGAACAAATCAATAAGTACGCTCACGTGTTCACAAATCAAGATAGCGTTTGTTTTCTCGTTTACAATTCTTATGTCGACAATTCTGATTGCTGTTCTGGTGACTGTCAACTCTGAGGGCCCTTTCACACCAGCCCTGTAAAATCCAGATTTTAGACCAAATTGAGACTTTCTGTGAAATCCCTGCCCTGGACTCAGATCCGGATCTCTCAGGGGAACGCTGGACCTCCAGGATCGGCTGGTCTTGATGTGGACCAGGCGGCTGGAGTGAGAGGACGCCATGTGGAGCTCAGGGCATTTGAATAGCAGGAAAAAAACAAAAATAACAGCACGAATCAGAAGAAGCAGAACCACAAAGAAAGAGTTAGAAACTGTCTGGAGGTCAGAGGACAGACATGGAGTGGAAGAGCAGGTGCTCATTGATAGATGTTCAAAAGACTATAAATTCTGATTGTTTGTGGTTAGCTGTTTGCCGCTAACTGCTAGCTGGCGGACGGGGCAGGACTTTCTGTTTTGGTCCGTACTAATCAAATGAGCCGGATTTATTCTTCTGCTGGTCTGGCCAGTTCATCTCGACTGACAGCGCCCTAAAACTGCCAAGTCTAGAAGAATATGTTGCCATGTAAACAAACCCAAAATGTGATGAAAGTTTTGTGTTTTCTCTTGAAAACGTTGCTGCGTAAGCTCGTTTCACTCCAGGGTTTGTAATGCGGCTGCACATGTATTGTTCCTCTAATCCTTTTGCTCAGCTGATTCTACTATTTGACATTATCAGCAGATTGTACTGTTTCATTGAGTCAGAATTGAGTTTTTTTTTAAAGCATAACTATCATTAAGATAACAGTATTGATCACGATAAGGCCTGGGCTTGTTTGTATCACTACGCAGTGGGTGTGCAAACTGTCGCTTCTTATGCTGTTGAGCTTTGATCAACAGATTAATTTTCAGCTGACATTGTTCTTATTGTGTATTTTTTATTCATACTTTGTGCAATCAGTTTTGATTTGCAGATAAAAATGGAAGAGTGTGTGAAATAATTTATTCCAGCTCCATCTGAATTTTTACAGAGCCGCCGCTGCCAAATCCTTTAGCGCCATAGAAACTGCTGCTCTGCACAAAACTCTCTACCCAGGTGCTGCGTCACCATGTTGAAAGATGATGTTTCATTCTCTGTTTTCAGTGCCGCTTCGATGACGTTTATGAGACGGTGGGTCGCACTGTCATTTAGAAATTCCTGCTCATTGAAGAATTGCTGGAATTCAGTAGAAATTTGAGTGAGCTCCTGTGGCGGTATGCATGAGGATGGAAACTTCATTAATCTGTTTGTGAATATAAAATTGCTGTATTGTGTAGAATCACACAATAGCACCAAGTATTATATACACAGCATTTATCTGCAACAGATTTTTCACACTAGGTTGATGAAAAGTCCTTTCCTGATGCTCAGGTCATCTTCCTGACCGGCCGCTGCTATCTTTAACCCTCTTAACGTCATGGACTGCAGGCTAACTGGAAAGCTCACACGCCTCGTGTGTGTGCCGCTTCCGCCTCCAGCCGACTGCGATCACCCGCCGCTCGCCTCCTCTCTGCTTCCTCCTCTGGTCCTTATCTCAGGGTCATCTGCACAGACTTGAGCGGACACTGGATTCCCTCAAATGCAGCATCTCTTCTGCACCGGCGACCTTTAGCTCAGGTCAGGAGAAATCCCTTATTCAGGCAGCTGATGGCGGGGCTGCTTCAGCTCGCGCTTCTGCGTGTGGAGAGAAATGTACAGAGGTGGCACCCGGTATGCCAGGCAGCTGATGGTATCATTCAATAAGCACATTCTGCCCAACATGTTGCTCGTGCATGAAGATATGCTCAGCTAAAAAAATAAATAAATAAAAAAACGGAGCAAGTTGTTTTTCAGGAATATCACATGTTAGAAAAAAATAACCTTTACAACACAGCAAAAACTGTTAGGAGGTAAATATTGTAAAAGTTTATGATGAGTGAAAATGCATTTGTTTCCAAACATGCATTCGATGTGGCAGGATTCACAAAAGCTACAATGAGGGTGAATATCACCGACTTTCCTTCTGATCTGAAATCAGGTAAATCTACAGCCGGGTGGCTGATGCCTCGTCGAAAAGCCTGCTGAGTTGGAATAACCATAAGCTCATGTGGAAAGGAGATAAATTTATTTTTCTTTCAAATTATGTTCATCAAACGAACACAGAGACAAGCAGCATTTTTAGTCTTTAGCAACAATTCAGACGTCAGATCCTTGATATTCATGCTGGAATTATTTAAAATATCATTATATACTGAGGTGAAATGGAGGTGGAATTTTGAAGTTTGTCCTCTCACTCATTTTCCAATACAAATTCAGAACTTTGAATTCTGAACTCATATACTGTTAAATGCTCGATGTTAACAGAGCAATATAAATACAGTACAGTACAAATTGACATGGGTACAATGTAGAATGGAGATATTCATTAAAATATGAAGGCAAATTGTCTTCAAAAATGTTTGAATAGCCGTATTTTATTACAGTGAAATATTTAACGGATGGTTTAACAAAAAAAACAAAAAACATGTATATATATATATATATATATATATATGTACCTCAATTTAACAAGTGCTCAAAGACGTTATGCAGGTATAAAGTAAATCAGCAATAAAAAACTGATCGGCTCAATTTTTATGAAAAAGTTTTACCATAAGTATAGCAACATTTTTGGATAAATATTCCACTGTAAGAATGTGCAATCAACACAGCAACACCAAGTGGTTCACACAGGATATTAAGAATCATCCCAACACGCACTCCCCCAACACACACACACACACACACACACACACACACACACACACACACACACACACACACACCACCAACCCAGTACAGTGAGGAACGAAAAATCCAGACAAATGTACATACAAATACAGGCACAGAGGAGAACACTGTCATAACCCTGAATGTTCAAGTAACGCTGGAGTAGTTCATAAAATTATTAAAACATTTAAAACTGGAAAAAAAACTGATAAAAAAACACAGATAAGAAGCTTTGAACTAAAAGGATGAAGGTCTTGAGTTTCCCTTTGAAAATGTGCACACTTCCAGCTGCCCTCACCTCCTCACCGAGGCTATTTCACAGCACATGGATGATCATAATAATGAAGAAAAAGTCTGTCTCAATGCTTGGAATAAAACCCATTATGTTCGCCGAGGTTACATCAGTTAGTTGAAAGTTAAATAATGGTGCACACATGTTATTTTGCTCTGTGTTAGTTAATCAAACGTTAATAAAAGCACATTTCTTCAGCAGCATTTTCTCTTATGAGGGCATTGTAATTTCTGGCAGTCATAAAACTCGTAGCTGCAAAGAAAACTTTACAGGAGATTATGTATTTTACCCATTTTGATCCATGTTGATTTATTAAATGAATAGACTAAAATGCAGATACTTCCACTGAAAAGCCACATCTGCTTGTTTCTTCAGACACAAAGAGTGATCAGATGTGATGTTGTTTGGACCCACTGCATGTCTTCCAGTTGTTTTCTGCTACTGTTTAGAAGGGTTACACAAAAACAGGCAACTTGATTGTCATGAAAACCTTGTAAATCTCGTATACCGTGAAGTTGCTCATTCAGTTTGAGAGCTGAATTAATCGCTGCACAGATACATGAATACTTTTACTTCTCATTCATTACTATTATAAAACACTGTGTTCATACTACTGGCCTGCATGTTTATTTTAGTCATTTCTGACAATCATTAAAGACAGAGCACACACTTTATGGCATACAAAAGCTCTTTTTCAGTATTTGCAGGTACCAGGCAGCTGGAACATAATTCTTTTCTTTCTGAATGTGACCTACGCCATATTTATTTTGCATAGAAGACACTCTGCCCTCCGAGGGCCATTTTGTTTTGTGGTCAGTTTTTCAGTTTTATTGTTTGCACAATCTGAGCCGTGTAGAAAAAGTGAATTGAAGAATTGACCGTTAGCAACACTGACAGAGAGTCTCACACCTGTGACAAGAGAGTCAAGGGATTAAAACCTGCAGCATAGTGACAGCCTCTGTGCCTAGCCGCTGACCGTGGCACCATGGGTAAAAAGTCACCCAGTGAGAGAAGGTGAAGGGGGACACAAAACCCAGAAAGACCACAGAAACTGTTTTCTCTGTATTGTATAGCTTGTGCTGGCCTTTATATCATATTACTGCATGGATAGAATCAAGTTTCTTCCTGTGTTTCTCTCTGCATTGTTGAATATTTTTTATTCTATTCCAAGGCTAAGTACAGTATTAGGAAAAGAGAAGCTGATGTGGTAGGCCTCATCCTGTGCTCATTTTAATGTCTCTGAAAAGGACGTGTGAGTCGCCCATGAATAAAAAAAAATCCCTTTTAGTTGACGGTGAACTCCAGAAATGTCGCTAAATAGGAGCACGGCCATTTCTCAGGGCAAGGCTCAATTTTTAAGGCAATAAAGATGAGATGTCCACTGAAAAAAGAACAAAGAGTAATTTTAGGATTTGCTGTGACCCTCTGAAAACCTGAGCAAAATCCTGACGCTGCCATCAAAAGCACCGCAGCTAGAAGTGCCTCGAGGTGAGATTGTGACATCGGCTTTGTGAAATGAAGACGTACCTCAAGCTGCTGGCAGTGAAAAAAAAACAAAAACAAAAACAAAAACGGAGTTATCTGACGTATCAATCAGAGGTATCAGAAGGTGCCAATTAGCTGCTCAGGTCATGTCAGAAGTGACAAGAAAACATTGCACATTTCCCTGAACTGCCTCAACCCTGCAGCAAATTGAATATTTTCCCAAAATTACTGAAACCTTAACGTCCAGCTGCTTTAAAAACACATAGTCCACCTAGACAAAGCTGCAGACACTCTTTCCGGACGTATTTAAATGATCCCGTGTGAAGTTACTGAAAGGCTATGTGGGTGTGGCAAAGCTCACTTTGCCAGTGCAGTTTCAAACTGGTTGGACTTAATTCATTCACAGGCTCCCAAATGATGGCAGGCCTGTTCTGGGTGTGGAGGTACGGCGCTGCTGTGTTTAACTCTGTTGTTTCAGAATGAGAAAAATTATGTCAGGTTGGATTTCATGCTGAGTCTCATGTTCTCCCAGGGCCTGTGTTGACGGCCTTCCTTTACCTTGTTTTGTTTGTTTTTAGTGTTTGTAGGAGCCATATAATGGAAAATGGGCTGTTCATGTGATCACAAGGTGGCGCTGTGGTTAAATAAGGCAGACCACATGTCACAGTAAGGGCAGATGTCACCTCAAGAGGACAAATAGGTTTTTGACTGCTGTCTCTGATGCTGTAACACTGTCACCAATACGCAAACTTGATGCTCCGCCCCTTTGTCGATGCTCCACCCCTTTGTTATGACAGCTGGACTACGGAGGAAGAAAGTGTTCAAGACTAAGTAGAAATGGGCTGAAACTTTCCAACTTCTACAAAGAAAAAAAAAAAAAAGAAGTCTCCCCGTACCACAATCCTTCTCTCCACCCATGGTCCTTTTCTTCTGTAATATCATTTATAGATAGTTTTCTAATTCATAATAATGCAGAAGCTGAAGATCACAGGGAAAAGAACCATCTTCCTGTTAAGCCTCATAGTTCAAGAGATGATCATTCCAGCCTACTCCCTGCCAGTCACTGCTGGCAGCAGAGTAACACCAGAGGAACTGGTTAAATCGTCATACTTTTCTATTGTTCAGTTTCCACACGTCAAGCCAGGTGTTGATTCTCTCATTGGAACAAATGCACACAAGATATTGGAATCTTGGGAGGTCAACAGTGGTCCTGGTAATGGTGAATGCTATTAGGACAGTGGTGGGATGTGGAAGCAGTGGTGTGGCAGGTACAAACTTTCCTCTTGCTACAGTTAATAGGATCTCTGTGTGCAGACTGATAGAAATGCTGGTGAATCCATATAACCACAGCTTCACATGTCCAGACAAGACCCGAGGTTTATGTCAAGAATTGCATGAAACTCCCCTTTAAGAGAAAGGAGGTCTATATGCCCAACAATTTTGAGGTGGCAAGGTAAAGAATCTGGGCCCTAATGAAGGGGCTCCTTCATAACGAATGTTTGCACCTGGAGTGTGCAGAAAGCATGAATAAACTCATAAAGAAGAAGAAGTGGTCATCAGTCTTTGTTTATCTGTACTTGGACTTGATTATTTTCACGCATGACTAAGCAGACTCGCACAAATACTCGTATGTTGATCTGAAAAGAGCTGTCAGGTTCAGGGCACATCTTCTGAGATTGGGATGCTTCTCGTCCACCTGTAATTTCCAGAACACTGCCTGCTCTCCAGGTTGAGAGGACGTTGATCTGGCTTTGATTTCAATGTCATCTTTCAATGTGAGAATCTCATCCTCAAGAGCAGAGCTTTCCAAGTCAAAACTTTCTTTGACTTTGGCAGAAATGTCACCAATATTTGCTCCAAATGGATAACACAAACAGCTGGCTACAGATTTGATGGATGCAAAGTCAGTAAAACGCCTCTCAAACTCTGACAAGATGCTCTGAACATGGTCTTCATAACGTGCACTGTCAAGCTGTGTCGCATCTTTATCTTGACATTGCAGTTCTACTTGCATGTGAGGGAGGTTGTGCAGGTCCACGCTGCAGCCTGTTTGACATCAGGGCTGCAGCGTGGTTTGAAACATGTTCACTGAACTCATCATGTTGACTACATCTTTACCCTTACCCTGCAGCTTACACTGAGCTCGCCAGAGAGAAAAGATAAATCAAAAAGCCACTGGTGGTCCTCTACCTTTGCATAGTAGTCCAAATATTTTGAAAACTTCAGGAAGTCCTTGATGATTGGTCAAATTGGAGGGAAAAGCATTCACATGTGTCAACATCCTTCCTCAGTTGCTCCTCCACATCCAGCCATTCCCTCACATCGCCTCGTACTCGCATTTAGAGTTGCACATCTGTAATGGCCTTCATGATCTTTGTTTTATTTTTTTAAGTCATCAAAGAGGCTATCCACTGCCTCCAGAGAGGCTTCCTTCATAACATCCCCTTCATTGAATGGCTACTTGTGTTTAGCGAGGTCTGGCACCATAGGAAGTAATAGTTGCGGCCTTACCCTGGGTAAGCCAGACTGCAAGCTGTACTTTCAAATCCCACACTTTGGTTTCACGTAAACCTTGTTTTTTCAGGGGAATCCCTATGGTAGCTGTACTGACAAACAGGCTTTGCATGAAAATAAACCAAAAAGGAATCTTCCTCCCATTCGGGATGAAAATGATTGGCCTTGGCTCGTTTCCTGTCCGACATGTGAACATTTACAAACGCGTAGCTGCTCTGACCACTCGCTGCTAGCTGCTAGCTCCTGCTGACAGCCGTCAACTTCCTGTCATGCATGTCCCGTGCTACCACAGGTTGAACGTGACCCTCTCTTTTAAAATACTGGGCAGTATTGTTGAAAGGAAAACGGGCTGTTCGTATGACCACAAGGTGGCGCTGTGGTTAAATAAGGGGGGCTCACCTGCAGTCGCCTTCCTTCTCGCACCTGCTTGGGCTACTGTTGTTTGAGGTGGGGACCAGATATCTCTTGCAGGAGGAGGCCTTCGGCCGCATCCGTCTATCTAACGAGGCTGGAGCCAGTCGATCAGAGATGGAACTACAGGTCAGAGAGCAGGCTTTCCACACCCTACAGCAAGGCACTCCAGCAGAGTTTCCAGCAGAATCTCCAGCATCTAACTTCCTCCTGCTGCTCAGTTTCAGTTTTGGTTGTATTGCAACTAAATAGTCAATCAAACGTTTTGATGTCTTTGGTTATGTGTCAGTAGGAGTTACGTGCCAAAATGTTAATGATCCAATCATTCAATTATTTCAAGAGCAAACAGTGAAAATGCATCATTTCAGGACAAGTGCCTCTGATTTCATTGCATTCATTCATTTCATTTAGTTGGTTTTGACCGCCTGCAGCTGCTGCTACTGTCTTGGCCCATGGTGATGGCGAGGTGATATTGAACTGCAAAACTGCAAAATGCTCTGGACTCAACCCGTTGACAGGGCGCACCTGCTCTGTGCCGGTCTCGCGCCTGTTCTATCAAAACAGCACCCATAGTCTGAGCTTTTTTTTTTAAACAGTCTCTTGCTTGGAGTTTTGTTTTTGTATATCAAAACCTTTGTTTTTAGCATTTTTTTTTTTGCAACTTTTGCATTTGTTGGATCAACAGATTGATGTGAAGAATCAGTAAACTGTCATCTGAATAAATTACATATATTAATTTTTTTTTTTTTTTTGCTGCAACGTCCAACAGTGCTTACAATTTTCATCGCAAAACTGAAACATGTGATAGTAATGGACCTGCAAATGTTTCAGTCTTCAGTGCATTTGCTGACAAATTATTGCCATGTGTCTGTAGCGCGATTTTCCAGCTTAAGAAATAAGGATCAGCTCGGTGAAATTAGATTTAATGAGGAACACTGGCAGATACTTGTTCTCAGGCACACGCAACTGTTGTCATTTTCACAAGCACTCATTGTGTAGCTGAATTTGTAATCCCTTTTGAAATGCAAAAATGTGCTTTATATATGATATGGTTCAATGCACCCAATTACAGCCTTTAATTTTTAAACCATTTGCTGTTGAAACATATTCCAGGCAAGTGTTCCTCTCAAAATCTTTTGCACTCTTTAATCTCACAGTGAGGAGAAGGGAGAGTGGGGGCTTCGCGGACTGAAATGGGCTTTCATAACTTAAGTGAAAATCACCCAACCTCACACAAGTGTTAGGCTGATGGCCTTGCAGTAGTGTGTCATTAGCATTCATTATAGTCCTATAAGCCAGAGTAATTACAGGCCCAAGTGCAGGGAGGAATAGCAGTTTACACTGCTAGTAATTTGATTTGCATCTACGCTAATAACTTCTTTTGTGTGTGTTTATGTGCCGTGTCAGAACACAAGTGCCATTTGGCTGCAGGCTGTACGAGGCAAAAAAAAAGCCTTTTAAATTCTAAGATTGAGTTGCCTTTGCTTTCAGCACTCGAAGCTCTCAATCTGCTAAAGCATTCAGATTAGCGTGATCACAGAACAAGTGATACTGCATTTTTCTGAAAGTCATTTTGATGGGCTTTGAAGGAAATGTGGGCCAGCGTAGGAATATGAAATCAGACCGCTGTTTCCCGGTGCACTTTTCCCGTGGCATGCTGCTGAACGCCGCTTTTTAAAAACCTGTGATACAGGATGTATAAATCATATCACCACATCAAAGAAAGAGTCATTAACACGTTTATAAAAGTGCCTGCTTCCTCAGAGGTGCTTCTTTTGTGTCGTAGTCACTTCCTTTATGAAGCCATTAAAGCAAACACTCGTGTTGCCACAAGTTGCCGTGCTTGTATTCTGCTCTGCAAGCGCACCGGGAGACCCCGAGGGGACTAATACCTGTGCTGTCTGGGCAGTGTCTTGAAAGGAGTGAGGCTTCTTCTCGTGATGACGGACTGAGAATAGCGAAGCGTTCCCCAAAGCTGATGAGGTCTCAGGGTTAAGACTATACTTTTGTTGTGGCACAATGACATCCTATTTACCTGCCGAGGTCCGCCTTTCTTCTCCATGCAACTGTGACCTGAGCTTGAAAACCAAACCTTTGTCTCCCTGACAAATAGAGGCTCAACGTTCAGATCCGCTCGGTTGCACTTCAGTGGCCTCCAGTTGTGAGGCCTGCGGGCTCCTTACGTGGCCACATTGTCTGGCTGCTGTGAAGATATTTCTGCGACAGACTGAATTTCTTACCGTTCTTACAACTCCTCAGAGTGAACTCCAAAGCCCGGGAATGTGTATTGTGCAATCCTACACAAACATCACTGAGTTCAATATCAAACTTTTTTTTTTAATCTTCTGGGATCATCATTTTTAGTTTGCCTGATAAAGATTTAAATCACGGGATTTTGTTCAATAAATTAGTGACTATGATGGTCAAAGATCCCGGGAATAAGATGTACACAGTCAGAATGTGCCCCTCTGCTACTGAGGATGAGTATGTTCTGTAACCCTCTCCATGCCTGATACAAATAATGCATCACCCCCTTCAAACGACATCAATCATACTGTTGTGGATGCAACAGTGTTTAAAAATGCCTGTCCAGTGTTTTTAACACCATTAACACCCATTTGTTTACTTATATGAACAATATATGTTATAGCATATTGAGTTCAAATAATTAAATGCATTATTATACATTAATGAAGGAAAAGTTGTAACAATATTTGAATCTGCTTATCTCAGCCTAATAAAGTATTTTTGTATGCAAAGGACGCTTTTCTTTTAGAAGCATCCTGGATCATAACACCATGCCACCATCCAACCCATCTGACAGTAGATTGTAAATTTGGTAAATTCTGATCATTTCAAGTGTGTAGAAGCGAATGCACTGAAAGTGAACAGGGTCTTCATCCAGTATGGTGGCAGAGTTGAACCTGCAGCAGCATTCAGCGAAGGGATCCAGTGTGTCCATGATTTCCATCTCTTTATTGTTCCCTGTGAGTTGGACTGTGCAGAGCGTTCGGCAGTGTTTTGTGGATTTCAGGTAAAACAGCAGCATACAAGAGGTGGTCCTGAGAGACAAGCAAACTGACCAGCTCGCTCAGATCAAACCTTCTCCACTCAAGGTTTGCATGTATAAAAACAGGCGCCGCAATTGTAATAATGGGGAAAACTGAAAGCTCAGTCTAAGATGTGCGAAATAACACCAACTATGTTCAGTGTGTTTGCCTTTATGAATATGAAATATCCGGTGTGTGTTCCAGGTTTGCTGTGCAAACAACAAAGTGATTTATTTGCTTTTCATTGTAACCGCTTTTAACACGTTTGAAAAGGTAGTTTAGATCAGCCAGCAGAGGTGGTGCTGTTGTTGTGTTGAGAGACATTCCCTGAGCTTACCTCAAGTTTTATGAGCTGACTGCTCCTCAAATTCGAGTTTCTGACCAGTTGTTGCAGTTTTTTTTTCTTCCAAAACTCAGATTTGCTATATGGCAATGATCTCCACATTGTCAGGTGAGTTTTTGGTGTTTATTTTATGCTTGTGTAAAGCATGCCAACCCTTCACACTGTTTGCGCTCTTGTTTGTGCGTCATTTCCCTTGTGGTGCTGTTCTTAGAAAATCACCTGCAAAAACTGAGAGTACCAGCTTGCAATTTAGCACGGTTTATGCAGAATAGTAACTCATGGAAACAGAGGATCAGTAACAACCAATATCTTTGTTGTTTCTATTAAGCTTGTGAAACAGGATGCAAATGTAGGTTGTTTCAAAGGAAGCATTTTAAGGAAATCATACACAAAGTTTCCTGTTCCTCCTCTGACTTTTCTATCTTTTTAGGGTGTTCCAACACAGGCCTGGTCAACGAATAAATACCCAGTCCAGTTAATATGACTCAGTTGGTTGTGGCCTGGATCACTGGGCTCAATGAGACAAATCTGTTGGATGACCAAACCATTGTTCCATCCATCCAGTGCTCGTTCGTCACTGGTTTGATGTCGTGTCATCTGTAACGGCGGAGCTTTGAGCCATCAGAGCTCGTCCTTCACTTTCATTGAACTCACGCTGCCTTGTGCTGACTTTTTTTATTTTATTTTAGGAGGAATAACTTTACGACTGCCTTCATCATCTTCTGTATCCCAATTGAATTCTTTCATAAAGCTGTAAGTTATTCAATCTGCTGATTAAAAGTGGAGGAAACACTTGAGTTATACGGGGTTGTTTACCAGCTGGTAGTGATAAAATCGTCTGGCAGTGCCCCAACTGCTTTTTTATGAAGACAGAGCTGAGTGCCAGTAAGCCAGTGCAGAGTCTTCACTTGTTAAATGGGGCGATACCAGGACCATCAATTGCCACCCACTTTGCCTTTATGCTCTGTTAATGCATCGGTCCTGTCAAGGATGGAAGCCAGTGGAAGAGACAGGCACTTTTTTGTCAAAGTGATGCTGTTTGCTTTTACCCTGAGGAGTAAAAGTTTTTTTTTTTTCAAGATAATAGTCTGATGTTGTTTTTTTTAGTTTTTTTTTGTCTTTTTTTTTTTTTTTTCTATTTAGGCTGAGCTCTATTTAGGTGGTGGGCCTTTCTGCCAGTTGGAGCCAAGGTCAAAGCGAGTTTCCCACCCTGTATGGTCATCCGAGGACGACGGTTATGAAAGCCACCTGATAGCTAGCCCCCGGGGCCCTTCCTCTCCCGTTTACCCGCTCTCCTAATCCACAGCTAATGGTTAGCAATGGAGGCCCAGAGGAAGATTCAACCGTTGGTGTGTGGAAATCCCTGCTGGAGTGGGAGTGTCGCGCTTGAGGAAGTACTCAGCGAAGCGCACCAGAGACAGCAGCGGGACCCTCATGCCATGTGCTGCACAGCGCTCAAGGTGACCTGGCAAGACAAATTTACCAACCACACACACACACACACACACACACACACACACACACATGCTTTCTTTTCTTGATTGTGATCATTGAAGGAAAAGCCATGCTGCATAGAAGAGCTCTCCCTTTTGGAAAATCAGTCAAATCATGTTGGCGAGTTGAATTTGTTGTTTCCCTCTCAGATGTAGGAGGCGTGATGAATTTTTGTTGCACTGTTAAACGAGGGTAACCAAGACAGGAATCAACTCTTAAGTGACAATGAAACGGAGACAGAAGCCAGACGCCAGCAGAAACAAAAGAGCTAAAGAAGTGCTGGGTATCAAACCCTCCACAAAGTGCTCCAGGCCTTCGGAGCAATTGTAGGGAAGTGGTGGGAGAGATGTGATAACGCACGCTAGTATATAAACTGCTAATTAAATGTTTCAGGGTTGCAGCCATGTAATTTCCATCATCGGCTGATAAGGGGCACAAATGTTTGTTCTCGCCAGCGCTCTCCCTCTCCTCTGGCCTTGGCTTTGTTGGCTCTTGATTGATGACTTCATGTCATTTTTTTTCCCAGGTACAACTTTTCATTCAGAATTATTGTCTCTCTGAAGGGCCGAGCGCTCGGAGAACCGCAGTGTTTCAGCTCGCTGCCTTCAGCCCCGCGGCCCAAAGTCACGTTTAGATGCTATTTGGCGTCTGCTAGTGTCGGAGGCGTGAACTTTGACCCCGCTCATGTCTGAGTGGGACGCTGGTGTCAGGGCGGAACAATGGTGGGATGACAGCTCCGACTGATGTGGTGTGGTCAAGGCTGCTGCCCCGGGGCTTCTGGTGTAACCTTTGGCCACGGGACAGAAGCTGTCTTTTGATTTGATGCTTGCTCTGCATTTCATGTCATTTCTAGTTCTTTTTTATTTTTTTTTTCAGTAAAGCCGAAGCTGCCGAGAAGCCTACACATACAGTATATGGTTGTATCCCAGTGGTTCAAGACTATAGTGCAAAACTTCCTCTTACATTCCAGAACAAATGTACATTTAACCTCCGATCTTACTGAAACATGACAGTAACGACTGAGCTGCCTTATCGAAGGTATTCACAGGTGAATGAAATCATCCGAGCATCACTGAAGCAAGGCTGACTCTTCCAGTTAAAATCTACCCTAACTAAAAGACATGGTCAAGGTTACCTTCACAAAATTAATAGGTTTCATCTGACTTTATTAATTGAAAGGTACAGTGTCCATGATACTAAACATTTAAAATAGTGTGTACCGTTTTACCCCTAAAGGTGCAACAATTAGAGGATTTAACCTTTTCAGAAGTAGGTATGAACTCTTCCTGTTCACCGCTTTACTTCGTTGTCTGTCTCAGCCTACAAATACAGAACAGTTCAGTGTCTAAGTAGCTGATTTGCGTCTCATAAACTAAGTGAGCAAATGTGTCCATTCTAGAGTGACATATTCTGTCGGATCAAGGTCCCTTTCAGACGGTCCTCCCTCGACCAAAATGAGTATCAGATGGGTGTGGGGAATAGAAAGGAGGAGTGCTAATCTCAATGTAGAGAAGGGTAAAAAGAAGATTGATATTAATATCAAATCAGGGCACGTGTTGGCCAGGCATCGTAGCGCGAAATGCTCAATCTAAACCACGAGGACGTGTTTGAAGGAAGCACTAAATGTGGACTGACCTCCCTAACCCGTCCACCAGGATCCTTTTTGCTGTAATAAATAATGGAGGATCGGTCGGGTCAAGCAAAGCACCGGTGGGTTGAACCTCTCCTCCAGAATCCACGCAAAGGGGGTCCGTTCTTCGATCGACTGCCCTCCTCCTCCTCCTCCGCCTCCGCCTCCTCTTCCTCCTCCATGTGACAACAATGCGCAATGTGTCCCAGCGGCCGCCTCAATTATTGATGCTTGATGAGAGAGGAGCCAAGACAATCTCATAACTTCTAACTTATGGGCGATATGAAAGTGAGATTGAATGCTTCCTGGCGTCCGCTGCATGCCCCTCTGGGTTAATTGTGGTTAAGCATCATTTGTGCGGTGGCAGTGAGATGGCGGCCTGGCGCACTTGAGATGAGGCCAACCCCAAAATGTGTGCTTTGAAATTGGTTGTGCAGATTTTTGTGTCTGAGGTGTTTTATTAAATAGAGAATTTATTTTTGTTCAATCCAGCAAGAAGACGAAGAAGAAGAAAAAACTCAACCATTCCTGGTCAGTTAGCATGTCACTTCCCAGTCCTCACCCCCCTGGCCTTGGCCTCCATCAGTTACCTGCTTTGGTGGTGCATTTGCTGAACAAACATGCCCAGATTAAACAAATAAATAAATTTTAAAAAAAAAGATGGATAGTCTGACATTTCAGCCTAAATGCAATGTAGCGTCCTGAACAGAGATTATCCTGGCTGCTGATCTTGATTGTCTTCCCCTGTTTCCTCTCTCTCTCTCTCTCTCTCTCTCTCTCTCTCTCTCTCTCTCTCTCTCTCTCTCTCTCTGGTGGAGTGAGGTCCACTTGTTTGCACAGGCACAGCTCGCAGTCCCTTGGGGGCCATGCTACTCACAGCTAAACCCTCTGATGCTTCAGATCTCATCTCACTGCTGCGCATCTGTGTGTGCGTGTTTGTGTATTTATCTATCTATGCATACAACACACAGACACATCTGTACAGTTGATAGACTATATCGCATGCTATTGTGTCATACACACACAGACACACACACACCACGCACGCACACAAAAGATTGCGACAGCAACAGGTTTGTAAGATGTTAATCTCTCACGAAAACACAGTTTTACCTGGAATCAGACACCTCTTAATCTGCTTGCTAGATCTAATAGTATGATAAAGTAATGAACAATTAAATTGCATTAGTGGCTTTGTGCAATGGAAGCTGACTGATTTGCCTTCTCGTGGATACATGACAGTTGTATATTGATGCCTCCGGGGCCGGGCGACAAAAGTGATGAATAGGGAGGAAGTAATCAGAAGCCCTCTGGAGATGCACTGCAGATACGCTCCTTCCACGAAGCCTGCCACAGTACCCTGTAACAATTAGATTTTATTAATAGCATTATTCTCATTAAAACATTCATGTCAAGGAGAGAGAAAGAGAGAAAGGAGGAAATCGACCTGATGGAATCAAAATTAAAATCGGAAAATGTCACTAAGCCTGTTTAGCACCTTCTCTCTGTCGTTTATCTTAAAATGTTGAAGAGTTGTGGTTTTTACTGGGATATCACTGCCCAAGGTTAAACACTTTGTCAGTCAACACTGGGCTCTCTTTTTCCTTGCTCTCTCTTTTTTAGCACATGCTTTACACAATTAAGGAGAATTAAAGTGTTTTTTCTCCCCCCGACATAATTACAGGGTACGAAATGAGTCACAGTGGAGCGTTTGAGGCTCAACAATGGCGGAGGGGGGGGGGACAAAAAACTTGTTCATCCGATTGTGACTGCCAGAACATTGCCCCGTGGAGACAGGGAAGGAAACAAACAGGGGTAGAAGAAAAATGAATCCAAATTCATCTCCTTATTTTTCTTTCATTCTTTTCTTTGAATACAGATGTATTCAGCGCAGTGTCAGGCTCTGTTATTCAAAAAAAGCTTGTGTTGACTCTTTTTGTGCGTGCGCACGCACACACACACACACACACACACACACACACACACACACACACACACACACACACACGTGTCTGTACAGTAAATCTGTTCTTACTGTTTTTGGGGCTTAAATGTCCAAAGATTTCACTCTTATATTATGACAAGTCTTTTCGTTTCTGCTTGGAGAGACAGTAACAGACTAAACTTTCTTTCTTTCTTTCTTTCTTTCTTTCTTTCTTTCTTTCTTTCTTTCTTTCTTTCTTTCTTTCTTTCTTTCCCCAAACTCCCTCTTTTCCCTCTTTTCCCGAAGGACACCTCTGGGAGTTGAGTTGGCTCAGAGAAATAATGGGGGCGTATGGTGTGTGTGTGTGTGTGTGTGTGTGTGTGTGTGTGTGTGTGTGTGTGTGTGGGGTGGTTTAAGCGTGAGTTTGCTTGCCCCGTGGGAGGATTTGAAATATTTTGCAATCAGGAATGAATCAAACAGATAACAAGTGTTTAAGAATCTGAGAACCCTATGGAGTGCGCTCCCTTCCCTTTTATCTGATGCAACTATCAGTTGTCTTTCCTTTATCGGCGTACAGTATGGGATGCCACACAGCAGCTACAGCAGCAGAAAGAGCAGGATTTGGAGGGGAGAAAATCCATGGCAGCAGTGCCCTCTTGTGGCCAGCCAAGGAAGCTGAGTTCCTGAAACTTGGGCGAAGTCCTCAAAGGAAGTCTATCTTTGCCTGAAGTTGTGTCAGCCACACTGAAAGCATATCATTGTCTTGTTTTCAGCGCCCTGATAAGACCCTCAGACATGTATTTGAAGAGCAAAATGTGGGTAATCTCTTTGGAAGGTAACAAGAGAAGATCTGCAAAGTGGAAAAACTACCGAGAGACGACTGTTCCAGTCAAGTTTGAAGTGCTTCAAATCGCCCGCTCTCCAAGCCAAATCCTTGTTTGGATCCTTTTGTCTGCCCGCCTTGCCCAAATGAGCCTCCTCTGCCTGCTCCAGGGGACGAGAGGACAGGAGATAGGATTATGCGATGACTTGTGTTCGTGCAATGATGAACAAGCCCTCGTTAGCAAGCACTTTAATGTGCGGACAGATAGGGCGCTCATTAGCTCTAGTAATGACCACTTCACAGTGCACTGCCACTCTAATTGCATGTTTTGTTCTCTCTCTGAGGCTCGGGCTCCCTTGCAGAAGTGAAGACCCCCCCCCCCCCCCCCCCCCCCCCCCATCACCACCAGCTCCACTACCTCCCCATTCCAAGAAGCTCTTTTCTTTCTCCTCCTTCCTCCTCCATCTATCACTGGTTGGAGGATGCGGCGTATTTGCGGTCAGCGCTCTCGTCTGAATGAGGCATGGCAGGATTAGAGACTCCCCAAAAAATCATGTCTGGACTAAATGGAACAGATGAGACTTGATGAAAACCCACCAGTATTGTCCCTGTAGCTAGGGCAACTGAGGTTCCAGCTCAATTGTACTTGTGTCGATTAATTCAGTTATGCAGCAGTAATAATTTTTGAAGATATTGAGAGATATGATGGAGACGAGAAATTTAGAAAACTTATGATCTCACCTTTTGATGCTGGGAAGAAAAAAAAATATGAGTAGCTCCCAGCGTCAAAAGCCCCTAATCATATCATATTTTCTGAACATAAAAGGCTCTCTCCTTTCCCTATTTTACTTCCCCTGCTGTAGTGATATGTCATGTCAATCGTTATATTATGCACAAGTGCTGTCTTTTTTATTGTGAATTCCAGATCGGGTGGGACATTTGATACGGAGGCTCAGAGGATTCTGATGCCCTTCTATTTTCCTTGATTTCGTTACCAGTGGGACATTTTTGCCTCCATATTCTTTCATGTCCCTCCCTTCTCTCAAAGTAAGTTGTTTATTCTCCATGATGACTATCTCCGGCTCAAGAAAAGAGAAAAAAAAAATATATCTTCTGAAAAGACTTCTGAGCAAATCTGTCCAGGCTTGGTCCCTTTTTAAATCTAAGGCTTGGGTAGAAGCCTACAATGGCTTAGACTCCTTGGAGGAGGCAGCTTTCTTTTTCCCTCTCTTTCTCCGTTCCCAGTCATCTTTGTGATACTTGTGAACACACGGCTTTATGACAAGGAGCTAACTTAAATCAATTTAAAACAGCGTTTGAAATGCCTTTCGATATGCCATTGTGTTTACTTGAAAAAGAATGAAAGGCAAATCTGAATTGTAACATCTGTCGTATTCGGTGCCCCCACCCTCCTGCGAGGCTTTCGTCACACGCACAATGAAGTATTGATCGATTCAAGTCCATTTAGCTTTTGAAATAAATAAATATTTAAAAAAGAAGAAGAGAGAGGGAGAAAAAAAAACATATAATCTATCCAGGCTAGAAAGCAGAGAAAGCAGGGAGAAAGAATCGGGAGGGCCTGCAGGCAAGCAAACGCATTAAAGACATCCAGAGCACAGAGGCAGCCAAGCTATGCTAAGCCAGCAGGATGATTCATTTAAGCACATCTCTGTAAGCGCCACAGTCATTGTTGCTCAGCTGTGTACACTGCGGCGAACAGCAGCTTTAAGTGGAAGAGAACTGCGGTGGTCATTCTTTGGAACAACAGTAAAAACTATCAAAGTTTTGCCCGAATAAAGAGCCTGCTCGCTCACTTCGTCTCACCGTATTTCAACAACCGGACTTGAGTGCCGCTTCTTCTTCTGCTTCTTCTGCTTCTTCTTCTTCTTCTTTTTTTTTTCCCTACTGCTCACTGCCCCAAAGAGGATCAAGTGCCTCTTGAAATCATAGGAGGCAGTGACCATGAAAAAGACCTTAGCCTCATGTTCCAACATTATATCTCATAGACCATCAGCCGGGCACACAATGCGACTCAAGACCCTTCAAGTGACATCTTAGTACGAACCGAGCGGGAGGAATCACACTGGAAATACCTCTTTGCAAGAAGCCAACCTGAGCTACAAGCAAATCCTTTTAATCCAGTACAGTATACTTAAGGACTGACCATTGGTAAACCCCCACTACCACCCCCCAAGAAAAGAGAGAAGTATTAATAAGCTGTCACAAGGCTTACTCATTCTGTGATTTCCACAGACACTTAACTGCCATGGTGAGAGGCATAGGGGAGGGCTCGAGGATGAGTGCTCACCCCTGATCTTTTACCCCTCTTAAAGCGGTAGGGAAAATGGAGGCAGGCAGGGGATTACGGAGTGCAGTAATTGTGGAGAGGTGTTGGAGTCAGGATGCGGCGTTTCTGCTGGATTAAGACAAGAAGACAGGCTAATCTTGGATTGGGAGAGGAGACACAAGGGTCGGAGTTGTTCTGGAGCCCCGAGGCCGTTTGGAAAGCTTAAGTGGCAAAAAAAAAAAAAAAAAAAAAAAGGCCCGCTTATCCATACCTCTCTTGTGCTGCCTGCGAGATGGCCTCTCTCTTCAAATCACGCAACACCACCCTGTTTGAGGAACGGGACACTCGCATGTCTTCAGTGACTCGCGCCAAAGTGCAGCTCCTGCGGGGATTGTTCGGGGTTTCTCTCTGGTCACTTTCTCCTGCTGACATTCCGCAGACCTCCGCCCTTATTAGAAAAAGTAATCAAGAGGGGGGGGGGGGGGAAAGCTTGCAAATTGCATCTTCTTTCTTTCCCGACCTTACCACCTTACCCCCGTCCCTCCCACCCTCTTCACCACCTTGTTCCTTTCTCCTCATCTTCCGCTCAGTGCCATTATGGTCCCCGTTGCTTTGGTTTTGTTGTTTTTGTTGTTGTTGTGCCCCCCCCATCTTACACACACACACGCAAACACAGACACACACACCACATTGTCTCCCCGAGGGGAGGTGACCCCGTGTCTGTTGGTTGTATCAGCAGCCCCGCATTGTAGTCAAGGGGGGGTGGGGGGGCGGATTTAGACTCTCAAAGCATCTTCCCGCCGCAGCTTTCCCAGCAAACACCCAAAGTGGTATCTCGCCTTTTCTCTGGCTCAGACATTAATCTTGCTCTACCCTTCTACATCAAGAAATGCTTGTATTGTCAGGGAGCGCTAATGTTTTGCCTCCTATTCACTATATATACACATATATGTATTTTTGTGTCTGAGGGAATCAGTCGAATGCATTGTTCCCAAATCATTGTAATATCTATTTAGAGTGGCAACAGCACTGGCTGCCGATGCTCAGTATTCATGGAGCATAAACCAGCCTTAAGACTTAGAAAAGCTGAAAGGGCTTATCCCTATATTCTTAAACTCCCCTCTTTTATGTTGGTCTTAGGCATTAAGGATAGGATTGTGAATAGCAATTGTTCAACTGCTGCACTGAGAGTGAGTGTGTATACGTGGGTGGGGGTGTTTTATTCCCTAGCAAAATCCTTTCCTTTCTCCCATTTCTTTTTTTTTCTCTCCTTTCTTTCTTTTTTCCCAACTGTAAATATTAACTGTGTTCTTAACTCTTAACGGTGTATGGGACACAGTAATGTGCTTTTAAGGATATATTATGTGAAAGATTTTCCACTTCATACACTGCTGCTTGAAATAAGAAAAGGCTATTTTATGGAGCCTGAAAACAAATTTGCTTCGGCACAAGAAAAAGAAGAGAGAGGAGAAGGGGGGGAGAAAATAGATAGAACTTTGCAGCATCAAGTCGTCAGCAAACAATGAAAGAGAGATCTCAAAGGGGCCGAGCGAATCTCTTAAAAAAAAAAAAAAAAAAAAACAGATTGCATCCTATTTTTATTTATTTATTACTTTTTTCTCTGGCTCTCTCTTTTTTTGTTGTTGCTTTGCTGTTTCAAATCCGTGCTTGCTCTTTCTTCAGAAAGTGTGTAGTGCTAATGCATTTCAAAAGCCCTTTTTCAAAGCACAATAGAATATCGCCACAGAAGTTTTAGCGGTTCCGCTAAAGAAAGTGGCTCTGTCATTGCGAGCTGTTCTCGTATTGTCGCAGCTCCTAAGACGCTCCCATGCTCCAAAGTCGCCATCGTTTCTCACTTCCCCCTGCAGCCTGAGTTTAAAGGTTGTCAAGAAAAAAAGCTTATGCTTCCCTGTGTTGCCTTAAAACCTGTTATAATAATTACCATTGTGAATCTAATTGTGAAGCTGCAACAGATCTGGTGCGTTAAGAAGAAAGAGATCTTAAGTAAGTTCTCTCCTGGAGGCTGAGTTCTTGACTTAATCTCACCGTAGCCTGCATAAACACACCTCAGACCCATTTAATTTAGGTGTAAGAGCAGAGCTGAGAGAACCATTACATGTACTGTAAAGTGCAGCCGACTGTGGATAATCAAAACAGAGAGCGGCACTTAGGGGATTGTGACAGCTGCAGCCACTCCTGTTGATATCAAATAAGACCTTTTGAAACCTTAAGGATGAGTTAGCATGAAACAAATTGCTCCTAATTGTCAGGAGGATAAATTGTGACTGTGAGCGTTTGTAATTCTGTCAGCTACCATTCACCCCCTCATCTCCATTCATCTGGGCCCCGGCGCTTTAATTGAGAGGGTCCGGGCCGGGCCGAGTGAATTGGTAATAGAAATAAGGGAACCAGTGTGGATATTTTAATCAGCACTGACTTCTGTACCGGGGCAGAAATGAGCCAGCATGCCGTGCGGCGGCGGGGACATCCGTCTCTGGGGACTCGGGTGGAGGGTGGGGGAGTGGCTTCTCCATTGGATGTGACAGTCACTCAGGAGGGAGGCTAATGGCTCGGCACTCACTGCTGATAGTTATTGGGATTTATGCTCCCTTTCAAAAACAATAACGCCACCTCTCTGAACAGGCGCCTGCTGCATGAACCCAGAGATTCCTCCTGCTGCTGAGGAGCATGAGCGTTTCTGACCCGGCGGTAGATAGCTGCTCTCGCTCAGGGCTGTACGGTGGTGAGGCAGTTATCTCTGTCATCTCAAAGTGAGAATATCTCCTATTTCATTCTTGGTTTGGGCCCTTTCTGTGCAGAGTTTGCATGTTCTCCCTGTGCGTGTGTGGGTTTTATATGAATATATTTCCAGTTCAAAGACATGCATTTGAGGTTAATTTTTAAAATGTCCCACAGGTTTTCCTTGTGATGGACGGTGACCCGTTTTCACCGGCGTTAGGAGGGATTAGTTGAAGCCCCCCACACGACCTTGAGTGAGATAAGACGGTATCGAAGAAGTATGGACACTATCGGGTAACTCTTCGAGCGGCATGTTGAAATACTAGGAAATTGGAATATTCAATGCTGTTATTTTGGATTGTTTCAAGATTTTTCCTTTTATCTTAATGACTTTTTAAAGTCAGGCGTAAACAAAGGCGCTTGTGTTTGTTTAATAAAAATTTTAAATCTGGCATATTTTGTGTCATAAATGATAAAAAATGTGTGGCGGTGTTATATTTTATACATTTTATACACTACTAAGGGCTTGCATCTAAAAACATCATGCTTTAGTTTTCAAGCAATACTTAAATATGGTTTTTTTTAATGCATTTGGCCATATGGTTGCAAAAACACAAATGGTTTTAATTGCATAATGTATGTAATCAAATATATCAATGGGGGAATATGTGAAGCAGCACTTCAGCCTCTCTGTAATGCACCAGTCCTGTGCAGTTTATTTCAGCATTATTTGCTAAGTGGAACTAATGAACAATATTGTTACATGAGTAAATAAAAAAGACTCCTGTCAGCTAAAATGAGATGAATACAACCAAAATCTTAACTCAATATTTTAAATCATGAAGCTTTTGCAGAATGAACAAAAATAATACAATTTGGTTGGTCATTTTTGCTGTTGTTGAAGCATTTGTTCTGACCGCTGACAGTTGAAGTGAACAACACGGATAATCTCTTTATCATGGCACCTGGGTGGAATATATCAGGCACTGAATGAACAGTTTGTCCCAAAGTTGATGTATTAGAAGCACAAAAGTTGACGTGAGGCTTTGAGTCGTTTGAGAAGAGCCATATTGTGATTTATTGAGGACTGGGTCAGAGCGTCTCCCAAACTGGAGCTTATGTTAGGTTTTTTTTTCTGAAAGTGATCAGCATCTATCAAAAGTGATCCGAGGAAGGGGTAGCAGCGGATCCGACTGTCAGCACTTATTGATATACGTGGGGAATGAAGGCTGACCTGTGTGTCGCAATCCAACCGACGAACTACTGAAACTCAAAGTGCTGCAGAAGCTAAAGATGGTTCTGACAGGAGAGCAGTGGAGAGAATATCCGGAAGGGAAGAAGGCTTTCTTCTTCAGCTGGTCATAATGCTACGTCCGGTCGGTGCATTTTAAACTATTGGCATCTTATAAAGTATGTGTGTAACCACGAATACAACATCACTGCATTTAATGAATTGTTCTGGTGTTTCTTTTTAAGACGAAGCAACTTTTGTCTGTTTAAGTTATTTTGGTTCCACTGATTGTTGAAGAGAAATGACTCAGGGCGTGATAAAGCATCTCAATTGAAATACAATTTTAACTGATCTTTGAGTAAACTGTGAGCATCAAGTGCAGCAAAAACCCTTTTGGTAGCAATTTCAACAGTATGAGTGTTTTTTTTAAACCTTCTAACATGTTAACTGTGAAAGCAGGACGAGCAGCCTGAACTGGCTCAGTGTTGTTTTAGCAGCACTGTAGACGGTGGCTGTAAATGCTTATCACCAACTGACTAATTAAAATGTGATTAATTTGTCTATATGTACACCACCGTATTGAATTGAGATGAAATGCCTCCTGAAAGTTACTCTGAGCAGTCAGTACTGTTGTTCTGGAAGAAAACGGGTAGATTTACCTCTGCTGTGACAAACATTATGACGGGCTGCATCCAGACACACACCTACGAGCAATTCAAGCTCCGTTTATACAACGTTTCAAATGAAAATGCATAATTGTCTGTCTCAGTTTCAGAAAAGTTTCACCTTCACACTGTAACGTTTGCTTTTGTAATGAAACCAGCCACTTGCTGCTGGGAGCCATTCACCACCAACATTAACAGCGGAACAACACGGACAGTCGGATGGACCAAGTTTGATTGCTACGACAGTGACTGTCAACTCTTAAATGACTAAGTCCAGGAGAGTCTGGACCAGGACCAGAACCAGGATCAGGAGAATTACTCGCCAATGGAGCTGAGTGTTTTTGAAACATTCTGCTGTGGCAGCCATTATCAAAACGACGAGCACCAATGAAAGTTTCCTTTTTTACTTGAAAATGTTGTCTAAATGATCTCTTTGTCGTAAACTGCCCTAACGAGCATATTTCAGGGAGGAAATCAGCATCGACACAGGGAGAACATGCAGACACCACAGAGCTGGAATCAAACTGGGGATCCATGCTGTGTCTGGCAGTGCTAACCACTGTTCAGCCATCATTTACTTTCAGTGAATGAAATGTTGGACATTGATCGTGAATTATTCAAGTAAATGTTGTGATTGAAGCAATTTGAATATGGCTTTGAGAGCTGCTTATATATAATTTTGACTTATTAGGGACAGAGGACGGTGCAATAATACACAATGCCAAGACATTTTTTGTTTTGTTTTAGTTTGTTTGTTGTGTGTTACACTGATTTTGTGTTGTTGTTTTTTTTTTTTTTTTTTTTAAGCAGAGTGTGCAGGATGGCTGAACAATACCGCCACTACTTGTACTTTGGCTAAGAGTCAGTTTAGCATCGCGGACGGATGTATAACCACTAATCACTCACTCTGCGTTGGCAGCATTATTACAAGTGACAGCTGAATCTGCTGTCACTGTGAAAACGCACACTTTACTGGTTTATAAAGTGGCTGATAGGAACAGTTATAGAAATTGTACTACAGGGAATAGATCAGAACGCATGTCTATTTATTTAGCTGCAGGATATTCAGTGTGACTCGCACATGCTAACGTCCACATATTCTAATTTGTCCTTGTCATGTTTATCATTAATCTTTGGCCCTGGTTTGCTTGAAACATGGTGATTCGTTGAGATGGACCCGAGGGAAACCTAAAGACATTCTCCAGTATGATAATGGCATTATGCACGCCGCAGTGAAAATGTGTCATAAATTATACATTATCAGTGACTGCATGCATCATATATGTTGATGTGACAGTTCTCAGTCTGGGACAAAACACTTGACTTTGTAATTTTTAATGTAGTCTTGCATTCCCCGGGCCTCGTGTTGGGTCACCCATCACACCTCGCTCCGAATAAACCTGATGAACAGATTGATCATTTAGCTGTTCTTACTTTTTGAGTGTATCCAGATAAAAATAGATGTGTATTCAGCATTAACGCATTGACTGACTACATCTGTATCACACATAACGTTTGAATACATCTGTTAGACTGAATGCATTTAAAATATGTATAGTTTTATCATATGCCGTTCAGCTATAATCCGTAATTTTATATGGAGAGTTTGGCTGTATGACTTATTTATACAGTTTTAATAAATTTAGTAGCAATGTATTTAGAGGTATGTATTGAAAAAACAAGAGTTTTTGTGCACACACACACACACACACACATGCACACACACAGTAGTTTATGCTCCTTTGAAATCGACGGCAGCACAAATCGGAGCTTTGTTATCACTTACGACTCTGGCTATTTGGCCATTTGGCTATCATGCGCTGGATGTAGCGGCGGCGACGGTGGAGGTTCTTGGGAACACAAACACGGATCCTGTTTGAGGTGATATTGCCTTCCTTTCCATTAATCACTCATCTGACAGATACATAAACTGTGTGAGGCCGTCGCTCCATGAAGCCCATCCATCACGGCGTGCCGTACAGCACACTTGATATTATTGAGCATTATTCACTATTGTCCCTGCGTGACGACACTTCTTAAATGCAGCCGGCTCACATATCAATCACAGGCTTTGTTCACCATTGATTATTTTAACCAGGCGGAATCGCCAGATTAGGAACAAATGATTAATCACGAGAGGTTTGGGGGTTTGTCGGAGGTTTGTGGTACTTGTTGTGTCTACCGTTACTTCTGCTGCCTCTCTTATTTCAGCAAAAAAGCCTGGAGTTTGATGGCTGGCTGAATCAGTGGGCTCATTTGGGTGCAGCTGAGAAGAATAAGGAGAACCGGAGACATGCTGCTGGCAGAGATGAATTAGAGCCGAGGAAAAGCACTCAGATACTAGCAGGTGACATTTCTGGCCCTGGCTCTCTGTTCCCTCTCTCTTCCATTTTCTCTCCCCCAGAAAAGGGAACAGAGGGTAAAAAGGGCTGCTTTGTGCAAAATGGGACAAAGTATAAAACATATTCAAAGAAAGTATGAAATTCCCCAACTTCAGAAAGCCATTTAGACCATCCGTCCGAGTGACGTAAGGGAAAATAATATACTTGACCCTTTTTGTCTGGACACTTTGAGAAGTTTGTTATAATGGCAAGCCCTGTAATAATTCACTGTACCTCATGTATATTAAGTAGAAATTCACTGGCTTTTATGATAAATTGCCAGGGTAACGCCAGGACACCTCTTTTGCATTTCAATGCGAGAGAGTGTCAGATTCTTATTTCATTACCAGGCGACACATTAGCTGATGGATTTTAATTTTCTCTCTCTCTCTCTCTCTCTCTCTCTCTCTCTCTCTCTCTCTCTCTCTCTCTCTCTCTCTCTCTCTCTCTCTCTCTCTCTCTCTCTCTCTCTTCTCCCCAACCGCCTCGTGTTGAAGAATCCACAGAGACCAGGTCGAAACAGAAAGGCTTTGAATCAGCGGAGAGCTGAAAAATGAAATAAATAAATATAAATCAGTGTCAAGAACCTTTATTGCTATTTTGAGACCATCACCACTAAAAAGAAGAAGAAGAAAGGAGTGGAGGGGTGGGGGCGTGGAGTTGGTGTTCCCCTTGCATACCTCGGCGGATTGCCTGTCCAGAGTGTGAAAACGAGGTGGAGCTCTCTTGCTGAGTGGACAGAAAAAAAAAAATCAAGGTTTAATTCATAAAGTGATAAAGATCTGGATGCGGCCTGAATCGGAGACGTGCTGAGCAGGGCCAAATGTGGTGCAGACGCGCCCGTTTCCAGAGCGCGGCACAGTGGGACGCCGAGCCGCTCCTCCGTAAAGCCGGGAAAACTCAGCTCGGGGATCCTCTGCTCTCTAGCAGGGGAGGGGAGAACAAAACGCAGGTGCCGAAAGCAATTATCAAATTACCTAAGCCTTTCTTGCTTCTGTTTAATCTGTTTGTAGCAAATCCAGGTAATAATACATTAGGGTATTAAACGTGGCCCTCTGCGGAGCTAATAATTACAGCCACTTCAGTGTTCAGTGGGAAAAGAAGCAGCTAAACTAGGTCAGTGTGAAAACTCCAGCTGGAACTTCTCTCTCTCTCTCTCTCTCTCTCTCTCTCCCTCTCTCTCTCTCTCTCTTACCAGTGGAGAGAAGCTTGGCAGCCGCTGTGCCCTTAAGCAAGGCACACACTGCATGGTGAGTCTCTCTGCACCATTTCTGTCTCCCGGCAACCCATCGAGAATAAACTGCTGGGTTTTCAGACTGAATCAGACCAGTTGTCTCCCAAGTAATCATGGTGCGTTACCAGATGGGGGGGGGGGGGGGCTTTGTCCCAGCAATAAGTTTTCCAAATTATACCAAAAAGACATACAGGAAATGATAGCATGAATGAAAGTTGCACATGAAACTAAAACCTCCTGCTTGTTTGGTGTCAGAGTTCAGGGGGCTGGTTTTTTAAATTCTGTAAAATGTTAAAGATTGTTACTGTTCAACCAGTACAAGTACTGTCCTTGATTTAAGTAAATTTGGTTTTACTAAGGTCTCGTTATTTAGATGAGCAGGATCCTGAGGTTCCTGTTTCAGCGCTTTGCTTGTTGTTTCGAAGGAGTTTAACAATCATCAGTGTGTTCAGATACCTTATGGATGTGGAGCTCAGATAAAAGCCTGTGAGAGAAACTTGTGAAGGTGAGAAATGACAGCAGAACACAGGAAAAGCTTCAGATGGAATGGGAATAATGTGAAAACCAAACCAAGCAGGACCACTGAGAGAGGCCAAGATGAACATCTCGACTGAAAGAAAGATATGGAAAGTCAACAAGCGTCCAAAATACTCCTCAGCATCTCAGTTTGTTTAATATCAATCCAATGAGGCGCTAAAAGAAAGTCCAGCGTCCAGCAGTCCAAGGTTAGTACTCGGTTTACTTTTAGACCCTAACCCTGCTCCTTTAAAAAAGTGTTATTGAAGCATCTCTAATGGTGTTCATTTGTTTAATTTCATAACGGTACTGTTTAATATTTTATATCCTATTGGATTTAAGTATTGAATATTCTGGTATAATGACATAAAATGATATATACCAAATTTTTTCAAATCAATTTTTATTTTATTCACTATTTCCTGTAATTTACTGTGTGAAGCATCACTGTAACAATGTTCCCCTATTCTACTCTGTTGTATTCTGCTCTATTCTATTCTGATAATTACCAACTAAAGATTTTCCTAATGAGGTTCCAACCTCACTTGAAAGCCAAGAAGCTGTTTTATTAAGAGCAACATTACAGCAGTAGAGGGTGCTCCCTCTAACAGTGATTTTATTTATCAGTAACAGCAGAACTTTGAAAAGCTCTACATCACAGAGATGTTATTCAAGGTTTAAATTAATAAACATTTTTTAAATATATATTTTTATATTAGATATGTCTGTCTTTCTTCATAGTTTTATTGATATTGGTATTTTCTCCCCCACAGACATTGATACTTAATGGAAAACCTGCCATAAACAAGATTCCACAACATTTTCTTTTTAAAATCTATGGTAATGATTAGTAATAGCATTTTCTTACATCCATTTTCTGTGGGGTTTTTTTTCAGGGTCATATTTAAAAGACGTCAAGGGTGCTGATATTGTGCTTCTGCAGGTATGGAGCAGGAATATGGAGAAACAAAAGATTGATGAAGTGGTCCCATCCAGGTGGGTTACTGCAAATGCAGAACATGAAGTTATGCTAATGTTCCCAGTGTGGCCAGGGGCGGAGCTCCAGGGGGGGCTGGGGGGGCCCAGGCCGCTGGGGGCCCCGGCCCGGGGCGGATGCAGGCTGTGGTATTATGACTGACCTCTGAGTCAATTATACGTGGATATGCTGATGTGTCCAGAGTGCCAGATAGCCCCAATCAGGCTTTTATTGGTCTGTTATGCCAGCCGTGGCTGGAGATGGCAGTGCACAGACTCCATTTTGTGAAGTGAAAACAAATAGTTGGCTTGTTTTTATGATTAAATTTGTTTGTTGAGTTGTTCACTAATGTGCCGGACTGTCTGAGAAATCTTAATATTTAGTTTCGCAACTGTTGTTTCACTGTTTTTTTTTATAGCATCTATTTACATGTATTCATCTCTATCACATCTATAATGAATTCACATGTGTGATGATTATGTTATTAGCAGAGCCATGCTCCAGTTGTTTTTTTAAGGAATGTCTTCACAGAAATTAAAAAGTTAAAGGAATTACTGCTGCTACATAGATGTTTCCTGCATTGTTGAACCATCTCTGCATTAGATATAGTATTGGCCACATGTTGTATAAACTTTCCTACCTCCTCTATTTTCATGCTTTTAAGCTAATTTTGCTTTGTTATCCAGCTCTGCTTGCAAACGCAGGGCCTACATTGCACGTAACTATACTGACTTTACAGAAGGAATTGAACATGGGCGGCGCATCCCCTTCAGTTTAGTGGTGTGTAAATCTTTACTTGTATGCCAACTTTGAACTGGCTCCTGTAGGACAGGATTCCAAACTGCGTTTAGCTGTTGGTGTTTGGCCTCAGCTGCTGCTGTATATTGAATATTCCCAGAGCCGGCAGCACTGGAGCAGCACTGCCGTCTCTCTGCCTCTCACAGCTGACTATATTCACGCTTGGCGACAACACCAACCTCCCTCATTTCATCCCCACTCCTCCGTCTGTGGAGCGTCTTTTCCTCCCATCCATTGTCACCGCATTAACCGTAGGCTAGCATAAAAGTAATTGGAAACTGATGCGAGCCAAAGCTTCAATTAATGCACCTCCAAAGTCCCTGGTCTGTGTAATCGGCAATAATGGTTTCATGTTTGGGAGGGCGTTTGGTCACTCGCATTCAGCACTCACCTCCTGACAGAGACTGTTAAACCCTGCTCAAAATCCCCACTCCACAGTAATCTTCATTTCAGTCATTTTCCTCTTTTCTCCATCTCTGATGACAGCTCCAGTGTCTTCGTTTTGCTTGCAGTCAGATCGTGCGCCCGAATGAACAGGAGGTGTAATTGAGTACTGACAACTCAGCGACAGGATTCTTAATTATTACTCTAGGGTATGGTGGCTGGTTGGCCTGGGTTCAGCTCTCTCACTGAGTATGCTAACAGAGTCATTTTCTCTTCTCTGTGAATATTGAAGTGCAGTTTTGTTCCCCGCATGTCCGCGTCAGACCCTGAGATTTTAAATTTAAGGGATGATTGCAAATGAAACGCACAGCGCTGTTAGTTTAATGCAGCACATATTTTATAGGAGAGCACTGCGGGCTATAGGAGGACTGACCCTATCAGCGCAGCGACATCCCAGTGCGTTACAGAGATATTATAGTCGTCCCTGTGAGAGTTCTTAATCAGATCTGTGTGTCTGATTACTGACTGTTACTTAAAAATGTCTCCTTTTTTGAGGCTCCAAACATGAAACTACATGGTTCCTTTGTTTCCTTTGCCTTTGTGTTTCAATACTTCATCTGCCCTTTAAGTGATAAGACATTACACTGAGGCTTCTGCTGCTACTCGCGCCGCACAAGAGCATAATTCCTCTGGTCCTTGCCTGTTTGTGCCTGCGCTGGGCCTGCTCAGTGTGATAGAGAAGAGTAAAGAGGGTGAGCATCGCTTTGTGCTGCAGTCTGTATCTTTTGTGCGGGTGGATATGGAAGAGGGCGTGAAACAATTGGACAAAATGGCCCTAATGTGCTTAAAGAATCTTCTGTCTTTAATCAAAGCTCACACACATGCACCACAAAGGCAGACAGAGCAAACCCAATTCTCCACTGCTTCTGCCGAGTGACTGTTCTTCTCCTGGCTTCAGTGCTGGGAATCAGGATCACGTTGGCTTTGAGTTTCTCTTTTCTTTTTTCATCCTCGGCTGTCATTCTCGCAGATTCATTGCCTCATCTCGTAAGGAATTGGACGACAGGGATTTGGCTTTTAAGGATAGACGGCAAACTTTGTGTTGTTGGCATTATGTCCCTTTGTTTGATCGCTTGAGCCATTCAGAAGTCGCAATTTACTGAATCGTGTCCCCAAACAAGGCTGGAAAGAGAGGGAAATACAGTCACGATTAAAAGTGAATAAATCCTCCCTCCAGAGAGCGACAGACCCGCGTTTGCATCCGTGACTCATCATAACTGTGACTCTGCACAGTGGGAACGTTGAGGATTTCTCCATGCAATCCCTCAGTTCTGCAGTTATTCTAACCTAATGAAGAATCGTGACAAAGCTTTCATTAAATTTCAGAGCAGTGGCATTTCCTGAGAAAAAGCTAGGTCTCTGCACGACTCTGCACATAACACATGCTAACAGTGTTTAGCATGTGAACGATTATCAAATCTGTACTCGACTGATGTTTGACTGACTGATTTGATTTGATTTGATTTGAACTGACATAACCAAGTTTGTCCTTTTGCTAAAACACGTGTGTTGCAATGTTTAACTCACTCGTGTTTAACCTGCAGAACACTGCACCTCCCAAAAGTATCTGTCATTATATTATGATTTATGAATGTAACTGTCCAGAGCTCATTTTACAGTGGATTTTTACACTTGAGTGAAAACTTTAAAAAAAAACATTGAACATCTGACCCGAGCTTCAAGTGTAGGGTATTTTTCATGAATGGTTTATCTGCGCTGGTGAGGAATTATTCATTTAAAATGAGGATGCCGAGGGAATACACTTTAAATGCAGGGTACTTAAAACATGTTGGTTTAAAACAGAATATTTTTCGTTAAAAGTTATATAATCCATCAATACAGACAAATGGAAAGCTGAAACAATATGTATGAAACAAACGACAGTTTTCCGATTACAGGTCGGTTTAATTTCAGTCACTTTCTGAGTGTTTATGTTCATACTAACTTTCAGGACAGGCTGTGAGGTATTTTTCTGCTGTTGGAAAATAACAGAGGAATGTGAAACGTCTCAGACTTTGTGCAGATTTTTGAAGAATTTCTTATAAAAACTAATTCACAATAAAATAGCACAAATAAAAAACGATATTTTTTTGTTTCAATGCCAGTCAGAGGTGTACATTTAATGAAATGTAATTCTTCCGTTCACCTTTCATTGGGAAAATGACTAAATTTAATTATAAGTTTTGAGAATTCAAGAATTCCAGATTATATAGTCATGCAAAATACTGACGTAGTTCTATATGCACTACTGTGTTTTGTTGCCTCTCAATTTTGTAAATTTAATTTTTTTCACCTGATTTATGCTTTCAATTTGAATTCTGGAGGAAAAGCAGGAAAATTTAACAGCATTTTGCACACTAAACTACTGAAAAAGACTGAATGAGCAATATTTATTCATATCATATTTTTATTTGCATGTATCTTGCTGAATGTCATATTGTAATAATGTGTAAATAATATTTTTAAGAAACTTTGATACTATTAAATTTTTAGAGGTTTTTTGAGCTACGAATGTTAAGTAATACTTGATTGCGGTCCATTTAAATTAATTTCAACAGGTTACATATGTGGCTGATAACACAATTTATATATATTGTGCAAATATTGAAGTTATCTGGACTCTCTATGATTGAAATGTTTATTTTCCAATTATTTCTAAGTGTCCAAAATTGTGTTTATGGTTTTGCTCCTGCAGTTATGTTCAAACCTGACTGTGCAGGAGCGTGTGTTACACGCAGTAACAAAAACTGCTGAAATGAAGCAGATGCCTCTTAAACAGGAAAACTAATGTTTATTTTGGAATACCAATGCATCATGAGATACAGAGCAGTGCTACTGTTTGTTTCATCTGTGCTGGCACTGAATTATTGTTATTTATTGTGTGTCGTTGTGTATAGTGTGCTGATTTTACACAGTGGGGGGTTTTGGAACTGGGAGAAGGGTCCAGCTCCAGTTTTACACTAATTTAATTTCCATGCTGCGTATGGATGCTCCAAACACATTATATTCATGATGACAGTGACAATTAAAGATTGAACTGAAGTGAGTTAAATTGAAGCTGTTCTCAGAAGTGATTTTAGGATAAAGCACTCCTCCATTAAAAAAACAAAAAAAAATAAAACAGTTTAGGCTAATGCTAACAGCTGACTAGACCAACAGCAGAGAGACAGCAGCTCTTCAGCTGTTGAGTGAAAACTTCTACGTAACTCAAAATATTTCCTTGTCTTCCTTGTTAGTGTTTGCAACAGATATGTGGTTTGACAAGACTACGTCTTTAAAAGGTGACATACATAACACAACTCAATCAGAATCATGCCGAATGACGTTAAAATAAACACATCAGAAATTAGCTTTTATTCTCATTTCAGCCAAAAGTAGTGTGGTGAAAGTTATTTGGCTCAAATGAAGAGCCAAATAATTGTGCGATATATCTAACTGTTTGTTGTAAGTTTGTATTTCTGTAACGACCGTGAAGCGCTCCGGGTGGAGCCAACCGGCAGGTTTTAATGGACGCCCGCTGTGGCGATGGGTAAAGATGACAGCTGCCCCCTGAAGCAGGCCGGGTTTAGCCAAGTCGTCATTTGTGACTCTTCGGTGTATCCGGGCTTTGTTTGCGATCGGGGCGCACAGTTCATGTGGCTGTAAGTGATTACCGCGTGGCCCATTGACATCAAATTTCTATATTCCCGGTTCTGCCTATCCGGCACAGTTAAGAGATCAAGAGAGTGATCAGGAGTGGCAGCTCATCTCCTCTGTAATTTGATGATGAAATAGATGGGAATGAAAAGGGAGGGGAGAGAAAAAATGGAAGCATACCTGGGAGCATAAAAGCATGATGGCTGCTTCATGACCGCTCCTCTTGCCCTTAGTCTAACATTCAGGGGGAAGAGTGTCCCTTTGTTATCGCCCCCCTCTCCCTGGCAATTATCACAAACTCTACTTCCCCTGCCCTCCGGAGCCCAGAGAACTGAGCGGCCGGAGTGGGAGAATAGCTACATTTATAATTTTTTTCTTCTCTTTCCATAGATTAATTTTCTAGGAAGCCCTGTCACTGCCTGTACAGGGGGAGCGGCGAGAGAGGAATAGAGTGTAAAAAGGAGGGAGGGGAGGGGGTAAAGAGATTGCGGCTACAGTGCACGAGCCTTCTCGCTTTTTCGTTTTTCTTTTTTTCCCCCTTCTTTTTTTTTCCTTGACAGATCATTTTCCATGCAGGGGTATCAAGGGGTCTGGCCGATAATTGGCATGCAGATTGCAGCTGATGGCGTCCCGCAACAGAAGAAAAGAACTGGCTAGTTAGAATAATGAGCCAGCCCGCCTGATGGATGGGCGAGGGAGGAGGTCATACAAAATGTTTCAGACACAATTCCTGCCCCCCCTCGCGCCCTGCCCACCATCCTCCCCACTACCTGCACCTCCCATTTTTATTTTTTATTTTTCACAAAGGCGTGATATTTCATTATTTCCTCCTCTCTCTACACTTCCTGGGCAGTGAAAGCATCCCATCCTCCTCTTTTCTTTCTTTCTTTCCTTCCTCTCTGTCCTTCCCCAGCTGCGATGCCCCTCTCTGCAGGTAGCGTCTGGTGACGGCACAGTTTTGGGTACTTGGAGCCTCGAAAATGTCACAACTCATTAGGAGCCCGACACCCTTTAGAGACTGCTGTTTTAATTACAGCAAAGGAGTTAATTACTGGCCTCTCGGTGGATTTCTGATTCTCACCCTCCTTCAGCTGAGGGAGAGAACTTTGAAACACAAGACGTCAGCTTAAACACAAGAAATTAAGAATCGGTCCAGAACGGGCATTGTACTTTTTATTTAATAAAAGAACATCTCTACGATTTATGAAGTGAAGTTTCCTGCGCCGAGCAGCAACACAGAGAGAGGACGAGCACGGGGACAGGAAGGAGCTTTAAGCTTTCAGGCTACTTTGGAAAACTGCGTGACAGATGTGTAAACCGCATATTTATTGCCTTAATTAAATGCAATGCAGATTCTTTTACACACCTGTCCCGGGGAAGTGAGCTGAGAGACCCTCAGACCTGCAGAAGGTCAGACTGACATCTCATTACGCTCTAAAGTTACTTTGTGAAAAAAGGTTCATTCTGCTGGGTTGTTTTTTTTTCCAGTAAATGAAAACAGGAAGAAAGAATGGAAACGTTGCTGACGAGGCTGTTTTACCAGCTAGCTTTGTGGTATCTTGAAAAAAGGTTTTAATGTTTGCCTCAATCAAGGTTTTAAGTTAAACCAAATGGTAGTGTCGTTATTTCTCTGATCTGAAGATGATAAGTTTTGTCTTTGGATGTTATTGAACAGAGTCTTTTCATCTTCCCATCATGTGGAGGAGTTTTTATCCTAATTTTAGAGTTGACAGTCTGTGGAAAAGACATCGTTGTCAGAACAGAGTCATGTAAACCTGAACTGAGTGAACAGACTGTAAACAGACTGGACCTGTTGTTTTTTACTGAAATCTCACATTTCCTCCTGATCTATGGTGGAGCTGATGATTTTTTCTGACTATGCAAACTGCGAACCACAACTTTGAGACACAGAATAAGTCGGAAATTGTCTGTTCTATCCTGAAGATATCATGTATTACAGACTGCTGTCTGGCGTTGTAAAGAAACCTCACATGACATTTACCAGACAGAATAGACACTATTATACTTCTGTATCTGTGAAAATCTCAATGAATGGAATACGATGTGTACCTACATATTCACACAGCTCCTCTGATCCCAGGCCTTTCCTCCTGAAAACATGTTTTACCTTTCCACCTCCCTGAGGGCTGCATTTTACTGTGAATGCCTTTAATCCCTGCAGCTTTACAGATAATTAACCCAGACTGTCATTTTACCCTGCACGTCAGCCTGCTTTTGATCTCGCTCCCAAGTCAGGTAGCAAAAGGTAAACAGAGGAATTATAATAAGTGTTATTAAGTACCTTGTTGCGCTTGAGAGGATCAAGCACTTTTGCTTGTTTTGTTTGTTTCACTGGCATCTTTACCCATCTTCACCTCCGCCTTTGGTGCAACAACCAACAGCAGTCCTCTGTGTTCTTTTTAGGAAACTGTCAAGGTGCGTGCACACACACACACACACACACACACACACACACACACACACACACACACACACACACACACACACACACACACGCGCGCGCGCGCACACATACGCTGGTACACATCAACTTGAAAGGTATTTGTGTACCTGCACTACTTCACTCCAGATAGAAATGTTGTACTTATATTTATTTGACAGTATTAATCAGTGCATGGGCTGAAACACCACATAGTAATTGTGGAGTTATCCTGTTGATAAAGGATGCATTCAGCAGGGATGCAAACTGACTGCACTACATTATATATATATACAGTACATATATCTATCTATCTATCTATCTATCTATATCTATCTATATCTATATATATCTATATATATTATATATGTATACACACACACACTATATATATATATATATATATATATATATATATATATATATGTATATTGATTGATTGATTGATTTTATTTGTTTCATTCTTTTTTAAAAGAAAGAAATGAAAAGGAACAGAAAGAAGTGAGACTTATGATGTCTGCCCCTATCAACATAAAATAAATGACAATTTGTCAAGATTTGTTAACATATCACAAAAAAAAAGCAAAATTCAATACAACCATTTCACTTAATCAAAATATAAATACAAAAATTTCACAAATAATTGCAGATCAAATACAACCATTTACCAAGTGTAAATACAAAAGAAAAAAAAAAAACCTTAATGAAATATTTTCAAAAGAAACAATCATTCTAAGTTTGACCATTCTTTAAAACAGAGTCGTACCCTCCCAAGTATATATATATATACATATACATATATAAAT
Source organism: Salarias fasciatus (assembly GCF_902148845.1). Lineage (NCBI taxonomy): Eukaryota > Metazoa > Chordata > Actinopteri > Blenniiformes > Blenniidae > Salarias > Salarias fasciatus. The sequence continues at coordinate 2,616,373 of NC_043766.1, read as the reverse complement.
CTACAGATACAACAGACATACATAGGCGGGAAGCGCACATATTTCAAAGCACATAATTAAATACTGTTTTGTGAGTTGTTGTGAAAAAAGGAACCTTTGGCAGCTGTGAACTACTCAGGTATTTACTGTACAAAAAATAATCAATCTCGCAAAATCACTTTCCATAGAGGTTTTCATACAGGAAAAGTTTTCAACACAAAGTGGTTCACTTATCAAAATTCATACTGCTGAAACAAAACAAGCTCCCTGGCCTCTGCATTTATTCATATTTACAGAGGAACGTGTTGGGAACCGGAGATGACTGAGGGATGAGTAAATGATGAATAAAATTAACCCGTTATAGGACACTCGGAAGAATATGAACATTTTAACGCATTGTTTTTAGAGGTGTTTGATTTACTCCAAGAAGTTAAAGTCATTGTGACAATGTGCTTCCATTAGACACCAATCATACCCTGTTGAAAAGTTAAACTGACTAAATCCCATATATGTTAGCATTTCCAGTATAAAAATTAACTTTAAATGAACTTTAAGTACCCTCAGATATTTCCATATATTAATAATTTATTCTAAGTATATATTATTCTCTAAAAGATTCTCTAATTACATCTTACACTCACACTGAAAATTGTTTAGTAGAGAAACAAACGTGACCCAATATGGCTCTTTGCCCATTAAATACTTATCAAATTAAAACAGCTAATTCTTAAAATAATCATTATGAAAGAAAAACCTTCAATGGTTATAAGAATCACAGTTTTCTTTCTTTGAATGGCCAGTTTTGACTTAAGTTCTGCTTCTTTTCTCCTGCAGAACCAGCAGAGGTTAATAAAAATCCCATGAGGTTCTGTGTTAAGACACCCATCTGCCCCGCTCTACTCAATCCAGGGTCACATGGAGTCAATAATAGCCAGCAAGGGGTTAATTCAGGCCTGGACAGGTCAACGCAGGGAGACAGGAAAAGGGCATCTTATAGAGTCGCCAATGAAACTCAGAAGGAAATGTGTGCACAAACAGGCCCACAGCCTTTTCATTCTGAGGCAGGAGCGCCGACCACTGTGTGGAAAATAAAAACAGCTTCCCCACTGCAGAGATATGTCAGAAAAGAAAACAAAAAAGTGGAGTGAAACGCTGGAAAAAGGATGTGGATGGAGCTCTGCGCGTTGCGGCAGCTTCTCTCGGCAGCCGCTGCAAGCTTAATCTCACTTGCACTCTCATCAACACAACACAGAAGGGAACAAATTTACTGTTTCATCCTCATTCTTCCCGCCACGCTGAGGAGCTGTATACAGTACACAGCAGATCAAAGCCTTAATTGAAAAATAATTATAGGTACTTAATCATAGAAAGCACTAGGCTAATTGAAGTGAAAACAAGGAGGCAAACGCAGGCCCTCAGAATGGTGGCAGAAAGAGGATATTGTAAAAGCTTCTTCTTCAATCCCCATTGTCTTCCAGATTAAATAGGAGAGAGCTATTAGCAGAGTTAATTGGCTCTCTAATTTAGATCTCGCCCCACTGAAAGCATAACGGATGCGAGCCTGTCGACCAATGATGTGTGCACTCTGTCACACTGTCCTGCTGGACTGTGATTGGTTAATTGCTCGGGGATTTTTGAAGTTTTCTCTCATTCTTCAAATGCAGCAGATTTGCTGGAAGGAGGAGGGAAGACGGAGGACGGGGCGGGTGAGAGAGTGGGGCAGTCTGTGCTCGCTGCCCAGGTAGCAGCCATTGTTATGGAGGTTTGAAGCTGGGGAGGGCGGTGGCGGCGGCTTCTGGCTCACATTAAAACCAGCTCCTTTCTTTCTTTCTTTTCCTCACCAAACTGTTAATTCAGACTGATTCCTTTCGTATGCAGTCACAGGTGGGGGATAATTCACTCCGACCCCCTCCCTCTACACCCCCTCTCCTTCCACTGCCCCCCTCCTGACCTGCTCTTATTCTGCAGAAGTTCCCGAGGCCCAGAGAGGAGCAGCACTTCCTCTTCAGGCCCTCTTATCACACTCCCAGCCAGTTCCCTCCCTGCTGTGAGCCAGCCGCCTGCCTTCCCTGCGCTCACCCTGCCCTCTAGTGTCCGCTGCCGGTATCGCCGCGATTATTACTGTAAATCCATTTAGGCTCCCAAAAAGAGGAAGAAAGTAAATGGGCCATTTTTCTACCATTTTCTGAGACAGCCTTTCATCATTTCAACACATCTCTTTCTAGTGTTTTCTTATTGTAGCCTGTAGTGGTAATGGAGCTCTTGACTGGAGTTCAAAATAGAAGTTGGCGTGGAAATGTTCTTTCATGGTCTGTCACCCAAACTTTTTTTTTTTTCTGGTAACAAAACTCAGAGAAAATGACAGTGGCAGATTATCCTACATGCCCGGCTGTATGACCTTCTGTTGGAGTCACTGCATTAGTGAAGAGTCACTCTCCACAAGAAACACATTTTCTTCATAACTTCCATCTTCCAGCTTTGCAGCAAAGTCTATTGTCTTTGAGAAAGTGTCAGACTTACCATTCAGTTTCCAGCACCAACACACAATAGCGCATTGATTAGAGATGCACTCCCCAAGTAGAAGCTTTTTGTTGGTTATTGAAGATAGTCGGCAACTGTTGTTACATTCATAGTTTATGAATCCATTATCACACTCTGCTTTATACTTACAATATATAGAGAAGTAAAATGTTTGCTTTAAGAAAAAGAGATGTATGATGACAGTTTAATGTATATTTTTATATATTTTCTTTAAAAACTAGAATTTGGCACTCAGAGAGCGCAGACCTCCGCCACAGGTCAAATCAGTCACCAACAACAATAAGAACACCATATATAATAAAACAACATTGTGATCGGGCATGCGATCGGCGCGGAGCGCTGCAGCGTGCGGCATGGGCGCGCGTAGGTGCAGCGTGCCGCACGCGGCCGCACGTGGTACGCTGCACCCCTCCGCGCGTCGCACGCCACAACGCTACGCGCGCCGCACCGCTACGGTCACCGCACCGCGCCGCGCGCCACGCTGTTTGCGGCACGGCACGCCCACGCCGCACAGGCTCCCTGTCGGCCGGCCTGCCCAACTATGTGAAAGACTCCCTATCTCTCAATGATAAAGAATCCTTCAAAACATTTCTGGATCCAGACAGTGATCCGGATCATCACCAAAACTGAATGGATTCTAAGTTAGCCCAAGACCCACCTTTCCACAAAGTTTCATTGCAGTCTGTCCATTACTTTTTCTGTAATGTTGCTAACAGACCAACCAACCAACAAACCAACAAACCGACGTGAGTACATAACCTCCTTGGCGGAGGTAAAAATACACAAAAATATTGGAGTAAATGTAACATGGGTCCGTTTACATTGAAACAGCTGAAAACAATGTAGTTTTTCTGTGGGACCACTTGTGGGCGCTGTTGGCTGTTTATGTAATGAAACAAAACACGTGCAGAACAATAAGCTAAAAACAGTAACAATGGGAGAACATGGACTTCACTGTGGACAGGCCTCCAAGTTGGATTGTCATTACAGTGACTGTCAGCTCTAAAACTACCTAGTCCAGGAGAATCTGGACCGGAACCGGGACCAGGACCAGGAGAATCTGGACCAGAACCAGGACCAGGACCAGGAGAATCTGGACCAGAACCAGGACCAGGACCAGGAGAATCTGGACTGGCCTCTCTCAGCTGAAATCGTCATCATGTAAATGGCCTACAGTACCTGAAAATAGGTTTTTCACTGAAAGCATGAAGACAGTGAATGAATAACTGAACTATTTGGCCCCATTTTGAAACTTTTCTGAGCTCGAAGTGCATTTTCACTTGAATCATGTAAACGGGGCCCGTCTTCTGCTAAAGCATCCTTTGTGTGTGTGAAGACCTTGAGTCTTATATGAGTCTGATAGTAGTGTGTGAGCTGATAAAATTCTGAATTGTGGTGTGAACTGTGAAAACAATTTGTATTTTTTCAGGTTTTGAATGTTTTATTGAACTCCAGCAGTGGTGTTCTTAGCATGCTGAAACATCATTGGGTCAAGCTCAAGGCCTCTAGATGTGGCGTTTGCATGTTTTTCTGTGTGTGTGGCGTTGGTTTGGTGTTTGTACCAACCTGTTGCCTGTGCTGGAGTGCAGCTGTCTGTTCCTTTGTATTTGCAGGGATCCACTGAATGCAGACATTGAACAAACACATAAAACAGCCAGTGCCACACTAGACAAAGCCACAGCCCATTCAGAAAATCATGACATCTTCTGAATCCTAGAAAACCATAACATCTACATTCTCATCAAAATATGACACAAGGATGGATTTTCCCACAACGTCTGATTCAGAAACCGAAGAACTCAACTTTGACAGACAATAATCAGCACATGCTCCAAAGGAAGGACCTTGAATTTCTTTCAGCATTCTGGTGTTATTACAGCTGGATGCTGAGTATTGAAGAATGCAAAGCTGCAAAACATTATAGGACCCGTGTTTCAGGGCCTGCACACTGCTATAGAACACGGATGTCTAGATATTCTCTCATACTCATTGAAGGGAAAATGCCATATTTTGTGCTCATGCAGTTTGTATCAGTTGACCCCCTGAAGAAAAGTCTCATACGGACTCAGCTTTCACTCACTGTTTCCTCCGATAGCTGAGAAAACAGTTTCCTTCAGGGCAGTGGAAACATCTCTGCCGAACAAAGCTCTGTGAAGTGGCCTCTGTTTTCAAGTGGCTTTCTGTCGGCAGGCTCATTATAAGTAAACAGCAGAGGCGGGAAAACTTGTTTGCTTACGGTTCGGCCTGCTAGGGGAAAAATGGCTTTGCACAGCAGCTACCGAAAGTCATTAGTGTAGTACACAGCAGGTTTCCTTCATTTCCAGAGACAGCGATCACCTCGGGTCGGCCGTAAGAGCCTCTCACAATGCTCTTATCAGGGTTTCCCTGTGTGGAAAGTGACCTGAGAGACCGACTGTAACAAAACATTCTGGTGCAAAATACGGTGAAATGTCCCAAAAATGTTCTCCTGTAGCTGCTACTTTCTTCTTCTTTTTTATTTTTCATGTCTTTTCTTTTTTTTTTTTTACTTTTCTTTACAAAATCCTGGCAACAGCATGGCTTTGAGACTAGTTTGATATCAACCACGTACTCAGCTTTCATGGCAGCATCACCAATATCTCAGACTGGGTCTCAGTGTTCTGTTACGTCCACGAGAGCTGAGTTTAAACACCTATTCTGATGTCCTGTGTCACAATTTGACACTGGAGGAGGCCTAAGAAGCCCTGTCCGTTCCCTGATGGACGCCTGCACGTCCCAATGCCTCCGCAGAGCACCAGTCATCACCAAGGACAGCTCAGTCCCTCCGTCTGGCCCCTGGAGGGCGCTACAGGTGCCTCAGAACAAAAACAAACAGAAGCAGAAACAGTGTCTTTGCCAAAGTCAGAATCACCATTAATACATTAATACATTATGCATATATAATGGCTGTAAAGGCTGTTCTATTCTATTCTATTCTATTCTATTCTATTCTATTCTATTTTCTTTGAACTATATGGTTCATAGAGATTTTTGTGTGCCTCTATCTGTCTCAAGGAGGCAAAGAAAACGGTTCCATGGACACACTCACATTTTCTTCAGACACACTTTTTAAATGTGACCGAAAGTAGACATTTTAATTTTTTTTGTGAATTTAAGGAAATGGTCTTTTTAAATATCTCTCTTCATATTGTACTTTGCATTTCTTCAAATAAGTTCACAACAAATCAGTTTGAAAAGGGGATGAATCATAGATTTATGAAGTTGTGAGTAATATGAACCTGAAGTGAGACGTGTTCTTCTTGAATATGTCTTCTAGTTTGCAGCGGAGGTAAAATTCAGTGTTTATTGTGCAGCTGAATGCAGAGCGGCGCCGCCTGTGTTTTAATCCTCGGCTGGGTTTCGATTCAGTCCGGCCGTCTCGTATGTTCTCCCCGACATATCAGCCAAACACAAATTGGTTTCAGGTCACTACAATCATATCAGTGTTTACTTTTGGCCGACTGGCTGCTGGAGCGGCGGCGATACGGCGCTCCGACCTCAACAGCACCGTCCTATCGTTCACTGGCCTGGCAGCAGCAGAGAACAATATTTAATCTGCAAATGCTGAGCTCTTAAAATGAAACCTCTTTCATTCCCAGGTAAGACGTAGTTTTGTGGGGAGTCACACTCCAAATGAGTCCACAGCACGCTGCGTTAAGAGCAGTCGAGCAAACTGATAAAAAGCAAAACATTTGTGGGTGAAAGCTTTATTTCAGGGAGACTGTTTGCATGGCTACCGGCCTTTTTCCCTTATCCCAGGGAACTATGCTAAATGGATCAACACAGTAAAATGCTCTAAGTGCTGCCTTAGATGACAGACAGCAGTAATCGGCGTTAAATGGGAGAACCATATTCACATCTCGCATGTCTCTCCTGCCGACACATAACAGGATCTGCTGCAGGATGTTCGGCTCGTGTTAGTTCAGGAGCCGCATTCAGCCAAATGCGATCTCAGCTGGGCCAAGGCCAGTAGAATGATCACATACTGACCTACAATAAACCTTCAGACTCCAAACATGCTTTTGTCTTGGTGGAAATGAGAACAACTGCATACTTTGATGAACTTTTTAATACTTCGCCACTTCCCTTGCAATCAGGTAGTCACTGTTGCATCACTGATCTCTGGCTCAGAGGCATTGCTGCTATCTCCAGCGCAGCGCTGCGTCTCAGTGCTCAGTTATGCCAGCGACTCCTACTAAAGTGAAGCATCCCCCAGAAGAGCTGCTACTTTTCTCTGAAAATTGATGTTACTGCCTGATTATTATTGTGTTTGTCTGGTCGTTTAATGGGCCTGAATAAAGTTCCCTGCAGGTCAGTGTTGACCTTTGAACTGCAGGTTTGACACCATATGTTACTGCATAATAACAGTTTGTCAGAAAGCATAATAAAAACAATGGCTGAATAACTGTAAAAATGAGAAGCAGGAAGTAGTTTGTGGGTCACAGTTTGTGTTCTTTTACCAGGAATTGACACTTAGTGTGGTTTTCTGCTGCTGTAGCTCATCTTCTTCCAGGTTCGCCCTGTGGTTTGTACACACTCGGCTTTTCTGCACACTTTTCCTTCATCTCAATCCAATCTTCCCTTGTCAGCTTTTTCCTCTGTTTTCCCGCTCCAGCCATTGTCTGGAAACTCGACACATGGTTCTAATTTAGAGTTTTCAAGCCATAAATGGTGAAATATTTGATCATTGTTTTGTTTTTTAACGTATTGCATCATGTGTTTATGCACTTTTTATTTATTTATTTGTTTAATAATTTAGTCGAGACAGCAGCTTAAAACATTGTTTCAAGTATTACAGACAGGTACAGAGAGGTCAGAGGTCACATAAAATACAAATCAGTCTAGATAAAAACCAATACAGACAGATCAGAGTGTAAGAGTCAAATAATAGGGCCATCATGTAAAGCAGAAGTAGGAACGATACGACGCAGATTCCAGTTTCCCAACAAAGTCTTTGAAAGTCCTGAGAGACGAAGTCCTTTAGGTTTAAAGTTTTCTGGGGTGAATTCCAGGCAGCGGGTACAGAGTACATATAGGAGAGGAAAAAAAAATGTAAGTTCAACTATGGTATTTTATATATATTTGTACTCAAAAGACTATCTCTAACAGATGCTGAGTTATTTCACATAATACAGTTTCTAATTCACCGACCCTGATACGCTCCACCCCGCTACTTTCCCAGACATGAATGGACTGCGCGCAAACATCAGGGGTCGATTGTTGTTTTCGACTTCACACCGGCCGTTTTCACGCTCGAACAGCCGAGGAGCAGGCCCAGCACAGGGGATTCGGCGAGAAGGCCGCAGACATGGCCGCCACCATGTTTCAGATGGTGGGCTTCACCCTGGGCCTGCTGGGGGTGGCGGGAATCGGTGCTGCCACGGGGATGGACCAGTGGGCCACGGAGGACCTGTTCAACAGCGCCGTGACGGCCGTGTTCTCGTCTTCAGGCCTGGGGAAGTCCTGTGTTCAGAAGACCTCCGGGTTCACCGAGTGCCGGCCGTACTTCACCGTTCTGGGTCTGCCAGGTACGTTTACGTTTGGTGAGAAATTTCACCACTCGGGTGTAGAGAGTATTTCAGGGCCTACTTTTACTTTCTAATTAGTCTTTCACCTGAATAACCACATCATGAAGAGATTGTCAAACTGGCTGAAATGATTTGGGCATTCCTGACCTCGGCAAACACCTGATGAGGTTTCCGTGGAGGCCGTGCGCTGGGACGGCGTGCGGCACGGCACAGCTCCGCACGGTGCCGGTCCTTCCTCAACATCCTGGCACTGCCAGGTAAGAGAATCGCTCTCGGCGAGGGAAGAGCGGAAAGAAAAAAGGCATTTTATCAAATATTCCTCCACATGTCGGATTAGAGGAGAACATTTTCCAAAGGACCTTGGAAGGTACTTTAGAATATTTGGAAGGGTTTTAGGGCAGATTTTTTCCATTTTCCACCCCACACCCTCCCTCCCCTCCTCCCTCCATCCTTCACTCGCTCCAGTTGTGTAAAAACTGCAGTCGAAAGCAGAAAAGATGGTGTCTCTCCAGAATCGAATGGAAATTTGATGAGACATCCAAAGCTTAGCTGAGCAAGCACAAGCTTTACCAGCGTGTCACACAATGTAAAGTACATTTCCACACTCTGTACTTAACAGCTGAATGTAGTGTAGAGCATATTGTACATAAGGTCTTAAAGGCTTAAATCTAGAATAATACAGGTACAATATCTCAGGACACTGAAAGATGGCGTTTGGTTGAATGTGCTTCACCACATAGCGTGTTTGATTTATGAGTTTTTCTGTCCCCTCTGCGGGAAAATAACATAAACTGCAGTGTTTTTTCAACTTTAATCGATACTGAACTTTGAGTGTGTCGAGCTTAATCGGTACAAAGAGTAATATTTATAATTGCTGAGGCTTAAACCTCTTTCTTAGCATTAGTATTTATGTCTCAGTTCACATCTGTGTAGCTCCTGCATGTACGGGGTTGTGTGTACTTACCTTTTTGATTTGTTCTTGGGTTTTATCATCCTGTGAAGCACCTTGAACCGCCTTTGTAGGGAACTTGAACTTAGAAGGTAATTTAATTGCAGAGAGGAAGACCTCTTTAATTAGTTTTGCTTTCATATTTAAGATGGGGGAAGAAAAGTGAGTTCTTTATTTCAATGAGGATCTCTCTTGTCTTTTGTAAATCAGACAATATGCTGAGTGGCAATTTTCAGTGACTGTTGACCTCCCATCACCAATCAAAGCAACTGAGGAGACTTTTTCACTTTCTCTTCTCTCTTCATTTTGTGGAAATGCGGAAGTGGCTAAAGCAGATTCTCTTTATGTGTTTTCACTTGATTAAAGCATTTATGACTATGAATGAGTTCATTTTGTGGCAAAGTGGCAGCGATGAAATAAATACTTTCCAGGAAAAAGTGTTCAAATGTGCTCTTCACTGAAATTAATTTTAAACAAAAATGTGCACATTCTGAGGATTTACAATTGTAGGTATAACTTGAGAATTTGAAGTGAAGATGAGTTCACTGACTTATGAAATCGACTGCTTTGTTATTAGAGCTATAAGAATATGATTGAAAAATATTTTTAATTAATAATGTTGAAAATAAATACACCAAAAATAATCCCAAAAATAATAATAATTATGATAGTATTTCATATTTAATCTTGTCATCCTATAACTTAGTCTGTTATTTATTAATGGAGCTTTTTTGTTTCGAGGGAATTTAATCATCAGTATATTTCTGTTTGTCGTTTTAGGGCCTCCATACATGTGTTAAAAAAAAACATGAGAAATGCATTTTTGACATTGATTTTTTGTAAATATAATGGATGATCTTATAAATACAGGGACATAGCTCCTCATAGTTTTCTGCCATTTCCGTGTAAACTGACGTCACTTTCAAAGTGGCAAAAGCAAAACCTTTCTGAAAGGAGAACATAAGAATGATGCGTTTTCACTGGAAACATAGTTGGCTCATTGGGGCCTTAGTGTGGTCAGCAGGTGAAATTATTTTCTTAAGCGTGTGTCCTTTATGTCTTCAGCTGGGCTCCAAGCTGTCCGGGCCTTGATGATCGTCGGCGTTATTCTGGGTCTTATCGGGGTTCTGATCTGCATATTCGCACTCCAGTGCTTGAAAATGGGCAACATGGAAGAAAACCTGAGAGGCTCGATGTCTCTGACGGCTGGAATCCTGTTTCTGCTCGCAGGTGTGTGAGTGCTTTGTAGTAACTGTTGGGCTGTGATTCTGTTTTCACACCATGTGGGACTTTATTTTCAGGTGTTTGTGGCATTTCTGGGGTGTCAGCCTTCGCTAACTTGATTGTGCGAAGTTTTGGCTTCCCAGCATACGTTGACAATGGATACATGAATGTTGTTGGACTGACGGGATCTCTGACTCCCAGATAAGAAAAACTGAAATTTGATCTAAAAAAAAAAAAAAACAAAAAAACCTGGAAGTTTTCGGCTGGTTTGTCTTGCTTTCTCAGATACACACTGGGTCCCGCCCTCTTTGTGGGATGGGCCGGTGCTGCTGGCCTGATGATCGGGGGTCTCGTGGCCTGCCGAGGGATGGCTGCTGACAACAAACAACGGTCATCACTAATCTCTAAATATATGTGTATTTATATTCAACTTGCATTGATCCATATTATTTTATAAAGTACCTTATATTTGCCCATGGGGATCAGTGTGTGAAAAACGTTCTGCAGCAGGGTTGTCAACCTCATTTTAGTTCAGGGGCCACATGCAGCCTAATTTCTCCTTCAGTGGGCCAGACCTGTTAAAGAGTGCCATAATAACCTGTAAGTTTATACTTTAACATTTATCTTTGTTGTGGTGCAGAGTATAAGCGACAAAAATGTCTTTATATCCACAAAAACCAAACAGTAAATGTAGAAAATGAGGACAATCCCAACTTAAAGCCAATTTTAATTATATTTTCTGGTAAAAATTACATTGAAATCTCCAAAAAACTGTTGCAATACTCTGTCCGGGCAACATAATTGACGTGTCAGAATGTTTTCAGCTCCGGTTTGCTTGGTGGTTTGGTGTGGTGGAATTGGAGCCTCTTGCGAGCCGGTTTTGCCCCACGGACCTTATGTTTTTTTTTTCTAATATATTAGGACCATATGGTATAAAGAAGTGTTCAATATTCCATTGCTTTTAATACTAGAAACTTTTCAGAGTTGAGGTGTTGGACCAGATAAGTTTTCTTCCACTCCTGTTGAGCATGTGGAAACCAAGTGTGGTGTGGTGTTTTGTTTTGTTTTGTTTTGTTTTGTTTTGTTTTGTTTTGTTTTGTTTTGTTTTGTTTTTTCATTTTTATTGTCGTACCTTTTATGGACCCACGTTGTGTATTGCGTTTTTGTTTTGCATTGAAATAATATCACATCTATCTCAAAAAGCTTGTTTTTACTCCTTCGACCTTCACATCACATTAGATGTTGTGAACTATTTTTAACAATCTGCAGTGTTGCAGTGTTATGTAATTTGCTGGTGTGTTTGGTGGCATTCTTCAGGTACGACGGAATGAACCAGCGACCCCTTCAAAGCCCACAGCGTGGACGAACAGCGGTCCAACCACAGATTCCACTACGTGTAAAAAAACCACATCAGCCTGATGAAAAGTTCACTTTTTCTAGTCTTTGTTAAGATCTTGTCTCATTATACACAACGTTTTGGTGTCTTTTATGAAACTTTTGTTCAATCTAACTGTTCACTGACACTGAAAGTCTGATTTTATCAGACTACCATGACTCCTAACACAAAATATGCACGTAATAGGCAGTCTGTAGAGATCAACTCAATTCTGATTGTATGAGCCATTCTATCCCTGATTTACATGTTTCCACAGACAGAATCTGCTAAAAATCAAGCAATATAGAATGAATTTACAAACAGGGAGACCGCGAATCCAATTAAAGAATGGACAGGCTCCATCTTGGAGCAGGCCCAGAACAAGAAAACAGAAAACAGAATGTAGTTTTTAAAGACTAAACACTGTTAATGGATAGCTTTATGAATTTAAATATATTACAAGTGTCACAGAAGCAACGCCTACAGGTTGTATGTAGTTTAAGTTAAATGTGTCATCATACTAGCTTAGCCCAATGAATCCAGACTTTAAAGGTGCATTAAGGAGTTTGCACGTTTTATGCGAAACATCGGCCCCTGCAGGCCTTGGGCGTAACTGCAGCTTAGAGAAAAGCTCGTGCCTGTGGCTTGTGTCCATGTACGTCCACGGAAGAGGGGAACTCCTTCCTCGCTCTTTTAGTAGCGCTCGAGTAAAATTTAAGTTTGTTTTGCCTGGTGGGGTCTGTGGAGTTGTGGCAGTGCTAGAAGCCGGTCTTTTCTTACTTTCTGGAAGATCCATCCTCAGTACTGCTCGGTTGCTGCTCGTTAAGCCTCTGGCGGAGTAATGGCGGACAAAACGAAACCTAAGGAAATCAGACCAGTGGGAGCGTGCATTACGTCACATCATCTCAAATTCTCAGCAAAAAAATGCTGGTGCCGGACCGGCACTGCAACTTTCAAGTGACAATTTAACGCTGTTAGCGGTACTTGTAATGAATGTCAGGGCACAGTGTACACGTAATTGAACATTTGTAACATATTTATGGTGGAAAATAAGTATTATTAAAGTTGAAAAACTCCTTAATGCACCTTTAAACAAACTCATTCAGAAGTCAATCAAAACGTCTTATGGGAAAAACAAGTATGAATTTTACTCTCAACAGCTGTTTCCATGTTTCATCTCAGTCTTACTTACATCTGTTTGATTAGTTATTTCAGCTATTTGTTGTTTTGTGAATTAGTAAAAATCACTGTGAAAATGTGACGCTGGACACTCCGACCAGGGGGATCCAGACATCAAACCCTCTGTGTCCGTCCTGTTGACGGGACAACGCTCTCAAGTGGAAATGCTAAACTTTCATTGAGTTTTGGGGGTCCGTTCACATGACACCTGTTCACATGGTTTGACCCCCGGACGTCCTTTCTGCTGCCTGTACAGGGCGCAGCAATGTCTAGTTAATATATCAAGCATTATACCTTGGTCAAAGTTGCTCCAAATAAGGTGAGATTTCTTGAAGGTAATCACACCTCTGCCAGAAACTCATTTATCATTTGGAAGCCCCGCCTCCTTCCTGAAGCTACTTCCTGTTTGGCAAAGGGTTATGAAATGATCCCAGCAGATTCTGACTTTACAGTTTCCAGAGGCCTCACAGTTCAAGTTTCAGGTCTGTATCTGCTGTAGAGGTCATTTTTCAAAAGAATTAGACATGCTTTGAAAATCTAACAGAAGTCATTATTTCATACATAGCAATGCATTTGTTATCAAATGTAACTACTTTTAAAAGCAACAGCTCAGTCAACCCATGTCTTCATTTCAAAGCTGTTTTGTGAAATGACCTGGCCTAATGCAGGTATTGCACACTGTGGAGTGAGGCTGGTTTGCTGGAGGCCATCAGGACTGCGGAGCATGAAGCCACCATGTTTTCAGGTTACTGAACACTGGATGTCACGTCAGGCAGAGAAGAATTGCGTTTAATTCACTGCAAAGTTTTGCAGAAAGAGAAATGTTTAGAATTTCAAATACAACAGTTGATTATGACTTTAACATGTAAACTGGTTCACCTTTATTATTCATGGTAATGATGCATGTTTTTGTAGTTTGACATTTTGCTGCATGAAGTGAAATGACGTTATTCAGCAGAAGGAAATGATTCAACACAAATCACAATCAAATCGCATTCTATTGTTTGTTGTGTTGTTATTTATCCTATTAGTGCTATCAGAGGAAAATGCAGTGGTCATCAGGTTATCCGCAGTACTTACCTGTTATCTCCCGCCCTGCGGCGCCGCACCACAAACAAAACCACTGTGACGTTGTTACGCACTAATTGAATAAAGTGACTGCTTTTCCTCACATGCTGCATCTTTGATCAAATAGACCCAAACTGCTCAGTAACATGACGACCACACAGCCTTTCAATCTTAGAATATTTACTGGTGCTGGCCATTTTGTGACTTTACAATTAAAACATTGATTCATTTGAACTTCACCAGAGTGAAATGTCCAGTTACTGTGTTGTTTTGTTCCTTATATATGTACTTTGTCGGTAAACTTTTCACCCTGACAGCCAGAAAACAACCATGTAGCTGGCGGGATTTGGAAATGTAAATTCTTCAGAAGATCACTGTCAAAAAAATGAGGCCAGTGGCGATGTGCGACTCTACTCTCTGAGCCAGTCATCAAAAAAGAAAAACAACTGTCTTATACTGAAGTTTTCCTTGTGTTGTTTGGTCTCAGTGATGGAGAAATACTCATGAGGGCGGTGCCATCAGTGAATTCAGCTCTCCTTGGTTTTTTTAGGCCCCTCACTATTTCACTATGCAAGTTTTCATTTTTTCTAATTGTTTGAGATTTAATGAATTTCTGGGTTTTCACCTTCAGGTGTTTTCTCTCTTATTAACTGAAGAAAGAAATTCAAAGAACTAAAAATCTAAACTTCCACAAATCAGAAGTTGTGGTTTGTTTTGGATAATGTGCATTTCCTGCATTAAGGCCTGTTTAGGAGATCCAGTTTGTATTTAGTTCACCATACCAACACTACATCAGGCTTCTGTATTTGTATTTGTATTTATTATGATCTCCATTAGTTGTAGCTGGTACAGCTAATCTTCCTGGAGTCATCTCCACGAGACAATACATGCTCCTCACATACAGTATTACACCAGTTTAACCAAAATAACCAATATAACAGATAACAATTCCCCTTTCCCTCCCTCACTCCCAGCATTCACGCCCATTCACACACACTCGCTCAAATGAAAAAAATGAAAAAAGGGAATGCACATGCAGTTATACACATTCACAACACGTTGATGTGAGGCACACCCTCCATACCTGAAAATGGAACCCGGATCCTACTCTACTGCTACTCCTGTGGTACAACAGATACCTAACTCATGTATCAAGATTACAACAATTGCAAATATTTATGACATTACATTGTAAGAAGGTGCCTTTTCAAAAAGATTTTAAACTGACATTTACTGTTTGCATTAATGACATGTCTTGGTAAACTGTTCCAAGCTGCCATGGCTCTGTACATAACAGTGTTTTTTCCCATGATTTGTTTTCACTGTGGGTGATTCAGATCTACCTTCTGTAGCATGTCTGGTCTCATGATGGTGTACTCCACAACTAAAGTGTAATGTTTGATAAAGTACAATTGGCAATTCTGTTGTAATGATATTTCTAGTCAGATTTAGCAGTGAAGCTGTAAATCTTTCCCTAATCTTTAGCCAAGACAGAGCATTATGCATCCAGTTCACATTAGTTCTGAGTTGACATTGAAGAGCACAGCGTGCTGCTCTGTTCTGCACTATTTGTAAGGCCATCAGGTCGGATTCGGCAGCACAAGACCAGACTTCAGAACAGCAATCTAATTGCGATAGTACAAGTGTTTTAATCACATCAGAGATCATGCTGAGCGGTAACAGACGAGAACATCTACGAACCATTGAAAGACTCCTGCCCATCTTATATACTAAGGTCTGAATATGTTCAGACCATGATAGTTTGTCATTTATAATTATTCCAAGAAGTTTGGTCTCTTGTACCTGCTCAACATTGACATCTGTAATGACCAGACTCAGTTTGGGTTCATTCATCAGCATATTCCTGGCACCAAATACAATACACTTTGTTTTGCCTAAATTTACAACAAACTTATTGTTTGTAACCCACTCAGCTACCATTTGGAAGTCACTCATCAAGGCAATTTCTAGATCTTCTATTTTAGTTTCTGATGCATAAATAGTAGAGTCGTCAGCGTACATTGTTTTTGATTTTTGTAACACTAAAGGTATTAGGTACTATTTGTGTATATAGAGAAAAGGAGTGGACCTAAACAACTTCCTTGTGGTATACCACAACAAACAGTTTTACCACACGATAAACTTCCGTTGAAAAATACTTTTTGACTCCTATTTTCTAAATATCTCTGGAGCCAGAGTAATGCTGTTGAACTGAACCCGGAACATTGCATTTTGCGTAGCAGAAGGTCGAGATCGATAAGATCAAAGGCTGAGCTGAAGTCTAAAAGCACAGCTCCTGCTAACCTTCTATTATCTAATGCCGTCAGCCAGTCACTTGTCATCTGAGCCGTAGCAGTAGTGGTCGAATGGCCTGCCCGATATGCATGTTGATAATCTGTTTAAATTATTATTTGAGAAATATTTTTGGTTTTGTTCAAATACAATCCTCTCCATAATTTAGCTCACAGCAGGCAACAGGCTGATCGGTCTGCTGTTAGGACCACAGAATGGTGCAGTTGAGCTTTTAGGCAGAGGCACAATTTTAGCTGTCTTCCACACACAAGGATAAACATGCCTCCTGAAACTTAAATTTATAATGTGCACTATTGGGACAGCAACTGTATTAGCAACCACTTTCAATAATTTTGAGGCAATATTGTCTATTCCAGCTGGCTTTTCTTTACACTCCAGCAGTATTTTCCTCACTTCTTCAATGGTTACACTAGTAAGTTCAAATGTACAATTTTTCCCTGTCATAATAGTATTTGTTATAAGCGTTTCTGCTTTTATATTACCAGTTTGTCCAATTTTGCTTCTGAAAACAATAATTTTATCACAAAAATAATTATTTATGTGATTGGCAATTTCCATTGGCTTTGTTAGAAAGAGGCCTCCTGAGTCGAGAAATGATGGAGTAGATTTTTCTTTACGTCCCAACATATTATTGAGAATACGCCATAATTTCTTATCTTGTTTTTCATTTTCAGTCAGGTATTTATGATCCCAGCAACTCACAGGACTTCAAACTATTAGAGCTTTTATTCCAGGAATAAATGTAAGTTTCTCATTCAACTGTCCAAAGATATCACCTGCAGAGAGAAGCCATCGCTTTTGTAGCTCTAAACCTTTCACTTGGACTTTCACTCATGAAAACGCAGCCATTCCTTCAACAAATAGGTGTTAGTATCATTATCTGAACTATGGCGTCATCTACTGGCCAACTTCTGCAACACCACCACCAGCAGCAGCAGCAGCAGCCTGTCAGGGCAGGGAGAGGATGGGTGTTGGTGCAGCATCCTTCCTCCTTCTTATCCTTCTTATATATATATATATATATATATATATATATATATATATATATATATATATATATATATATATATATATATATATATATATATATATATATATATATATAAGCCTATTTTACTGAAGTGCGTGTTCAATATCTAGAACATAAATAAGATTTGTGTATGTGTGTGTGTGTGTGTGTGTGTGTGTGTGTGCGTGCATGTGTGCGTGTGTGTGTGTCTAGTGATGGACTGGTGTCCTGTCCATATCATAGTCTTCAGAGATTTGCTGCACCGCCCTGCACAGGACAGAAGAGTGAAGCAGGAGGACCAATGGCTGGACGTGTTGACACTGTTCCTCAGACGGATGTCTACTTGGCGGAGGATTACTTTTGCTTTACTTCAGCTTTTTTTTTTTGTTTTTTCTAAATCAGATTTTTGGACCTTGGCTTCAGCTGCATAAGTGTTGAGCAGAATGCATGAGGGACCCTGTCAGGAAATAACAGATGACAGTACATCCACCCATAGAGGATGGAGATCCTGGTTCAGAGGCTCAACCCTCCTCAGCAGCCACGGAAAGACAGCCCTCTGATCAAGACATGGGGTTTAAGACAGAGAGGAGCAGCACCTGTAGGACAGGTTTGAAAATCAGCACGCTGGATGTCTGTGGACCCCTCACCATCAACGCTGGTCCTGCGCCTCAGCCAGCCTCCAGCTCCACACGGTGGAGGCCTTGATGCAGACCTGATGCCGCTGATCTGGACCACAGTCACTAAGTGGCAATGATGGCGCCTGGACACCCGCACTTGTAGTTTCCCTCGTAGTTCCAGGAAACATGGCCAGCTGTGGCTGTGCTTTCTTCTTGTTTGTGAGGGTATGGATGTAAATCACCTGGTAGTCCTGGCTTCACTGCTGTGTCTGTGAGCTGCATTATTATTTTCACCTGTCAGTTTAGAGAGAGAAATGATAAAACTATGACACTAATAAGATTTGATATCTCAGAAAAATACAGTGCTGATATTGAGAAATTGTGTTAAACTGTAATCATTTAAAGCTAATAAATCTAAAAAGTAGCACTTCAGGAATTGCGTGGACCGTGATTGGCAGATTGTTAGAAACTATGAGCATCCAGAGCATCTCTGGTGGAACTGCCTCATCTCCACTGTCACTAATCAAATGATCCTCAGTTGGTGAAGGTAAAAAAAAGCCACTCAATGAGTGAGTAAATAACCGAATCCTAGGAAGTTAAAGTTAAATGTTAAGTTAAATGTAGGAGTCAGGTGGTGGACCATTTTCACTTCCAATACCAGCAGCTGGTGGAACCTCTCCTTCATGGTCTGACTCTGTCTCAATACTGTCATCCCTCCTCTCATCCCTGGAGCTTTTACTAAATACTAAATTAGGCAGGAAGCAATTTTCAACAACTTCAACTGAACTGTTGAAGTTGTTGAAAATAGCTTTTTTCTATTATTATTATTATTATTATTATTATTATTATTATTATTATTATTGTTATTATTATTATTATTATTATTATTATTATTATTATTATTATTATTATATTATTATCAATTTATTTTTTTTCTATTATTCTGTTTTTTTTTATTGCTGTCACAATACACAACTGTTCAAGAAACAGATACAGAAAAAGAAATTAAAAGTTTAGTGTACTTCACCTTTGTGCAGGTTTCTGACAGCAGGTACAGTCATCCTACTGCAACACCTAATTAGAATTAATTAGCGCCACCATCTGTTTTGGTGGAGAACTGCCATTTGAGGTGCGCGCTTGACAAGCATCCGTGTGGAAACACCCGTGTTGTACTGCGATGCGTCCAGCAGGTGGCAGCCTTTCAGCTTCATCACTGGTGTACGGCCGTAGAGTCCGGCCAGAGAAGAAGCGGAAGTGCTGCAGCAAACTGATGAAAACTTCTTAGTCCGGATTATTTTTTCCGTCTCTGCCTCCATGCAGGACTTCAGGGATTGATTGTCCGCGGGCGGATATGCAGACTCGGCCTCAGGTGCTCTTCCCATATGGACACAAACAGCGTTGGTGTAGCATGCTGGTTGATGTTGTTTTGTTATGCTAACAACAACAACACGCTACATGTGCCATGCTCGACTTAATCCGAGTAGAATGGGGATTAGGCGCTAACAGCAGACTGTTTCTCGCCGGTCCAGCGTCGTTAACAGGGGATCCTGGTGCAGACGGTGCCGCCCCGGCTGTGTGATGGGGCTCTGGAAGATCATGATGCCGCAGAAGATCCAGCTCCTGGCGGTCCTGGTGTTCGGGGTGGCCGTGATGCTGATCGAGAATCAGATCCAGAAACTGGACGAGTCGAGAGCGAAGCTCGGTGAGACGCTCCCGGCCGTGGAGCAGTCATCCTGACAGGCGTCGCAGAAACACAGCGGGTGGTGTTCGGTCTGGAGAACTTCAGTCCTGCTTCACCACACCTGATCGCAGCGAGGAGTCTGATTCTGGGCCTCCCGGGAGCTTCTCAGTAGATCCAGGCAGACATCTCCCAGGGGGGACCGCTTCTGCCATGTACCATGAGACAAACATCAATTCAACTTTTTACTGACATGATTAACAGCTAACTGGCCAGCAGCGCTATAGGGGGAGGCGGTTCATGAATAATAACCTTCCTGCTAAATGTGTTACCATTTCAAAACGCTGGTCACAACTTTCTTCAAGAATATAATGGTGTCCGCCATCAGTCTCTGAGGAGTCCTCACATGTCCTGCTCTCCGTCCCTCTCAGAGAGCGTCCTCCTCAAGCGAGAGGTGGCTGAGACTGAGCGGCGTGTCGGTGAGGACCAGCCGCCGCCGGCCAGAGGAGACAACACGGTCATCATTTACAACAGAGTGCCCAAGACGGCCAGCACGTCCTTCACCAACATCGCCTACGACCTCTGCAGGAAAAACCAGTTCCACGTCCTGCACGTCAACATCTCCCGAAACAACCCTGTCCTCTCTCTGCAGGACCAGGTGAGCGAGCAGGACAAGTAGGACTCCAGCTCCCACACCAGCTGGTTTCCATTCACCCTGGTGCTTCTGATGCAGCAGAGACAAAGGGTTCAATCACACTTTCTCTGGCGTGGCTGCACGCTGCTGTGCTGCTTCAGAAAAGTTCTGCTTTCAGATGACAAAGCTTTAACCACGCCCTGAGCAGGGCTGGGTAATAAAACTATATAGATATTGATCACTAAATAACTTTTCCTCCGTAGACATATGAAACACGGCCAATAAGCTTTTGGATAGATTCCATATTTCAATGGTTTGACCGATAATGACAAAGAGCTGCTCCCTGCTGAACCGATCATGTGTCTGGAATAGAGCCATGCCGAGGAGCAGCCGGCCTGCTGCAGCCGTGGACCCCAGCAGTGGGGGGACGACCTGTCCTGCTCTCACTGTGCTCCAGTCTTCCCTCCACCGTCCAGGAAGCTGCGACCGCACTCCGCCCAGCGATGCCAACCAATCTCCCAAAACTCGAGAAACAGAAGCTGAAATTCAGCCAGCTTTTATCCCTTCTTGACCCTGAGAGAGAGAACTTTGAATTTTCATTTTTTTAATTTTTTAATGACAATCAAATAACCCCTCATTTTTGTTTTTAGCTTGGACTGGTTTGTTGAGATATGCGACTGTGAGCCAGTATTATTAGTCTTAAACTTCACTGCCTGGATACACAGCGCTCAACTCTCTGGTTTTGAACATCACTAATCTGGAAAACTTGAATTTGTCTACAGAAGTCCTCCTCAGTCACTGTTGGGCCCACATTGCTTTCTGTTTCATTTGGGGAAAGACAGCTGAGCTGACTCGGTCTCACTGAAATGTCAATCTGGTAGAAGCTTTCAGTGACTTCAGAACTTTAACATTCATCTCAAGCACCAAACTGCAGCTACTCTTTTCCATATTGAGCTTGTTTTAATCTGTCATCTCCAGATTCGTTTTGTGAAAAACATCACCTCATGGAAAGAGAAGAAGCCCGGCTTCTACCACGGCCACATGGCTTATCTGGACTTCGCAAAGTAAGATCTTTCACCTCCGCTGGTGGTGATAGTATTCACAGTACTTAGAAATGGTCAGTTTGTATTTGTCTGGAGGATACACTTCATATATTGTCAGCTCTGATCAGAGAGAGTCGTCCAGCTCTGCTCCACTGTCACTCCTCCTTAATAACGCTGCAGTTTTACTGATGGAACAGGTTACAGGAACATGATCACTTCCTGCAGTGGTTCAGGCCATGTCGGGTCTCCAGTTTTGCTGTATGTGATGGTGGAAAATTACATTTTCCTTTTGTCAGAGAAAACCACAAAAGGTCACTTTCCATTTCAGTTGAGTTCAAATGATTTTATTCTGCACATTTGCTAGTTTAGTTTTTATTAGTTCTGTTTTTCTTTTTGTAATATGGTCCACTGATTGATGCCATTTGTGGCCACGACCCACAGTAATCGCAGCTCAGAGAGACAACAAAGCAACAATACTCACAAGAAACTTTCCTTTCTGTCAAACGCCCTTCTGGACGCCACCATCCTTTAGCAGTCGTCGGGTTTTCACCTTTCAGAAATGCGTCACATATTTCACCGGGTTCCACCACAGGCCTCTTGGTCTTGTATTTACACACAGTCATACTCAGAATAATCCAGAGCTTTCTCCCGACTCTCGCTGCCATGATGCAGCTGTGCAGACTCGCCTCACAGATCTGGGAAAGAAAAAGTTTAAATCAATAGATA
Source organism: Salarias fasciatus (assembly GCF_902148845.1). Lineage (NCBI taxonomy): Eukaryota > Metazoa > Chordata > Actinopteri > Blenniiformes > Blenniidae > Salarias > Salarias fasciatus. The sequence continues at coordinate 2,594,492 of NC_043766.1, read as the reverse complement.
AATAAAAGGCTGCAGTTTGGGGACCGGTTTGCCTTATTCGTTCAGGTACGGTGTGAAGGATAAGCCGCTGTATATAAACGTGGTGCGGGATCCCATCGAGCGCCTGGTGTCGTACTACTACTTCCTCCGCTCTGGTGACGACTACAGGCGAGGCCTTCGACGGAGGAAACAGGGAGACAAGCAGGTGACGATCAGCAGCTCTTCCTTCTGAACCAGTGACTGTGTGGCGATGTGCTTTACTTACAGCGGGCGTTTCCTTTGTGTTTCAGACCTTTGATGAGTGCGTGTCTTCAGGAGGGCCTGACTGTAAACCTGAGAAGCTCTGGATGCAGATCCCTTTTTTCTGCGGACATGTTTCAGAGTGCTGGTGAGAGAGCGGGACTGACTGCTCATGGCTGCTTCCTTATGGCTTGTGAAGGTTCACTGAACACTGAATGACACTCGTAACCACAATCTTAAACACCCTCTGATCTTATTGTTTCTGTCCATTTTCTGTGGTTGGAGCAGTCACTGTTCTTTGTGAAGATACCTTCAGCAGTTGATTAAAAACATGATTTCCTACACTTATTTTTACTTTTTGCTGTTTGGTTTTTGGGGGTTTTGTTTGTTCAGGAATGTCGGCAGCCGCTGGGCTTTGGAACAGGCCAAATACAACCTGATGAACCAGTACCTGTTAGTAGGAGTGACCGAGGAGCTGGAGGACTTCGTCATGATCCTGGAGGCAGCGCTGCCACGATTCTTCAAGGGAGCCACTGAACTCTACAGAACAGGTAGAGACACATGCAGTGGGGACGCACCGATCCTGAGTATACCGCCGAGCCGAGCTCAGAGAGAACAGAACCCTCAGACAGAACAGAAGAGCGAAAAGCTCGCCTGATCAGGACCTTCAGGATGAACGCAGGCCGTGAAAGTGGAGCCTCGCCATCCCCCTGAATGTGGCTTTTAAGCAGGAGGTGTCTGAGTACTGACTGCATTTGTAGTCTGTCTTACATCATTTTCATTTATTTTAATAGAATCTCCAAACTGCGGAGAGGAGTGAGGAAAACCTGCCGGCTCAGATGGAGATTTCTCTCTGAGCCTGACGTGTTGCCACATTCTCGTCGTGCTCCGATATCCTGCAGGGTCGTCATTTGGCTGATTGATCTGTTTCAGTGGAGGCATCCTGTCAGAGTAGGATTCAGAGATTCTCCAGAACAAATACCTGTGAAGTCAGGCTGCTTGGCTTGCTGTTAGATTCCATACAGCTGGTTTGACTCCAGAGTTCAGTGTTTTCCAGTACAATCGTCCCAGAAATGTATCTGCCTCCAGCTGTGCTCAGTTTGTTGGTTATCTTATCAACAACCTTTTTGGTGTCCTTCCAGGTAACAAGTCCCATCTTCGGAAGACCAATGACAAGAAACCCCTTACCAAAGAGACGATGGAGAAGCTGCGGCAGTCTGACGTCTGGAAACTGGAAAATGAGTTTTACGAGTTTGTACTGAAGTACTTTCAGTTTGTGCGTGCACATGCTGTCAGAAAAAAAGATGGAGAACTTTACATCCTGGCCCAGAGCTTCTTCTATGAAAAGATTCACCCCAAAGCAAACTGAAGAAGCTGCATGGGGGGCGCTCAGAGGAATTTCAAGTCAACTACACTGGGAGAACAAGACTGTAAGAGACGCAGTGTTTATAAGGAGACCTTTCACAGAAAGTGGCTGTTGGACTGTACAAAGGAATCTTCACCAGGGTTTCTTTTAAATCTTGAATTTCTGCTGCTGTTGTGGTAGTTTAACATTTCGTCCTTATTGAGTCCAAACACAATGGACCATCAGAAATAGCAATATTACAAGGTATAACTTGTTTTTGAGTTGAATTTTCCAGGGAAAAGGGGCATAGCTGAGTTTGGTTTGTGTCATTTTTTCACACTTCACACTAGATTTGAGATGCAACTGTACTTATTTGCATTTTGTAGGTTAACATTGGTGCATTTGTACATTCCATAGTGATATGCAGTGAACGTTTTTCGGACCAAATTAGGGGGGGGGGGGGGGGGGGGGGCGGATATCCTGAAGTACCTGCTCACTGGAAATGTCTCCATGTGTTTTAACGCTTCACAAAAATATTTTAATGATCAAAATGTTGCACCTTTAGTGACAAAAAGCTGTTTAAAAGAAGCACAAGAGAGAAGATTATCAAGAGCAACTAACATGGGTGATTACAGGGTTTGTTTTTCTAAGCAGGCAGATACTGATAGTGCCTTTCCTCAGATGTTTCAGGAAGTCCTAGTTTTCAATGTTACTTTTTCAGTGTTTTCTCTTGTTGGTTTGTTTTTTTTCCCCCACACTGACCACCACATTAAACCCCCAAAGTATACATAACTGTAGATGTTTTGGCCTCGTTATTTCACATCAGTTCTGTTGTGTTTGTGCATGGAAGCAGCAGCAGCACACAGTGGCTGTAGTGTGAGCACTGTGGAAGTATTTCCAAGTATGAAGCAAAAGCAACTGAAATGCCACCTTATGGGGTGGAAATGGCAGAACGCCTTTAAATCCAACCAATTTGATGTGATGTCTAAAACAAAATATTTTGTGTTTGTAGAGCCTGGTTGACAGATGCTGAGCCACTGCCATACTTGTATGTGCGACAAATAAAAATCTAATCTAAATCTATTCTGAAAGTTGTGTCTGATTGAACATTCAGAGTGCTGCCAACAACCTTGACTGGACATTTGTATTGAGGACAAACATAAAAGCAAATGTGCGATTTTACTGTCAGTGTGGACCAACGAACACAAGAACTTCGCGAGCAGTTTTGGAGAGGAACATTGAAAGTGCCGTACAGCATCTGTATCCACTGTTCGAGCAATATTAACGTCTTCAGCTTACTTCTCTCCATCTCTTTCTGTTTGCATGCTGTCCTCAGCTGTTGTTTGCGCATCACAGTGCTAACTAAATGAGGTGGTGTGTCTCAACGTCTTACAGCCAGTATACTGTTTAAAACAGATGTCTTCACAGTTCAATATGTGGCCCCGTACTGGAATATATATACGGAACACATTGACGGGATAACCCCCCCCCCCAAAAAAAAAAACAAACAAAAAAAAAAAACAATAGAAGATGCGGTGAAGAGCAAGAAGTGAGCTTTTTTTCAATTGTCCAATCAGCTTTCTCTGACATCACTTTGATTTGCATATTTCCCATCATGCACCTGAAGAATCGGTTGCAGTGTGACCGGAACCGGAGTGGATCTGTGCCATTACACCAATGTACAGCGGTCCAGTCTGTCTGTTCGTGCTGGACGTGGTGCGGCAGACAGGACGACCACTGTACCGGGTGTGAGACGAGGCTGGGGAACCTGCTCGGGGACCGTGATCAGATGAGAGGTCTCTCTGGCCCGTATCTCACACTTTGTTTTTTCAGCAAACCTTTAAACTTCCCAAAACTTATGTCAAGGTTTCCTACCAATGGAAAAAAACTGATAGAAACATGGACTTGTTCTAACCTAACACTTCCGGACAGTGTCTGGCACAATGGTGTATTGAATCATTCATTTAGAGGACATTATGTGAAGTCAACAGCACTGGTCCTGCTGCAAATGGGATTGTTTTATCAGAAACATTGGCGTTTCGACCTGCCAACTGCATCCTGCTGTCCCCGTGGCGTTTCCACTGCAGAAGAATAATCTATGAACTGAACAAATGCTTGAGGAGCAGCTTAAGTGCTCAAAAGACTCAGTGCTTCCACACAGTTTCTATTAGTCACAATGAAATCATTTTTAGGTTTTTTTTTTTTTAGGAATAAATAAATTAGCCGTTTCAAAGGTGAACATCAAAAGTGTAACTTATTTGCATCCAGTGTCCACAAGTCACACAAATTATACACAGACTCCATTATAGTCAGCCACTGTTGAGAATCTTTATTTCCTGTAGCAGTTTTATACTCTTACGTCTTAAACAAACTTGAATGAGCTGATCCTGTTAAGACAAAGATATATCAACTTAAACCCTGATCCCATCCTTATGTCAGTATCTTGATAACATAACAAAAAGGTAATAAAAAAAAAATTTAAATTAAACTTTCAAAATTACTACATATTTCCAAAGTATGGATGCTGCTTCAGATTGCAAATGGGCCTTGAACAGCACACTTTGGGGACCATTCCTCTTTCTTCTGATTCTTCTTTCGTCTCCCAGGTGCTTAAGCGGCGGCGGTGGCAAAGGTGGCAGCAGCACTCCCTCCCTCAGCAGTCTTCTGCGGCGCTTTCTTCACATTTGAAATGGGAACACGTTCATCTTCAGATTTGGCAGAACTCAAGTCCTAAATGAAGGAAAGCCCATCCAAACTTCAGCACAATTGAGACATAAACTTCATTAATCTGATCTATTCCCAGAATTAAAAAAAAAAAAAAAAAGAGAGTGTAGTGAAATGACGTGGTCAACGCAGGAAGAAAACCCGAGTTGGATTGTCGGCTGAGGCCTGGTCGGTCCGAAAGAGGACCTTTACCCCCTTCTGACTCTTTGGATAAAACGGGCTTGGCAGATAAAATGAGAGAAAACACTGATGAAGACCACTCACCTCAGATGAAGTCGTCTGTTCACTTACAGTTTCTTCCATCTTTTTCTTCACGGCACCTTTTAATATTTTACAAGATTTCTTTCAACACACTTCCCAAGCTTGTCACTGCAGACTGATCTCTAGCATTGAAACTATACCTCCTTTCTTGGGTTTTGGTTCGTCTTCGGCAGCTTTTGGAGCCTTTTTCACATTTGGGTCAGTGTTCTCCACTTTGGACTTCTTGACTTCCGGGCCCAGCTGAAAGACATGAAAGATAAAAAGCAAATATTTAAGTAGAAGTTGCACGCCTCTGGAAGTAGCTACAGATCTGATATCTCACCCTAAATTTCGCCATGGCTCCTGCAGTGACAGTGGAGTCAGCAGGCCTCACTGAAGAGTCTTTTTCTAGTCCTTTTTTTAAGCTGTTGCGCACCAAGTGCTTCAGCTGGACCGGGTCCAGCGAGGGGTACGTCTGCTTGATGTAACTGAATCGCTTGGGAAGAACCGCCTTTGCGCGAGTCCAGTGATTTAATTGCCTCCTTGATCATAAGCACTCTGGAGGGATGAGCCGGAGGTTTGCGCACTGCTGCAGCATCTCAAAAGAAAAACATTTTGTGAGGTTAAAAGTCTACAAACACTGCAGAGCTTCATGTAATCACACTGGTTGATCGTCATTTACCTGACTTCGTCTCCTCTTTCTTCTCTGCTGGTGCGTCACTTTTTAGAGGCTTCGGCACTTCTTTACAGTCCAGTGGCATCTTTTTGGGAGGCACCATGTGAAACAACACACCTCAAGTAGATCCTACAGCGATCTGCTGGAGTTGCTGTGCCACACTGGCTTTAAGCTGCCTGGTGGAGTGAGACCAGCTGAATCCCATCAGGAATTGAGTCCCAGCCAATGGGGACACAGCCCTGAGACCAGCTTCCACTGAGGTGATGTTTGAGAACAGCAGCTCCCGTTTAACTACAGGTGTGAGCAACGAGTGCTCCTCGGTTTGAGGCTGCGTAGAGACATGGTCTGACTGCGGCATGCAGCTGAGGGAGATTTAGGCATGACAGCAGATGGAGCCAGTTTGGGGGGAAACTTTGTAGCCCATGCTGGAGAGGTAGGCTGCTGCTTCGATTAGTTAATTAAATTTCATCACAACACAGCGTTAGTGATATGTTACTTCTCTTTCAGGAAAAGTCCGCTCACCTTGTCCCTCCATTTGTGACAGAGGTAATGGTGTGCAGTGGATTGTCCTGACGGCAAACGCCTTGACTGTTATTTCAGTTATTGAGCGACTTCCACATAGCTGTAGGACGGGTATGTTTTTCAAGCTATTGTTTTAGGACTGTGAAATAAAGTTAGTTTTGCTTTTAACCAATAACTGCCCATTTTTCTTTGTGTCTGCACGTCTCAGACTGTTTGGATCCGCACCACAAAAGTCACATCAAAACGTGTGTAAATACCAGGAATGGTGTGTTATGACTTTTCTCAGCGTTTCGGTGAAACATAGCCGAGAAAATGGTCAAAAACCGGCAATGAGCCTTGTTGTGGAAATTCTATTAATAAATGCACCAACGATGAGTTCCTTAATGATTCCTTTAATTCCAGTTGCAACAGGAGAGAAGTCAGGGCTGCTCAGTCAGTGTGAGTTCTGCCATTCTGAGATACAGGCTGATATTTATACCCTGTCCTGCCACCCTGAACCCCTGTGGCCAGGGGCAGACATGTTAATGTCATTAACATGTCTTCGAGGCTGCCTTCAGTCAGGAAGGGACACATATTTAACATATGAAGTGACAAAGGAACAGAAAACCCCAACAACCCAACCCACTTCAACCCCGTGTGGCTGCCGATGCATCAGAGAAGAACAGCATACAGACCACAGACACCTTTTGGAGATTACGCCCGGTCAGGGGGAGACACATCTGTTTAGCATATAACAGGACAGACAGGAATGACATTCCCCCCTTCTCAGCTATAGTTGTGTGAGGATCCCAGGGGGCCGTCTGCTGCGGAAGACTACTTAAAGTTGATAACCATCACATACATCAAATACATAAAAATTTCCATCACAGCCTGCTGAATGGAACTATTGGCTTCCATGGCAACGATCATGTATGTCATACAATCACACACACACACACACACACACACACACACACAGATTCAGCAGTAGCTTGCAGGCACAAAGTCAAAATGTCTATTGGAATTTTCTTGTTTAAATAACAGATAATTGAGATCGCTCTGACTCAGGGTGGGACAACATCACAACTTGGGCCCAAACCCCACAGACCGAGTCCCGACAAGCCGCTGGGGTCATTGAGATGGATCTCAGGTCGTCCCACACACAGACGGCATATACGTAGACGGCCCATTCACACTGCTGAGAACTGGAGCCGACGTGCCTGCGTGGCGGCCATCTTGGCACGGTGGACCTCGCTTCCACAGCACATTAAGGAATGATATGTCTCGTTATAAACGTGGTCATAAATCGATCAGTTTTCAAATTCTGTTGTAGTTTATTATAAACATCAGCCATGGAGGACACAGACATAAACAGAATGAAATGAACTCAAACATATTAATTATATTAAGTTTTATTTTGTTTCATACTGAGTTTCAACATGATAAATGCCATAAACAGTAAAGCCTTGGATGCAACATCTGTCTCATAAAAACCATCTGCACATCTACAAACTACTATAAACTACTAGAACTATAAAATACTGGTTTATTGATGATGTTTAGTTCTGGCCATGGCGTCCAGCATCAGTGTCTCTCATCCAGATTCAGTCTGATCTTCCTCCAATCTTCTTCTCAACACCTTCTTTAGGTCAGGTTTAGCGTTCACTGAAGTCAGCCACCTTTGGGAAAAATAAAAAATGCAATCTTTTAAATTTCAACCCCCCAAAAAAAATAAAACAGAGAAAATAAAATATCTTAAAGCTCAAAATGTATCAGAATGAATAATGTGATGATTTCATGTCAGCTTTTAGATCGATAATTTTCATGGTTTGTTAGAAGACATGATCAGGAGAACTACGAAATTTGTGTATTTAATGTTGTGTTGTTACTTGTTATTCAGAGATGTTTCTTTATCTGACTTTTATTTTGAAAATGCGGGTTTTCCGGAAGTGTTCTTATTTTGAAGGGCCGTTTTCTCAGAGAAATAGCAAGTGTTCAGACACTCACAGAGAAGATGTAAAAATCTCCATGTTTTCAGCTCTCTCTTCTTTCAAAACATCTCTCAACTCCGTTCAAGCAATGCCGTGAGTAATATTTCATGTTTAATAAGTTACAGAAAGATAAAACAGATGATAAAATGTGGTAAAAAGTGATTGTTTCTGCATCATATAAAAAGTATTTGTGTTTCCAATTCTGGCCTGCAATACTCGAGACTGATGGCATGTAACATTGTTTTATTTTGTGTATTTCAGTTTTTACTCCATGTCCATGTTGAAATGAAGAGCCTTCAGTAAATGTTCAACTTTACTACACGACTCTGTCATTTTTGGAGTGGAGTTTAGCTCGCTGTTGAGCTGAAGTAAACGCGCTTTAGTGAGAACAGCATAAATGTATTTCAGCCAAAAGAGGGTCTCAGGTTAGTTATTTCTCCAGTAAGAAGCTGTAAGCACCAGTAACATGTAAAGCAAGCTTTATTTTATAAGAAGAACCTGGAGCCGGAGTGAAGAAATTCAATCTGCCCCGTCTGGGTTTATTTCACTATTTACAAACCAGCTGTCTCCATGTTATTCTTTATATATACTTTGCCAGTGAAAAGTGATTCTAGTATCTGGTTTCATTAGAACATCCGTAAGAGAGACAAATTATCCGGCATCTTTTCCAGTTATATTATGTTGGATTTTGTTTTTAAGACATCCAAGCATCCTGTGTCAGAGCTATACGTGACGTTTTTAACAAATCAAACCGTTTGGAAATCGGCGGAAAATTCAGTGAATAATTCCACTTTTAGATGAAAGAAAGCCTCTTCCCTCCGTATCTGCACCGCTGCCCCTCCATCCACCATGCCAGGATCTCCACCCTCAGCGTGGTGTCTACTTATATGATGTCTATGGGAAACCGGAGACAAAAACAAACATTCAAAAAGCTCAGCAGCCAACAATCACACAGGTAAAAAACACTACATGTGACAGAAGAGATGTAAACAAATCCTCTCATTAACCTGAAGTGCAGCCTTGGGGCCCTCTGCTGGACAGATTCAGCATTGCAATCAGCAAAAAAAAAAAAAAATGCTTCTCCCACAGACATAACTCGGTCGATAAACCATAACTACAAACGTGACAAGGTAATCAATCAATCAATCAATCAATCAATCAATCAATCAATCAAACTTTATTTGTATAGCACTTTTCATGATAATAAAAAAAAACAACGCAAAACACTTTGGTGGACACGTTTTAATCCGCATATTCACTACGCTGTGAAATATTAATGCAAAATTACGAGACTGAGTGGTTTATGCGAAGATGGAACTACTTACTAAACATGGCGTCTGGGCGTAGTGATCGCAAAAGAAAAAGTATTTCCCAGTATTTGCTTCAATGTCGTAACGCTACAATATTATTTGTTGGTGTTCCACAGCGTAGTGAATGTGTGGATTATAACGTGTCCACCAAAGTGTTTTGGGGTTGTTGGATTGTGCATTTGATGAGTTTGATGAGAGGAACCAAAAATACCATTCACTTCCATTGTGTCCGTCCCGAAAACCTTCCCCGACTCACCTCTGAATAAACAACAGCTCGCCCTCACCAAAAGAGTAAGTATGCTGTTCGAAATGACTAAGGAGTTGTGCTAAATGGGCCAATTTGCCAAAATGTTGAAGTATCCCTTTAAAAGCTTTATTAAAATTAGTGCCAGTTAAAATGTTGAAGGTGGAGAAGAGGAAGCGGGGGTTGTCTTTATTGTCTGAAATAAGTTGAGAGAGGTGGGAAGTTCAGGTCTGTTTAGCAGCATTATTGTAAATTTTGAGTTGTTGACGTAGAATCTGGTGATGTACAGTCAAATTGGAGTTCCTCCACCTTCTTTCAGCACTCCTGCAGTTTCTTTTCAGTTTGATGATTGCATCGTTTTTCCTCCACGGGGGTTTGGGATGGCCCTTGACTGTTTTGGTTAAAAGTGGATGTAGTGTTCTGATAAATAATACAGTCTATCGCGAGACTAGAGTAGCGACACTCGCGAGATTAGAAGAGAAAATCCGGAAGCATGTTGGAGCCGAAAAAGTGTGTTGAATAAAGACCATCAAAATGGATATTCCGTTTCCATGGGTGATTCCTAACACACCACAACTGGCGACGAGGATGTGCCCGACAGCATAGCAGGACGGAAATAAAAGCCCTCTCAGCTGTCGTCGGATGAAAAGGCAGAAAAAAAAAATCTGCTGCTCACGGCCGTGCAGGGACAGTGCGCCGAACGTCGGAGCCTCAATTCCGGATCTTCACTGGAAACTGCGGCGGCATTCTTTCAGGGAAGTGGAGCATGTTTTCTGTGTGATGCCATAACGTTTAATCATCGGAATTGAGCGTGCATATGCCAAAATTACTGCTCACAAAACCCATTAGAAGCCTCGTTTGAACCCGGAAGTGAATATGGCTCAGGCTGTCGCGCTGGGTGGGCTCACACCACCGAAGCCATTAGATACTGTCGGCGAGCCTGAAACTTTACATCAAAGATGGCAAATGTGGAAAGATGAACTTGAGATATACATCACAGCATCAGGAGTTGTGAATGCTGAACAGAAGAGAGCTGTGTTATTGTTAACAGGGGGAGAGGGACTGCGTGAGATATGGAAAAATTTCACTGATGAGCAGAAAGCCCACCAACCCGAACATGATCAGCAACCTGCACGAGATGTATTTCAAGTAGCCATCCAGCTGTTCAACAACACATTTGAATTGAGGGAGAACATACCAAAAGCCCGTACAAAGTTCTGGGAAACAGAGCCAAATGCTGGTGAGACAATAAATAATTTCATCACACGTCTAAAAGTACAAGTGAAAACATGCAACTTCGACGCTGAAGCTGATAACCATGTAAGAGATAAGGTACTTTTGCACATTAAAAGTTCTGAGTTAAAAGCCAAATTATACAGAGAGGAAAATCTAACACTGGAACGCCTTATTCAAGTAATTGGCTCATACCACCACAAGGAGGCACTAATTCTCAGTTCTCCAGCAAACACAAACCATGTCTCAGGCAGAGCAAAGCCCAAACCTAAGCCCAAGGCACCATCACAGTCTGGGTGCTACAAGTGTGGGGCGCAAGGACACATAGGTTGTGAATGCATCCGATCCAAGAACCACAAGTGCAGCCACTGTGGGAAAAAGGGACACTTTGATGATCTCTGTTTTCACAAAGATAAATTCAAATCAAACCAGAATGACAAGCCAAGCGCACAAGGTCACCGCAGAGACTCAGGTCGCAGCAAGGATGATCCAAAGCAAAGCAAATGCCGAAGTAAAAAGGGCCAACATAGGGTAGAAGAAGGAGAAAGCAACGGCTCACGGAGTGACTCTGAAGACCTCTACCTATTCAAGATATCTAAAGCTGAGGACACCATAGATTTGCGCCTGAACGGTTACATCTTACCCATGGTGATAGACTCTGGTGCTCACCACAACACGCTGTCTGTGCATGACTTCAAAAGGCTACAGAAGGCCAGGCCTGAAATCAGCCTGCAACCTGCTTCTACAAAACTATATCCGTATGCCAGCAAGCAAGCCCTCACGCTCTTAGGAAAATGCACACTTGAAGTTGAAGTCCCAAACACAACACGACATGCCAGTGCGTCATTCTTCGTGGTGCCACAAGCACAAGCATCACTCTTAAGCAGCAGGACCAGCAAAGAGTTAGGACTGTTGAGAGTCGGCATCGACGCCAACATCCTGAGCTGTTCTGGAACTGACATATGGTCAAGCCTACGTACAAAGTACCCTCAGGTCTTTACTGGACTGGGGAAACTCAAGAACTACCAGCTCAGACTTAAAATTGACCCAAAAGTCACTCCTGTGATTCAGCCCGTGCGGAGGATTCCATTCAACAGACGACAGCGCGTCATTGAAAAATTACAAGAGCTAGTGGACTTGGACGTCATTGAGCGAGTGACAGAACCAGCTCATTGGGTGAATCCACTAGTCACTGTGGAGAAAAAACCAGAAAATGATCACAAACATGGAGATGTGCGAATCTGCATTGACATGAGGAGGGCCAATGCGGCCATCGTCCGTGAACGTCATCCAGTGCCCACCATCGACGAGACCATCCAGGAAATGGCCGGTGGAAAGTACTTCTCCAAAATTGACCTCAACATGGCTTATCACCAAGTAGAGCTCCACCCCGACTCCAGAGAAATCACCACATTCGCTGCACCTGGGGGACTCTACAGATACAAAAGGCTTTTGTTCGGAGTGAACATGGCCTCTGAAAAATTCCAACAGATAATCAGCCAGGTTATCAAAGACTGCCCAGGCGCGTACAACATGTCGGACGACATAGTTGTAGTTGGCAGCACCGAAACAGAACATGACACAAGGCTGGCTACCGTGGTGCAGCGGCTAGCTGAGAGAGGACTGACAGTCAATGAGAAGAAGTGCCAGATCAAACTGACATCCATCAACTACATGGGTCATGTCCTATCACAAGAAGGCCTGAAAGTGTCAGGTGAAAAAGTCGCGCATGCTCCCCCACCAACTGACGCGTCACAAATGCGCAGCTTCCTCGGATTGGCCCAGTTCTGTGCAAAGTTCGTCCCACAGTTCGCCACAATAACTGCGTCTCTCTGGGAGCTCACTAAGCAAGATGCTGAGTGGAAATGGGAAGAGGAGGAACAGTGTGCGTTTGACAGGCTTAAAGATGCTTTGATCGATGCCCCTGTCATGGCATACTACTCAGTTGGAAGACCGACCCGAATCACCTGTGATGCTTCCCCCATCGGCGTAGACGCTATTCTAGAGCAACAACAGACAGATGGGGTCTGGAAGCCAGTGTATTACGCCAGCAGGAAACTCACACCCACTGAGACACGCTACTCTCAGTTCGAAAGAGAAGCTCTCGGAGTATTCTGGGCCTGTCGAAAGTTCAGCTTGTACCTCATCGGATGTGAATTCAAGATCCTCACAGATCACAAAGCGCTGGTGAAAGTGCTATCACCAAACTCACTGCCTCCATCAGCCAGAGTGGAACGGTGGTTGCTGTACTTGCAGCAGTTCACCTACCAGGTAGTCCACATTCCCGGCCGAACCAACAAGGCCGACCCCCTGAGTCGTCAACCCGTTGGCTGCTCCGACAGAGCTGAGGAAAGAGAAACAGATGAATACATCTACAGCGTCATCAAAGATTCCACACCTCATGCTCTAACACCTCGTGAGATCGAGCAGGTTTCAAAAGATGATCCAAACATCTCCAAGCTACGTCAAGCAATACAGGAAAATGACTGGACCTACTTTAAAGGCACAGCATACCAGGCGGTCAAAGATGAACTTTGGACGGCTGGACAGCTGGTCATGCGAGGAAGTAGGATTGTGATTCCCGAGGGCCTGCAAGAACATGTTCTAGAGCTAGGACATGAAGGACATCAAGGGATTGTAAGAACAAAGAACCGACTGCAAACTAAAGTCTGGTGGCCCGAGATGGACAAAATGGTCGAGAAGAAAGTAAAGCAGTGCTACCCATGTCAAGTGATTGGCAAGAACGCTCCACCAGAAGAGTTAGAGCGCACACCCTTACCAGACCAACCCTGGACTTACCTAGCAGTTGATCTACTGAGCATCTCTGAAGGTAACTACCTGCTTGTTGTCATTGATTATTACTCCAGATGGCCTGAGGTTGCTTACATGAGAGTCACAAACGCCACCAATGTGATTAATGCCCTCGAAATGATGTTCCAGATTCATGGCTACCCCAAGCATCTGAGAAGTGATAACGGACAGCCATTTGCATCCTGAGAGTTCCATGATTACCTCACTGCGCATGGCATCCAGCAACTGAAAGAAGTGCCATACTGGCCTCAGTCAAATGGGGAAGTGGAAAGGTTAAACAGGACAATTCTGAAATCAGTGAAGATAGCCAAGATTGAAAAGAAAGACTGGAGGGTCACACTGAAGAGTTTTCTGTTTCACTACCGCACCACTCCTCACACTGTCACTGGAGTGTCCCCGGCAAAGCTGTTGATGAACAGAGAGGTCCGTGACAAACTGCCCAGCTTCACGGGTATGCCTGCTGACAGTGAGGAACGTCATGCCGCAGCTTCAGAAGAAATTCATGACAAGGATGCTCTGAATAAGTTGAAACGCAACATTGCTGCTGATCAGAGAAGAGGAGCCAAAGATCAGGAAATAAAACCAGGAGACACCGTTCTTTGCAAGAACCAACACAAGTCCAACAAGCTAGACCCAAACTTTGAGTCACAGCCATACGAAGTCATCAGTAAAAAAGGAAATGCAGTCATAATCCAACAGCCCTACAGCCCACCCAAAATGAGAAATGCCGCTCATGTGAAGAAGTTCACTGGGGATGTCAGCCTCAGCGCCCCCTCCAATCCAAATTCGAGTCTGGTGGTGGCTGTGTCTGTCCCAGTCACCGCTCCCATAACCACCCATTTCCCCCGTCCCACAGGTCCAGAGCCCATGGCAGCAGTGCCATCACCTGATGTTCCCGTGAAGTCGACTCGCGTCAGGTCTCCACCTGTGTGGCAGAAGGACTATGTGATGTCTACCTGAACTCTTGACTTTGATTTCCGGGGAACGGGGTGATTTTGTTGTTTAAAAAGAGGGAAGGGTGAATTATTTTTTAATTATTTTTGAATTTACAGTACATACAGCAGAAGTTTATTTTTGCATTGTGATTTAAGAGAAGAGAATACTCAATGTTAACTTGTGGAGATAAGTTACCTTTCAACATAGTATAGCTACAGTGATGTAGATATGATTTATTTTCTTTTAAGTCTGCCTTCAGGAAGTTCATTGTTAAAAAGAGGGAAGATGTAGTGTTCTGATAAATAATACAGTCTATCGCGAGACTAGAGTAGCGACACTCGCGAGATTAGAAGAGAAAATCCGGAAGCATGTTGGAGCCGAAAAAGTGTGTTGAATAAAGACCATCAAAATGGATATTCCGTTTCCGTGGGTGATTCCTAACACACCACAGTGGAGCGACTGAGTCCAGACTGGACTTCAGTTTACTGTTAAAATCGTCAACGATAAAATCACAGGGTGCAGGTAAAATCACTGCAGGAGTGCTCTGTAAGATCTCTTTAAAATCTGCAGCCACTTCAGGAGTAAGATAGCGTCTCCTCACTGTTCTCACCGGGGCTTCCCGCTGGTTAAAACTGGTGATGTTAAAAAACACACAGTGGTGGTCAGACACAGCCAGGTCAACAAACGGACCACAGAATGCAATACATCAACTTGGAATTACTTGCAGACGGAGGCTGTGTCCGAAATCACCCCCTATTCCCTATATAGTGCACTATATAGGGAATACGCCATTTTGTAGGGATGTCCAAATGTCTAGTGAGCATCGATGTTCCCTACATACTGTACTCAATGTATCTCACAATTCACCGTGAAATCTAGTGGACAGCCGATGGTCAGTAGACGATGCAATATATCCCATAAAGCACTGCAGTCGCGGCACGTTAGAATCGTGTGACACTAATGACGTAATTAACTGTGGGGCGAAGTAGTGTCCGAAACCGTTCACTATATAGTCCACTATATAGTCCACTACATACTATTCCCTATGTAGTGAGTAGGGAATAAGGAATGAGTGAGTGATTTCGGACACAGCTAGAGATTTTCACGCTCTTATACGACTGCTCCGTCACTGAAACCGGTCCGACTAGGAATTAGAATTTAATGTCCACCGGGCGGAACATAATCTCGTGATTCAAGAGTTGCAAAGACAGGGGCAAGGAGAGTTTAATTTTAAAAATGCAATGACTATCGTGAAGCAGAAAACGTGAATTAAGTTCCTGCATGACGCTGGAATAATGTTAAGAATATAGTATGTGTTTTTTTTTTTTTTTCTCTCCGATCATTATTTTGTAGGTTTATTATTAGTGGAAAGAAGGTAGAGAAGATTCAGGGTAGATACTCTGGTTCACACTCCGACACAGAAGGTGGCAGAAATGCACCTCTTAAGCTGAGTGCCACCCGCCATAAAACGACAAGAAGAAGAAGACATAATCTCGTGGCACATTCCGTTTAGTCAGAGATTGCACTAAATTCAACATTGTCTATCAAAGTAAAACTTCAGCTGTGGCTCTGTCTAGTGCACATTGTGAAGAACTACAGGTATCAGGAAATGAATGGTAATGAAATTAATGTTAATATATCAACATGTAATCCTCCTTCAGTAATGTTGTATCTGGGCCTGGGCTGGGTTTTGGTCTCTCTAGAATTACTTATTGCCTGCAACCTGATATGTGTAGAAAGTGGGGCTTTAATTGAAGGTCAAATTGAAGTTCTTTACTGTCTGTCACCACTTGAAAAAAATGAAACTCAAATGAGCAAATCAAGTTTTCAACAGCAGTAAGCACAGTTAAGACAACAAGTCAACATATTCCCGACAACATTGTTCTAAAAACAGATATGGAAATACACACATTGAAGAGTTTATGGCTGCATTTCCAAACACCATCAACATATATGTAGTGTAGGTCAGTCACAGGTCGTGTAAGACAGTGAAGTCAGGAGACTGTGGATGCAGGGAGTGATGGAGGTTAGAAGCTGTGGTGTGCTTCACTTCGTTTGTCTTTAGTGTCCCATGGCTTTTTCCTGATCGTACCGGCTGAGAACAGGGAATGAGGAGGATGTAAAGTACTTTATTACTTTATTAATCCCAACATGGGAAATTCCAGTGTTGCAGAAAGCAAACAAAAAATGAAATTATATAGGTAATTTACACAGTATATGTAATATACACACGTACACATACATACACACCCGCACATACTTCAGAATCAGAATCAGAATCAGAATAGTCTTTATTGTCATCGCAACAAGTTACCGAAGTTACAAGTTACAACAAAATTGCTTGGGTTTTAAAGACGCCCAGGCAGCCAATTACAGCGCTCCGTCTTGAAAAGGAAACAGAGTTTAAAGGAATTCAGACAGAAATTGGGGGTAGGGGGGAGGAGTGGTGGTAAAAAAAAGATACGTCAATTCAGGTCACGGTTCCGAAGGGAGTCGTGATTAGAAGTGAGAGACCAAAAAAAGCCAACCTGCGCACATACATAAAAAGACATGTGATGCGAGTTGCTACCAGACTAACGGATCAGTGGTCACAACTATAACGTCAGCACAACACGTCGTCACCACTAGTTGTCAGCAGAGAGGTGTGGTGGAGACGTTGAAAGTGGGAGAGGGAGTGTGTGTGGCATGTATGTGGCATTTCAGTTCATCAGTCCATGTAGTGTGTGTGGTTTGGCCCGCCTCCCCTTTGCGCTCCAGCTTGGATGGTAGTTGCCAGGATGGCCTTGAATGAAGCAGTCCAAAAGTTAACTTGAGTTGCAGCTGGGAGAGAGAGAGAGGGAAAAATAGAGAAAGCAATCAATCTGTCCTTGAATCTTCAGGGAGATTTGTTTAGTCTTCCAGGGGCGCCAGACATAATCAGAAGTTATCTTGTTTTGGTGTGGAAGGAGCCGTTTGACCTTCCTTTGCTCGGTTCTCCACATTTCAGACAGAAGCTGACTTAACCCTCTTGGTGATGGTGACATCCAACTTGCTTCTCAATCGTCCATAACCCAAATTGTCCACCTTTCGAAAGAGTTCAGCCTCAGCTTTTGCCCGTTGATTTGAAAAGACCGTCCTCCCTTGGACGTCTTTTGTGGTGACGGTCTTCTTAATCCTCCAGAGGATCAGGTCGCAGCACCGGCCAATCAGCAGCAGACCGATCATCATAAATCCGAAAATGTAATCATCCACAATGACCTCGACGGACAGGGGTGCCAGGCATGTGACACCCCTCCACTTCTCCCAGGCGTCCATCACATACCCAGCATGCCGAGTCCCGTCCGGACAGGCAGGATCCCCGCTCCTGTGCTCTTTTTTGAAAAACTCGTATCAATTGCGTAGAGAGACCAGCTGATCAATTCCACGGTTGATATTTGGTTAGTTCGAAAAACCATGTCAAGTGATTCCTCCAGTAAAACAGACGAGACAAGAGTGCAGCAAGCAGAGACAAGAGGGAGGGAGAAGCAAGTAGGGAGCGATAGAAAAAGCGCCCGCCTCCTTCAAGAGCCAGCAAAAGTACTTACATATACAATGAGTCCAGCCGAATGAGTCAAAGATTAAGGACATGAGAAATGTTGCTGCATAGAAGATATGAGAAGTGTGCTGAGCAGGAGAAAAGAAAAATAAAGAATGCTTGGGTAATAAGGTTAATAAATACGAGTGCTATCCAGAAAAATGGACCTATGCAGCACACCGGTGTGAGTTTCCTCTGTCAGCCAGGTGTGAGTGACTGTAAAGAGTGATGGCCTGTGGCAGGGAGGATTTCCTGTCTCTGTCCTTGTGACAGTGGAGTTGTAACAGTCTGGAGGAGATGTGTAGCGTCTTTCGGAATGCGACTGGCTTTCTTTTCCAGTCTGTTAGTTTAAATGTCTGTGACAGCAGTGAGGAGCCAATATTGAGCTCTGCCACCCTCATCCCACATCTGGTCATTTTTCAGCAGCAGGGTATCAAAATGCTCTGAATAAGGAACTGGAAGAAGCTGGAAAGCAGGTGGCGAGGGAGACCAGCCTGTTTGAACTTCCTGAGAAAGTAAAGTGTTGACAGTACAGTACATTTGCTTGTCCATCGAAGTGAGATGTGTGTGCTCCAGGTTTAACTAAGTAATTCCAAATAAACATCAGATCGTTAATATGTGGATTTTGGGCTACTTTTATTTTGGGACTACTTTTCTCCAGTGTGTCATTTTAATTTTATTGAGGAACAATTCACAGCCTACAACCTGATTAACTACTTTTCACAATTTGTATGAACAAAACATTTTGAGCTTTATTTTGGACTCAATGACTTTGTTCTTTGAACTGTTAATATTAATTCCTGCGTGATTTTCGAATGTCTGTAACTTTCATGTACATTATTTGATTTATAAATGTGCTTTCAAGGAAGGTATTTTATACAAGCACAATCAAAGAAATGTGTGCTATTGGTAATCCAAGTAAAACTTCCCACCAAACATCTGACGTCAGGAAGACGTGCAGATCAGGTCATTTTTGGTTCTGTCAGTCAAAGACCATATCTAAACATCCGCAGAACGTACAAAATGGATCCATAATTCAGACGTCATTATTGGACTATTTTTGACGTCATAATGAAGTTCAGAATTTGGACGTCATCCAAAGACCAAATCTAGACGTCAGCAAAACGTACAAAATAGCTCCAAGATTCAGACGTCATCATTGAACCTCATTTAGGCATGACAGCTACGTTCACATTTGTACCTGATCTGGACAACTGTGAAGGACCAAACTTAGACGTCAGCATAACATACAAAACAGGTCCAATTTAGACGTCATTATTGGACCTCATTTAGACGTAATTCTGACATTCACATTTGTACCTGATCTGGACACCTGTGAAGGACCAAATCTAGATGTCAGCAGAACGTACAAAATAGGTCCAAGATTCAGACCAAGATTTATTGGACCTTTTTTTTGACGTCATAATGACCGAGCTGGCATTCAACCGACCTTAAATGTTGACATTTAGTTGAAATAATGTCAGTTGATGAAAAACATTAATTCAACATCAAAAAAAGGTTGACACTAAATGGTTGAAGTTATGTCGTGAACTCACTGTGGAATCAGCATTGAAATATCAGCATTTTTTAGATGTATATGTAATCGTCAGTATTTTTAAAATCATGACTTCTAAAAATTTTGCTGAAATATTTCAGTTGAAAAACGTTATTTCAACATCCAGACACGTTGATAAATTTACCATTGAAAAAGTGTTTATGTGAATCTTAATCCCCACCTTGTATTTCTTTTTCTTTGAGTCTGTTTGTTTTCATTGTCTCGTAAAGATAGAATTATGTCTAATAAAAGAGCCGCCCAAGTGGTTAAATTTAGGATGTAATTTCATCAAATTGTTAACTTTGGTGAAACACAAAACATTTTTAAAACCACCACTTTGTCTCGTGTATATTGCACTGTATTTCAGGATAAGCAGTTTTCTGCAAACTAGTGGTCACCCTCCCGTTTACAGATGACATACGCTGTAAGCTAATAGCTCAATAGGTAAGGCTGAGGATCCCTGAACAGTAAGTCATAAGTTCGAATCCCATGTTTCACCCGTCTGTAATGAAATGCTGAACTGACTGAAAGAATATGCCTGAACCTCAGACTGCAAGCCCAGTGGTTAGAGTGCAGTCAATTTCAATTTAATTTATAATTTGCTGCTGTACTCCCGAAGACGTTGGGAAAAATACGTGATCTGGCGTTACAGTCTGCACCCTCAGTGGACCAATACTGGACGTACAAAAATGACCCTAAAAAGGCGTTGTTTCAACCTGTCTTTGCGCAGTGGGTTGGAAGTGTTTTGCAAGAGGGTATGTTGCATATTTAGTCAGTTTGTTTTGATTTGTATTTCAAACAGACAGATGATGTTTTTCTTTTTTTAAAATGTAATAGCAGTTGTATGTGAGTACATACTGCTGAGAG
Organism: Salarias fasciatus; assembly: GCF_902148845.1. Taxonomy (NCBI): domain Eukaryota; kingdom Metazoa; phylum Chordata; class Actinopteri; order Blenniiformes; family Blenniidae; genus Salarias; species Salarias fasciatus. The sequence continues at coordinate 2,574,287 of NC_043766.1, read as the reverse complement.
CTGGGCACATGATCTGTATGGACACGATCGTGCATCAATACTGACTTCATACTGTTAATACAGGCTGCAGAGTGTCATTTTTCCACATTTTCAGGTGGTGGTGTGCCTTGTGATTATATCAATTAAAAAAATGTACCTTGGATCAAAAAAAGGTTGAAAATAGAGCTTTAATTTTTATAAAGCTGTATGGATACATCTACGTAAATTAGGTACATTTCTTCAAGTAATATGTGTAGTTTCTAGTGCTGTCAATTTTAATTGCGATTAATCCATTGAGGTCTGCCAATTGGGTCAAAGAAAAGAACTAGAGGATAATAGTGTTTTTTCCTGATATTGGGACTGATTTATGAGGATTAGATTCTTCATTGCAATTAATCTCAACTTTAAAAAAGTTAATTGTTGACAGTTCTCCATGAATTAATCACGATTAATTGCGATCAATGCGATTAAATTGCGATCAATGCGATTAAAACTGACAGCAGTAGTAGTTTCACGTCCATGGCGTGGAGAACCCGGAACTGGAAACACGTCATGAATACTTCCTCATGTCGACCTATTTCAGGAAAAGGCGGGCAAAGCCCGTCCCGTCTGGCGGCCAGCGGGATGTTTGCCCCCGGATAGAACCTCTCTGAACATTATTTCTCTGTACACCGTAGCGCAACTGTCCCGAGCGCCGGGCGGAGCCATGGCGGGTAAACGAGGAGCCCTCATCGTCCTGGAAGGGGTGGACAAAGTCGGGAAAACCACGCAGTGCAGCAAGCTGGTCCAGGCGCTGAAACAGAGCGGCCGCCCGGCGGAGATGCTGAGGTTTCCCGGTGAGGCGGCCAGTTTGAAACCCATGCCTCTAATGAACGTGGGAAACTGGACTGCCCAGTGAAAACCCACACAAGTGCAGAAGTCCGCAGGGTGCCAACACTATTTTGGGAGCCTGAGCCCCTGAATTGTCCCTGGGCACCCTCTGATCAGCTTTGTCATCAGGTGTGAGAGCGGCTACACACTGAAGCAGAGTGTGAGTACATCCTGACACTCACACCTCAGGAAAGTAATAGGACTGTCTATCTTTTTTTGAGGAAAAATGAAAGAAAAGTGCAGCTCCTCTGCTGGCATTTTTTTTTTTTTTAATTTTTATTTTACCTTGTGAAAAGTGAAAAGATAGTGAGGTAAGAACAAAATCTGATGACTTTGACTGAGTAGTATGTCTGGTTTATTCCATATTTGGAGAATGCATCCCAAATAGAGCAGACACTGACGGTACCTTCCTGTAACGGGTAAGAGTTGATTGTTTGAACCGGTGGAGGAGTGACTGTTTACGCATAACTGCTGGAGCTCCTCATCATGTTTCCTTCTGCCTGAGCAATGATGGATTGGCAATTTCAGCACCAAGGACAGCGCCTTTGTCTTATTAAAGGGGCTGTATAATGCAAAATTTACTTTTTGTATGTTTTAACCTTGTTATATAGTTATGTACTCACCAAAAACTCCCCCAAAGCGTTTTTTTTCCTTCGTGCCTGTGTGTTTGAGCTTTCCTTGTTGTTGTGCTGCTCAGAGAGGCAGCCCCTCCCGCACCCGTGAAAACGCTCTGTTTTCCCATGGTCACGTCACACGGAGAAGATGGCTCCCCTGAGCCCCCCTCCTGCAGGCCCTCAGTAATCAGCGTTGCCGCTTTTTTCTAACTCTGATTACGGAGATAAACTTTAACCATCGTCTGAAAGCAACAGTCAAGCAAGAGCAAGACTCTGAAGGGTCTGAAGGGTCTGAAGGGTCTGCGCTTGGTGAGTTTCTAACAGGAAAAGACATTTTCGCGTGTATTTCCGTGTAGAGAAGCTAGAGCTAAAGAGCTAAAGCTAACCCTTAGAGACGCTAACGAAGCGCTGATTGGTTGAAGTAGCTGTCAGTCAAAGTCCACAGGGGGAGAGGCGGGATTTTCAGTGAAACTGAGCGTTTTCTCTTCCGGGTTTCAGAATTAGCCCCAGAAAATCTTTTATTTCACACAAAATGACTTTTCCTTTGCGCCAAAAATAAACTATTACCATGTTAATGCCATTTCTAGGGTTTGGACGAGCTAAAAAAGCATGATACAGCCCCTTTAAAGCAATGACCAACTGATAATCTTCACCACAGTAGTGGATTGGCTATTTCAGCACCATGGACAGCGCCTTTCACTTACTAAAACAGCGCTTGTACGATTTGTCAATCAACATTGACTGACTGATGATCACAATTATCATTTGGCTACTTCAGTACAGTGGACAGCGCCTTGAAGTTATCATTACAGCAAACCACTAAAAATCTGCACCAAAAAAAAAAAAATAAAAAAAATAAAAATAAAAAAATAATAATAATACATTTTATTTGTATAGTGCTTTTCAAGTCACTCAAAGGCGCTTCACAATACAGAAAAATAAATTAAAAACAACAGCATAAAATCAACCACAGTAAATAACATTAAACATTAAAAGCAATTTTGAACAGGTGGGTTTTGAGTTCTTTCTTGAAGTTGGGGAAGTCGGAGCAGTCACAGAGAGGTTGGTTCAGTGAGTTCCAGAGGATGAATTAGCAGATTCAGTAACATGGACAGCGCCTTGGATTTTTAATCATACAATGACCAACTGATAAACTTCACAAAAATGGTGGATTGGCTATTTCAGCACCATGGACAGTGCCTTGGACTTATTAATACAGTGACACACTGATAATCAGCACCACAATGGTGGATTGGCTGTTTGGACCTAACGGTCCAATAGGACCTAACGGACCTTAAGTATCAGTTTAAATAATTTGTATGTAAAGGGGCAGATATAATAAGATTGTTCTTCTTTCTGCTCCTTTTCTTTCATTTGTTTTGTGTCCAAACTGATGAGATTGATGTATTTTCATCATTTTTTGTTTTTGTGTTTTAAATGAAAGAAACAAATACGCTAAACTAAACTAAACTAAACTAAATCTTATGGTAATTCCATCACAGCTGTGGCAGGAATCAGTGACCAGCTGGGCTGTCTTGTGGGAGGGGATAAATTCAGGGCGGATGTGCGTCCATCTCCTTGGCACCTCTGGGGTGGAGTAGGTATGTGGCAGCATGTGTGGGAGCCAAGTTATGTAAATTCATGTTTTAAGTTAATAAGTAAGCACAATTCACATTTTTGTTTGAGAGTTAAGTTCATTGAATAAATAATTTAAGAAAATATTGTTAAAATGCTGTTTAAGATTGATTTGGTTTAATTCATGTTTATTTGAAAGATAATTACATTTAAAAGACAGTGTTTTGTTATTGTATTTTGGTTGTAGTAAAATAGGTTACTGTCGCTTTAAGAAGGATGAAAAAAACGCTGCATGCAGAGAGCAGGCATAGAAGAGAATTGAGGAAGTTGGAACATGGTTTTCTTACCGTAGAATTGTTTCGTGTTTAGGAAGACTTAGATTGGAATACTCCTGTAAGAAGAAATAACGAACTGTGGATTAAAGACTTTGTTTTTTCATTTTTACACCGGAGTACTGTGGAAGTTTTTTCCTACCCATATAAAATATTCACGAGTAAGCCAAGGCTATTGGATTCTGAACCCAACATATTTGTAAGAAAACCCAGCTCCTTTCACATGTATGGATGTTCATGGATGGACTTTTACGCCACAAGGAACGGATTTCATCTGATTCAAGTGTAAGTGGTCGTGAGTACAATGGAAATTTACCACTCTATGCATCAATCAGCTGGATGTCCATGGCGTTTCTGTTAAACAAGCTGCTTTGTGGATGAAAATGATAAAGCTTTGGAATACAGTGCTTATTATCACATGAAATCATGGAGGCTGAAGAGGAAGAAACAGCTACAATTGTAGATGCTAGAGAGGTTAAAGTCACACCTAAGGCAATAGAGGAAAAGTTAAATCGTGCTGTAAGTATACGCAAGGCTAAACTTGGAAAGTTAACAGGCAAAATGAATCAGATATGTCAATTAATGGACAGTGGAGATGATAATAATGTCACAAAAGTTCAGACTGTGTTAATGGTGGATTTCAACAAGCTGTTTGGAGAGTTCTGTGAATTGCACACCAAAGTTAAAGAGCTTTTCCAAGTGATTTCTGAGGAGGAAATGAACAGAGACCAGGTGAGCTGGTTTGAACCTAAGGCTGATGCTTTTAAGGATTTTTCTGAGAGAGCTAAGAGTTGGATTGAAAAGGCCAATGTACGTGTTGCAGAAGCTGCAAAATGTAATGAGGAGGTGCAGCCATCAGACAGTGTATCGAATGCATGTGTTTCATTATCAAAGCGTGGTTCCAAAGCACTTTCTGGACGATCCTCTCAGAGGTCATCCTCTGCTTCATCTACTCGGCTCAAAACAGAATTGGAACGAGCTGCGTTGTTGGTTAAAGCATCTGCTCTAAAACAGAAACAAATATTGGAAGAAAAGGAAGCTAAACTCAAAAGAGAAAAGGAAGAGCTTGAGATGCAAACTGCTTTAGCAGAAACTGATGCTAAGATTAAGATCTTGAACGAGTTTGAAGAGCTTGCATCCAAAACATCACCTCGTGACGGAATGAACTCCTATTTGGCTTCGAACAAGACCAGAGATGTACTGGCACCCAAGCAAACAAAGACTCCTGTGCTCACCACAAATGGACAAAAGGCTCTGCACATCAGTGACATGACACAAATTAACCAGACATCGCCTGATGCACCCAGACAGCAGAAGCTACAGTCACCTTACAGGGTGTCGCTGAAATGTTAACTAAGCAACAGAAAGTGGCAACCCTTCCACCTCAGAGCATTCCAGTGTTCAAGGGAGATCCCCTGGAATATCGACTGTTCATCAGAGCATTTGAGCATGGAGTAGAAGACAAGACAGAGAGCAGCAAAGACAGATTGTACTATATGGAACAGTACACTAGTGGACAGCCAAGGGAACTGATCAGGAGTTGTCTTCATATGGAGCCTGAGTATGGATATTATGAAGCCAAAAGACTTCTGGAGGAACATTTCGGAAATACCTACAAGATTTCTGTGGCGTATATCAACAAGGCTCTGAACTGGCCAACAATCAAATCTGATGATGGGGAGGCTTTCCATTCATTTGGGCTCTATCTAACAGGATGTCACAATGCTATGACTGATATGGAGTACATGGATGAGCTGGACAATACAGTCAACATGCGTGCTATTATTGCAAAGCTGCCGTACAAACTGAGGGAAAGGTGGAGGACTTTTGTCTGTGGAATCCAGGACAGAGAAAATCGTAGAGCCAAGTTTAACGACCTCGTGGACTTCATCAACAAGCAAGCGAAGGAAGCCTTGCACCCACTGTTTGGTGACATAAAGGATATTGTTTACAAAGGTCAGACTAAAGGTCAGCCAGATGAAAAGTCGCACAGAAGAAGTGTCAGCAGCAGAGGCTTCACCACAGCTGCAATTATCACTAGTCACCAGCAGGTGTCTCCAAAGCCCAGGTCAGAAATGACAATCAATGGTAATCAACTATGTGCATTTTCAAAACCCTGTTTTTCTGTTATGGGAGTGAACACACAATGGAACAATGCAAGAAGATGAAGAAATGTCTTCACAAGGAGAAGATTGACTTCTTGCGAGCAAAAGGTCTGTGTTTCAGTTGTCTAAAACAGGGTCACATGAGTAATTCATGTAAGGAGAAACTGAGTTGCCAAGTTTGTGCACAATTACATCCTACAGTTTTACACATAAAGTCAAAGACCAATGCTGCAAACATAGAAGTAAAATCTGAAATACAATCATGTGATGACGAAGAAAAACTGCCTGAGTCCATTGTGAGTGGTTTCATAGGTATGACTACGACAACTTGTAGTACAAAGAATTCAGAGAGCATCTTGGCAATAGCTCCAGTTCAAGTCAAGACCAAAAAGGACCAAGCAGTCACAACCACCTATGCCTTTCTCGACCCTGGAAGCACTGCATGCTTCTCCACTGAGGACTTAATGAGAGAGCTTAGTGTCACAGGCAGAAAAACAAACATCTTACTGAAGACCATGGGAGAGAAAAAAATTGTTAGTAGTCACATAGTGGCCGATCTGGAAGTAAGCAGCTTAGGTTGTAATGATTTTCTGACCCTCCCAGATACATACAGCCAGAAGGCCATCCCAGCATCTGCTGACAACATTCCCTTCCAACAAGACGTTGACAAGTGGTCCCACCTTCAACAGGTTAAAATCCCAAAAATTCATGCAGAAATTGGGCTCCTTATTGGTACTACTGCACCCAAAGCTATTGAACCATGGCAGGTCATCTCCAGCATAAATGAGGGCCCATATGCTGTAAAAACACGTCTTGGCTGGACCATCAATGGACTTCTCCGTGAAGATGATCCCCACAGCACAACAAGTGGACTGACCCAAGTATCAGCAAATCGCATTTCGGTCAGCAGACTGGATGAACTCTGGAGTCAGCAGTTTAAGAGTGACTTTCCGGAGTACAACCAAGACGAGAGATTGGAGATGTCCAGGGAAGAGCTTCAATTCATGGACATGGCTTCAAAATCAGCAAAGCTTGTGGATGGACATTACGGCATTGCCTTGCCTCTCAGAAATAGAGATGTGAAGATGCCCAACAATCGTGAAGTGGCTGAACAATGTGCTTTGAACTTGAGGTGGAAGTTTCTGAAAAACCCAAACTTCCACACAGAGTATTCTTCATTTATGGATGGCATCGTTGAAAGGGGCTATGCCGTGAAAGTACCAGTGAAAGACCTCAACCGTGATGATGGTAAAGTTTGGTACCTGCCACACCATGGGGTTTATCATCCCAAGAAGCACAAGCTCCGAGTGGTTTTTGACTGTGGCGCATCATAACAGGGCATCACACTGAACAATCAGCTGCTACAGGGACCGAATCTCACCAGCACCCTCCTTGGTGTAATCAACTGGTTCAGGCAAGAGGAAGTAGCTGTCATATCAGACGTCGAAGCTATGTTCCACCAGGTTAAGGTGCCTGACGAAGACTCTGACCTTCTATGGTTCCTCTGGTGGACATCAGGCGACATCAGTCAGGAGTTAGTGGAGTACATAATGGTGGTGTATTTGTTCGGAGCGACCTCATCTCCAAGCTAGCGCAAGTGTGCTGAAGACATCAGAGATGAGTGCAACAACGAAGCAGTAGAAACGGTGCTCAACAATTTCTATGTGGATGACTGCTTGAAGTCAGTACACACAGAAAAAGAAGCTGTTCAGTTGTACCACACATTGCGAGCTGTATGTGAAAAAGGCGGATTCAGACTCACCAAATGGATAAGCAATAGCAGAGCATTGCTTTCGATGATTCCAGAAGAAGAGAGGGCAACAGAGGTTAAAGACCTTGACTTGAATCGGGATGTCCTTCCAACAGAGAGAGCCCTGGGAGTTTGCTGGTGTATCCAGTCTGACAGTTTCAGGTTAAAAATTATCATGTCAAATAAGACTCCAACCAGGAGAAACATCCTGTCCATTGTAAGCTCTGTTTATGACCCATTGGGTATTTTGTCCCCAGTCACACTCACAGCAAAGGAAATCGTGCAAGAGCTTTGCAGAATGAAGTTAGGCTGGGATACTCTCATACCGGACGAACTCGCTCGTGAGTGGTCCATGTGGAAAACTCAACTGTGCCAGCTGGAGAATATCAGTGTCCTAAGATGCTTCAAGCCTAAAGGCTTTGGTGAGTCAGTTTTTAACCAACTCCACCACTTTGTAGATGTGAGCGAAGAAGGTTATGGGACGGTTAGCTACCTGGTACAAAAGAACAGCAACAATGAAACCCATTGTGCGTTTGTCATGGGAAAATCAAGAGTGGCTCCTCTCAAGCACATGACAGTACCTGGACTGGAGCTCACTGCAGCTACCATGGCTGCTCGCATGGATAAGACATTGAGAACGGAACTGCAGCTTGAACTACAGGAATCAGTGTTTTGGTCAGACAGTGCAACTGTGCTGAAATACATTCAAAACAAAACAAGCAGATTTCGCACTTTCGTTGCTAATCGTGTGGACACCATCTTGAAAATCTCTGAGCCACATCAATGGAGGTACGTTAATACTTCACAGAACCCAGCTGACTGCGCGTCAAGGGGACTCGATGTGAAGAAATTCATCCAAAGCCACACTTGGTTACAGGGGCCGGACTTTCTCTCTAAACCCACGGAAGAGTGGCCTGAAAAACTGGGGATCTAACCATGGAGGACCCAGAGGTAAGGAACGCCATGGTTTGTGCAACTGCTACCGAAGAACAACGAGATGCTGTACGAGAGCTCATGCAGTACTTCTCATCTTGGATGCGCCTCAAGAAAGCGGTTGCCTGGCTGATGAAAGTAAAGAGCATTTTGCTGAGTCGAGTCGAAAGAAGAAAGAATTAAGTACAATCAAAGGTACACCAGAAGTTGAGATGGAAATGAGGACCTTCGAGTCAGATGTCATGAGTGCTGACACTCAGCGACTCACTGTGAAGGATCTTACAGAAGCTGAACAAGAGATCATTCGATACTGTCTGCCAGAGAAAAACATTTTCCAAGGAGATCTCTGCATTTCAAAGATGTGAAGGCATAAAGAGAAGCAGTAGCCTGTTCAAGCTGAATCCTATTATTCATGATGGCATTCTCAGAGTTGGTGGGAGACTAAACAGGTCTGCTTTGCCTGAGGAGTCCAAGCTACCAGCAATTCTGGACAAGAATCTTCACGTCACAAACCTGATCCTAAAAGAGATCCATGAAAACTTAGGTCACAGCGGCCGCAATCATGTGCTATCCAAACTACTGACCAAGTACTGGATCCCAGGTGCAAATTCAGCAATAAGGAGGATCCTATCCAAGTGCATCATCTGTCGACGCTCACATGGTGCAGCAGGACAACAGCAAGTGGCTGACTTACCTCGAGACAGAGTCATGCCAGATGACCCTCCATTTACCAACACTGGAGTGGACTACTTTGGCCCATTTGAAGTAAAACGTAGAAGAAGCACAGTCAAGAGATATGGTGTTATCTTTACGTGTCTGGCAGTTCGTGCTGTGCACTTAGAGTTTGCATCATCACTCGACACGGATTCCTTTATAAACACTCTGCGTCGCTTTGTGGCAAGAAGAGGTCAGGTCAAAAACCTCCGCTCTGACAATGGAACCAATTTTGTTGGAGCCAAGCGTGAGCTAAAGAAAGCCATTGAGGAATGGAATGTCTCCAAGATTGAAAGCACCTTGCATCAAAATGGCATCCAGTGCATGTTTAATCCTCCCACTGGTTCCCACCATGGAGGTGTTTGGGAGAGACTGATCAAGTCAGTAAAAAAGATTCTGAGTACCACACTGAAGGAACAGGTGCTTGATGAGGAGAGCTTACACACCCTGCTATGTGAGGCAGAAGCGATTCTGAATAGCAGGCCGATAACCAAAGCTTCCAGTGATCCAAATGACCTAGAAGCGCTGACGCCCAATCACCTGTTGCTGCTCAAGCCCAAGCCATCTCTGCCCCCAAGTCTTTTTGACAAACAAGACCTGTATGCACCGAAAAGATGGAAACAGATCCAGTATATGGCAGACCTATTCTGCGATGGGCAAGAGAATATCTTCCAGAGCTGCAAGAGCGCCAAAAATGGAACTACCCATCCCGCAACTTCATCACTGGAGACATCGTGGTAATCGTTGATGACTCAGCTGCACGCAACTCATGGGTTACCGGAAGGGTCATCCACACAGTGCCAGACAAATTTAGGCTGGTACGCCAGGTCCGGATTAAAACTAAGACCAACACTTTGGACAGACCCATCACAAAAAGTTGCCTCTTACAAGAAGCTGAGTGAGGCATGAAGTCCACTACCTAAAAGACTGTGAACAGGGACTGTTTTCATGTGAGGATTTTAAGATCTTTGGCTTCATTTAATTTGTTGTTTGGTAATTGTGTCTAGTTAAGAGCACAATTAGGGGCCAGTATGTGGGAGCCGAGCTATGTAAATTCATGTTTTAAGTTAATAAGTAAGCATAATTCACATTTTTGTTTGAGAGTTAAGTTCATTGAATAAATAATTTAAGAAAATATTGTTAAAATGCTGTTTAAGATTGATTTGGTTTAATTCATGTTTATTTGAAAGATAATTACATTTAAAAGACAGTGTTTTGTTATTGTATTTTGGTTGTAGTAAAATAGGTTACTGTCGCTTTAAGAAGGATGAAAAAAAACGCTGCATGCAGAGAGCAGGCATAGAAGAGAATGGACTCTATGCACAACTCAACCACTTCCTGAACTTCAGGAGGCTCCTTGTTTCCTGTCTTTCATGATAGGACGAGCTGATTAATCCAGGTGTGTCTGACCATTACTGTTGTGGTTACAGAGGTCAGGACACCTGGATTAATCAGCTCGTCCTATCATGAAAGACAGGAAACAAGGAGCCTCCTGAAGCTCAGGAAGTAGTGAAGTTGTGCATAGAGTCCATTGAAGTTGGAACTGAAGTAATTAAGGACTGAGCCACATGGTTTTCTTACTGTAGAATTGTTTAGTGTTTAGGAAGACTTAGATTGGAATACTCCTGTAAGAAGAAATAACGAACTGTGGATTAAAGACTTTGTTTTTTCATTTTTACACTGGAGTACTGTGGAAGTTTTTTCCTACTCATATAAACATTCACGAGTAAGCCAAGGCTATTGGATTCTGAACCCAACAGCATGCATGTCTACTGGCTTGGTGTTGTCGTGTATTAAAGGACCTATATCATGCAAAATCCACTTTTTTAAGGTTTTTAGCATGCCCCAAAGTTGAATTCCCTTAAAAACCACCCCCAAAAAGTTATTTGCGTTCTTCCACGCATGTCTGAGTAATCTCTTTCTGCTGCTCTCTACAGCAGCCCCCCCCTTCGCGTAGAAAACAGCTCGTTTGAAATTCTTCAAACCTAAGTACATCACAAAAGTTGAACTCCTCCCCACCACTCTTCTCCCACCCCACCCCCGCAGACAACACCCCACTCTCCTCTGACCAGCAGCAGCTGATTCGCATTTTCCACTGAGGAGTGTGTGTGTGTGTGTGTGTGTGTGTGTGTGTGTGTGTTCTCGTATTTCTATCCTTGTTGGGGCCAAATGTCCCCACAAGGATAGCAAAACGTGGAATGACGTGCCTTGTGGGGACCTTTTTCCGGTCCTAAGTAGGAGAAACAGTGTTTTCTTGACCATGTTGTTGTTACTGAAAAAAGTAAAAGTGCAAAAACATTTCTTTAGGGTTAGGCTTTGTTGTGGTGTGGGTTAGGGTTAGGGTAAGGGTCAGGGTTAGGGGCTAGACATGAATGGGAGTCAATGGACGGTCCCCACAAGGATAGAAATACAAGACTGTGTGTGCGCGTGTGTGTGTGTGTCCCCACAGGCCCTCGGCAATCAGCATTGCCGCTTTTTGTATCTCTGATTACGGAGATAAACTTTAACCATCGTCTGAAAGCAACAATCAAACAAAAGCAAGAGTCTGAAGGGTCTGAAGGGTCTGGAGGGTCTGCGCTTGGTGAGTTTCTAACAGGAAAAGACGTTTTCACATGTCTTTGCGTGTAGAGAAGCTAAAGCTAAAGCTAACCCTTAGAGACGCTAACGTGTCTCCGATTGGTTGAAGTACGCTGTCAGTCAAAGTCCACAGGGGGAGAGGCGGGATTTTCAGTGAAACTGAGCGTTTTCTCTTCCGGGTTTCAGAATTAACCTCCAAAAATCCTTTATTTAACACAAAATGACTTTTCCTTAGCGCCAAAAATAAACTATTACCATGTTAATGCCAATAATAGGGTTTGGATGAGCTAAAAAAGCATGATACAGACCCTTTAATAGTATCTGTATGTTTGTCCCAGAGCACAGGTTGGCGTGGAGGCTTGAGGGGTCGGGACAGCCGACTTGCCTCTGTTGCCTTGTTCTGTCTTCTTTTTTTTTTTTTTTTTTCCTTGCTGTGTTTTCTTCACTCTGCCCCAGCTGTGTCAGTTTTGGGTGCGTTAGTTGGTTGGGTTGGTCGCTGATTTCATTTTGCTTTTTGTTGGTTGTTTGGGGTTTGTGTGTTTGCTTCCAGGAAGTACCAGCCAAGGCTCAGGAACAGACTGAGGGGGGCTGCTTTGCTCGGGCGTGTTTTAACCAAGTTGTGTGTTGTTTTTCTCCCACCGTATTTATTCATTAGGTGGCGAATCTTGTCTTTTTCTTTGTGTCCACTGAGTTAATACAGTATGTATTTGTATTTCTCTGCATAACCTCCTCAGTTTCATCTTTGAGCTGTTCTTAATTTTCCCTCAGTTACATAAACAAGGATTTCCAGGCGCCAATTTTGTATTTTGTTCGGAGCCGAACAGCAACTTTGTTCATCTTTTGCCATTTTTCTGTGATTTTATCATCTCAATCCGCTGTGCAGCCACGACCATGACTGAAAACGCCTTCCCACTCCACACTGTCAGCGGGATAGGGGTTTTCTATTGAAATGAAGTTCTGACTGATTCAGAGGCGAAGCACTTCACCAAGAGCGACCTGACTCCCACCCCCAAGGTAACGGCTCACACCGCTAGTTGACCAGCTGGTTATCTCTCCCACGATAACAAATCATACAGCTAGTTAAGATGCTGGTTAACTCCTCTCCACGAGCTGCTACTCAATACACCCCGTAACCAGCTAGTTATTAAATATCCTGTCGTAGCAGCAGAATGGCGAGTTGACTAGCAGGTTGTCGTTCCAGCGAGCTGCTCCTCACACAACTAGTCTAATCAAGTTAATATTTGTTTAAAAGACGGACGTCATATTGTTTATGGGTGAATGTTGCCTTATTTGCCTGTACTGCTACCTTCAGATATATATTCTCACCTAAATGCAGAGACAGTTGGGTGTTTACTGTCATGGATCATCAGCATCACCATATCACTCGTAACTTTATGGATGATGAACCTTTAAACTTAATAGATCTTTTATAACTGAAGTGATGTGAGGAGCCAATGCCGACAGGTTGGTGGGATCAAAAGAAGCAGGGGTGAGATTTTGGTGGATTGAGAGTGAGCTGCCCATCATCCTGTGCTGAGTGAGGCTGCATCGATGATGGATGGATTGGATAACACACACAGCTCTGATTTGTTTTGCTTTCCACTGTAATCTGTCCACAGAGACAGAGAGAGGCTTTTTGAGTTCTCGTTCCTCAGACTGAAAGCATTAATCCTACTGCTGCTCTCTCTTCCAGGCAGAAACGGTTCAGACTTTGTACATGACGGTTCTGCGTCACCTCTTTCGCTTCAAGCCCGAGTGTCACTCCATGGTGAGTACTCCTCCATATTCACTCATTCAAAGCTAAATCACTTCACACTCCTTAAATTTTGACCATTGCTTTGGTGGTTTAGCGGGCTGCATTGGAGCCTTTTGTGGGTCGGTTTTGAGTCGCATACCGCTGATCTAAATTCTTAAACGTGCCCATTTACTGGGCAAAATAGACAAGAAGTCCTTTTGTGTGGATCCTGGAGAACAGGATGAATTTATTATTGGTTTGGAATTTCTTTCAAAAATGATGGGTGTGAAATAAAATGCTGCCTTGTTCGAGAATAATAAATCTCTCAAAGAGACAACACAAGAATGAAAACACGGTGTTTGCAACAGGTGTGAGATATGGACAATAGAGGTTCACTCCATATTTCAGATGGAGCCATGTAACACACAGGAGAAGATCAACGATGCCGACATCTGTTGAAACATTATCTTCCCATGTGAAATCATTGAGAATCCCTGAAACACTGGAGGTGTAATGTAGCTCTGGTTCTGTGGAGATGGCCTCATTCCCCCGCACGTTTTAACCTCTGATCGTCACAGCATAAGAAAAAGGCACAAATGTCCCCAGTGATATCCTGTCGGGCTCACCATCGTGTCTTCTGGTGGGTTTGGCTGCATGTTCCACATTTCTGTCCCCCGTGTGTGTTCATGACTGTATTTTCCGTCAGGTTCCACCGCTGGAGAACATTCAGAATCCGGCCTACTACGAGGGGTCGACCACCATCCTGAGCGTCTACGTTCGCATGTGAGTTTCACTCAGAGTCAGAGAGTTCCTAATTCCTCTTACTCGCACTAAATCAAATGGACACTTTAAATCTTTTAGCTTCGTGCATGGTGACGATCTGCATCTTTCTCTCAATGTGTTCAGCCTAAAAAGGCACAAACAGTTTGAATATTTCATTTCTTTTTTTGTCATCCAACATTCAGCATGCTGCTGAAAAAGTGAAGACTCCAGTGACTGACTTACACAATACAGAACATTCAAGTCAGTCGTAGAACTTCTCTGTTTGAAAATGAATTGAAACATGAGTGTGTTTGCTGCTGTGAGCATGTCTGATGCTGGAGGGTTTAGATGTCATTTCTTTTAGGTATTCACCACACAGCATTTAAACAAACTGTCCATAAACAGACACATTTCAAACTGCAGGTACTAGCGCTCCAAACACTGGTGCCGCTCTCATCAGCTTCTCGAACAGCAGGATTGAAGCTGCTGCAGCCGCATGGAGTTCAACCAGAAAAAGATCAAATATAGAAATAGTCTGTGTTGTATTAAGTTAAATCAGATGTCATCCTGCTCTGAATCATTAGAAATCTGACAATTCAACGAATTCACAAACGGCAAAAAGCCAAAAAGGCCTTTTTGTTCTTCTTCTTCTTTTTAGCACTTCCTGCCGGTGTGTACGGTCTACGATTCTCACTGAATGACCTCCTGAATCCAAGTAAGTTTTTTTTTTTTTACTTTTCATGGACAAAATTTTGTTTTTTTAACAACCTTTTTTTTTTCTGCTAGTCGTTTCCAAAATGAATGTTCTACATAGCTCATTTTTTCTGGAGCCATGTTTCCACTTGTTGTGATCTTGTCGCTCTGACCTCTCCAGAGAAGCAGAGGACTTTGACCATCCTCAGCGCCATCATGAACTTCCTTCACTTCAGGAAGCAGCGGATGGAGATGATCCTGGAGAAGCAGGCCAGACTTGTAGGTTCTGAGTGTCCACGAGAAAAACACAGCAGCTGTCTGGAACAGTCTGGCATCTTCATTTACGCTAAAATACAGCATTTTGAAAGTTGAAAGTTACAATATATAGAGCAATTAATTTGATCTAATTTCATTTTTCCTTGGACAGCTTGCAATTCTGGAGCTCCCCACTAGATGGCACCCAGAGTCCCCTAAGAAGAGGCTTCATACCTACTGCCTTGTTTGTCTGTGTCCCAAGCAGTGACTGAAACACATGGAAAAGATGTCCCGAGGTTTTAACCCTTTAAACACGAAGAGACCCAGGAAGAAAAAGAAATCAGTAATTCATACATTTGTTTACCAACAAAGTGAATATGGAAAAAAAATGCAATATTAAATGGAAATATACAGAAATCAAAATACAGGCACACTTTCAGAGTGAACCCATTAAAGACTAATTATGAAGTAAAAATAAATAAATGAATGATTAAATAAGATTTTTATGCAACAAGGGAAAATAAAATCCTCTTCAGAATTGGGAAGAAAGGAAGGAAATTGCAGTCTACAATATGAAACTTGAAAATGTAAGGAGAAAATAAATCTATTATAAAGAATTTATAAATTATAAAGAGGCCACTGCTCCAAGCACTGGTGTGTCTAACATAGGGTCTGTAGGATAAAACTGACCTGCAAGAGACTCCAATCAGGCCCAGGACATGAACAAAAATCAACACAGTTTTCTGAAGATCAGTAGACACAGTACAACACTGAGACTCAAGCTGTGCTGCCGTATTGACCTGACACGTTTTCAAAACGCATACCCTGCACCACAAAGGTGACGGATAAAGGTTATTATTATTATTATTATTATTATTATTATTATTATTATTATTATTATTATTATTACCATTAGTATTAGTTTTTATTATTGTCGTAGCTGTAATCACTGTGAGAGGGAGATTTTATACATCAGCAGATCATATATGGATCAATCATTTGTGGAGCATGCCTCCCTCCCTCTGGTGGATGGGACTCTTCCAAATAATGTACAAATATTTGCCCTTAATAAGCATGTACACACACATTAACATCCAAGCCCATATATTTATTTATTTTTTTTGTGATCCCCTACAATGACTTACATGGACTCCGTATGTCTTGACTGTGTTTCTCAGCTTGTGGCTCCATAATTACAGAATAATTGCCTTACTATAACTTACTCAGCAGGGAGCACCGAACCAGTGAAGCTGCGCAACAGCCTGGGATGGAGCGTTCTGCTGAAGTCAGCTGTGTTACCCAGTCTTGAGGTTCCCTCTGATGGGGGGATAGACAGGAGGGAGGGACCACTGGCATGCTCCACCAGTCCTCCGCCTGTTCTTCTGACTGCACCGAGACGAGCACAAAGGCCCCCCAACCCACATTTGACGCTCTGTGGCCATGGACATAAGGAGAGGCTGCCTGTCTCAGAAAATAGAACTCAATTAACAGTTTTGCTTCAGGCATATTGGAACATTGTTTCATTAATGAGATGAATACAGTCTGATAATTACTTCATCTCAATTAGAAGAAAAAGAGCCACACTCTATATTGATTGCAGCTGATGAGCTTGAAAGTTAATTAGGAACACAATTTCTCAGAAGTCTGCGTCGCTTCTGTGCAGGGGAGCTGTTTGTACTTGATTTATTTATTTATTTATTTATTTAATCATTTCGTTTTTGTGGGGCTTGAGGTCTTTCCATCACTATAAGACCACTCAGTCTTGACTCGCTCTGAGAGAATCCTGCAGCTCCTTCTCTAACCTCGACTCCAGCTGCTGTACGACACAGTGGAGTCCAGCAGAGGGAGGCGTGGTACCGCTGAGGAAAAGGCCCGTAGGAGCAGCAGAGGCTCCCTTTAAGGCACCTGTGCAAAGCCAAATGGAACAAACTAACAGTGCATTACCATTAACAATACAAATTACACCATTAGGCATACTTGGCTGTGCGGCCTCGCGGTGCCTATAAATAGTTTCCCTTGGTCCAGGACAATTTGTGCTGTACTTGCATAATGAGAAGGAAGAATTCAGAGTGTGTGAATGGACTGCCCATAATGCTGCATGTTCTGAGTGGGCACATTTTGGCCTTTTGCCCCTTTTTTTTTCAAGAATAATTGATCAGCAGGTGTAACATAAGTGAAATGTCTCCATTACATCCCATCCAGCACATTTGATCCCTAATTACTGAGCTCATGCAGAATAATGACCTCTTTTTGTCAATGAAAGTTGGCCAGACTTCCAGAAGCGACCCTCTGGAAGGGTTTAGGAGGCTTTTTTCCGCTGATCACAGGAGACTCGGCGGTGTTTTTTCCCTCTTTTTTGCAGTGAGCTGACCTCAAAGTGGTTTCACTACTGTTCCATTAAACAAACAGAGCAGAGCAGAAACAGCTTGACTGCCCCACACTGGGACTGTGGACAGGACCTTAAAGCGCCTGGCCAAAGGGGACCATTATGTGTACTACTTTTCTCCCAGTTTTATATAAAAGTGCTGCAATAGAAGGTAAAATGAAGCCAGCATGGCAGAGGCGCCGGGCCAAGAAAGCCTCAAGTGTCCCAGATATTCCTGTTTGACTGGAGACTGCCGCAGATTATAGATTGCAGCTGATGGCGGGGAGGAAAAAGATGGAAACCATCGCTATGGAAACCATCACTATTGAAGAGCATCACCTCATTCATCCATTAATGCTTTCCTTCCTCTGAACAGGTCATTTTGCAGTGTGAAAGGGATAGCTGAAGCCGTGTGCTGACTCTGTGCCCTTCAGGTCCATTTCTATTAATGACAGATACCTGGGAATATTCTTCATAAACAAGAGATTTCTGGACTCCTCAGAAACAGACCTAAAACAAACAAACAAAACACTGCGCTGTGTATAACATTAAATATATTTATTTCAAAAGGGAAAACTGAAAGTTCGTTTATTAAAAGGTGCTTTTACCAACAAGTGTGCCACTTAAAAGAATACTCCGAAGATTTTGGACCCACGCCCTATCCCTATCATTTACAGAGTGAGATAAGCTCATAAATACCTTTTTTGTGTCTGTTCGTCCAGTGCCTGGCTAACAGCTGTTAGCATCGTAGTTAGCTTAGCTCAACTACTGCAGGTGAAGAGGAGACAGAGCCAGACTGAGAAAGTGGACAACATACTCCTTCCAGTGGTCCAGGGGACGGCGTATTAGCACGCAAAGTAAATCCGAATGGTTATAAAACATTTTAAAAGACGTGTTTTCTTTTCAATCCCTTAAAATAGTGTTTTGATACACAGACCTGCACAAGCATAGTGCGCTGCGGAAGGATATACCGGCGCACAGCGGCTGAGTCTACGCTTCTACTGCTGTGCTCCGGTATATCCTTCCGCGGAGCACTGCGCATGCACAGGTCTGTGTGGATCAAAACGTTATTTTAACGGATTGAAAAGATAACACGTCTTTTAAAATGCTTTATAGCCATTCGGATTTACTTCACGTGCTAATACGCCGTCCCCTGGACCACTGGAAGGAGGATTTTGTCCACTTTCGTCAGTCTGGCTCTGCCTCCTCTTCACCTGCCGTAGTTGAGCTAAGCTAACTACGATGCTAACAGCTGGGAGCCCGCGGCTGGATGAACGGACACAACAAAGGTATTTATGAGCTTATCTAACTCTGTAAATGATAGGGATAGGGCGTGGGTCCAAAATCTTCGGAGTATTCCTTTAAAGTCAATCAGGTCATGCTGACAGGCAATTTCAAAGGACAACATATCTGAACACCAAAAACCCGCTGCTTTTTCTGCCTGGTTTGCATGTTCTCCCTGTGCATCCGCAGGTTTCATCCAAGACTGTGAAAACGTCCATTTGAGGTTAATTAATGACCCTGTATTGCTTGTAGGTGTGAGTGTGTGCACGGGTTTGATTTCAATCATTTCACCCACTCTTCAATAAAATGACCCTGGATTTCCTCATTTGTTGTCAAAAAGAGAAAAAAGTGAGGCAGATATAACTAAAGCTTTTTCTCATATTTCACTCTGGGATTCAAACTACAAATCTAATCAATATTTTGGACTTTCACTACAATAAGTCAGTGAAGTCAGTCCTTAGACTTTCCATAATCGTTGCATTTGTACTTCTATAAAAGTAGAGGATATGAGTATTTTTTTTTTTTTTCCACTTCAGCTTCTTTTCTGAAGTTTTTGATAGAAGAAAACCTGAAGCGATGTGACAGACCGGCTAATAAACAACACCGTCTTCAGAACAGCGTAAGTAAAAAGAACAAAAAAAGAAATTTATATAGATAGAAGCAGTAATCTGCACAACTATTTCCACTGACAGACTCGCGTCTGAAAAGAAGGTTGGGAGGAAGATGAAGACTAAATCAGATTTGCCGCCATCATTTACATGCAGAAGTACATGATGTAATACATAATGGACAATACAGGCCTGTGAACACAACAGGGAGGTTGACCCCATACAGGAAACTCTCTGATACTCTTAATTAGATTGCTGTATTGTAGTTTGACCTTGGTGGAAGACACTCTACACTCCTCCGTCTCTCCCTCCCTCCCTCGTTTGCTCTCTGTCTTCCTCCTGCTATTGGCTGCGCCGGCAGGCCGAGAGAACATAGTGGAGCATGGGCATTTTCTCCTGCAGGGTAGGAGAGAAATGCAATCAGCAATTCAATCGTGGCCATTGTGTAGCAGTGCTGATGAGCTTTGCAGAGTAGATAATGGATTAAATTATTTATCCCCTCCCTCCTCCTCCTCGCCGCTCATTGTTGCCTCCTCTTTGTGCTGCTACAGCGGTACATAGACGTAGGTTGAAGGCCTAGATCACTCGCTGCCTTTCATAGATCTAATTTTTCTAATTAGCGCTTGAATGCAGAGTGGTCCCCCCCACCCTCCCCTCCTACCTCCCGCCATTACCTCCCGCCTCCACTGCCCCGCTCATTGTCAGATACATTCCGTGAGGTGAGCATCTGAACCTACCAGCGTCAGCGAGAGTGCCACTGTACCACCGCGTCGCCATCACTCCTCCCGGAGCTCTCCTCATTGAAGTGCTCAGTGCTTTTGATAATAACCTAATCAAGGACGGCTCCGTCTAATGAATGGTTGCGACTGTATTGACCGTTGGGACCACCATGTCACTTCTCGGTGCTCCCATCCGTTTGTCAGAGAAACAGGAAAGCTCCTCAATATCCCCGGCGCCGTTCTTGTTATTGATCATAAAGGCCAGCGTCCATGAGCTCTTTGACGCGCTGCATTCATGCCGCCAAAGTAGCTGCTAACCTACCAACCCCGTCTTCATTCAGCCGCCGCAATGAGCCACTCATTGTTTCCGGTTCCGAGATCAATCATTAGTTTAACAAGGACAAGTGAAGTTTCCCAGAAGAAAAGGTGAAGCATAAAACAGATGGCGACGTTTTAGTGAGTGAAGTAATCCATAAGCTTCAGCGGTAGCGTCAGCTTGAAGTACAGTTATGAGAAAAGAGAACAAAGAAAAATATATGTGCCTCTCTATCAAATTCTAGGTAGTTGTTGGAAATAAAAGCAGGTCGCAGCAATAAAGAAGATGAAAAATAGTACAAATGTAGCAGACGAAGGTGAGATATGCCATTTAGTTACAAACCATCCAAAACAAATTATCTCATGCTAAGCTAGGTCAAGGCGAGTCACACTGCGAATGGAGCCGGGCTTTTCTGTCGAAAAGGTGTGAGTTACTTCAGATTCCAGGGTTGTTTATTTTTTTCATTTAGAGCTGTTTTCCTTTCAGGATCGATTGATTTAGGCATGGATGGAAGGAAGGATACGTCGATTCATTGGGGAATCTTCCAGCATCACAGCCGGTTTACTAAACAGAAAATTCCACTTGCATGCATCTCTCCAGTAAATGCTGTTCATTTGTTAAGAATGTACATTTGTTGTGACCAATAAGAAGAGTGGCGCTGTAGATTTTTCGAGCGTAGCAGTTCTTGTTGTTCTCTCCAGACAAATTTACCAACAAGATTAAGAATGGAAATAATTTGCTATTTTGTATTGTCAGCAAATCCTATGAAAAGACCAAAATCAACATCGCAGTCTGCCGGGGTAATTTTAGTCTCTCCCTGCCCAGATCCAGCACTTTTTCTTGAAGATGTTCATCCATGCAGCTTGAATCACAGACAGATAGTCACATTAGTATAGAAAAGGCTAATTTGTTGTCCTAAAATCCCTTAGACTGGAAAAACATAAATTAAAAGGAGGTGAAAGATAGTTTTCACTCTTTGACTGATAGTTTCAAGGTTTTTCCAGATATTAATGACTTCCAGTGTCATTAAATGTGGCGACTGTGGCTTTACTCTCTGATTCAACATTAAAGCTCGTGTCCGGAGTTTTGAACGAGAGAGGTTTTTTTTAATCCAATGTCTGGAGGTTCCGCCCTCCCTCTGCTTTCATGAGCGACCAAGCCACGCCCCTTTAATTGTGCACGCTGTTATCTGTCGGGTGAAAATGAGAGCCTCTGAGTCCTGCAGCATCCTCCATGTTGAGCTGTTTCCGGTGGATGTTCAGCAGACAGTGGATATATCTGCTGCGGAGCTAACTCTCCTCTGCTGGGCGAGCGGCCGTGCTCTCTGGCTGTGTGCAGGTGTTGATTGACAGCACGACAAGGCGGAAGCTCGAACTCTATTGGCTGACGCTGACCGGCGCTTTTTCGGATAACATGGGGGTCTATGAGACGAAGGCGGGGCTCATGAATAAATGTTTATATTGCTTTATGCTAATATTATATTGTAGTATCGAACCAGACTGACACATTGAAGCTCTGTTGAAAAATGATTCATACACTGGAAACGAACGGAAACTCCGGACACCAGCTTTAATTATAGCAAATTATGGGCTGAGTTTGTGGGAAAGTCTTCTCTAATAAATGATAACATTACAATGGAACTCTATGAAGTGTCCATACAGAAAGGGTTTGATCTGTGACTCACGAAATATTAGTGGCATAACTATTTATAAAGGTGTCGTCACAATGCTTTGAAATGTGCCAAGAGTAAATTTGTAAATATGTAAATTAAAAAGTGTTAGAAATTAAGTGAATTTCTCCATTTGTGGCTCAAAAAATGCTCTGTGTTGGATTATTTTTACACCGTATTTCTATCAGACACCATTGTTTTACCAATACAGTAAATTATGTGAATAAAATAATCTGTCCAAACATGACAAACTTTTGGGTCTAAACATTTAAGAACGCTTGCACATTTAATTCATTCATTGAGCACAGTGCATTGCTTCATTTTCACCTGATGAGGCTCAATCAGGTGCCCTCAGTGGTTAAAGAGATGCTTTACCTCTATAAAGGGGAGAAACATGTTTCTATATGAATGTGATTCTTACATGATCGTCCTTTAAGCAGACATCACGATCAGTAGAGTTGAACCATCCTTCTTAATTAGTTGGCTGAATATTATGATGTATCTCCAATAGTTTGCATTTTGCCAGCTTCTCTTTGGGTTTTATTTATTTACCTGGTTGAACTGTTTGCATGCTGAAAAAAGAGCTTGACATAGAAAGTAAAAGAAAATCTAAAGGTCCAATCATCAGGTAGTGTTTTTCTTTGTATTGTTAAGACTCACTTAAAATCATTTAAAAGAAAGTCATTAATTTTCAGTTTTTTGTTTCATGTCAACAGTGTATTTAAAATCTGTTTTTTTTACAGAGCATTTTTTTAATCAGATGTTTTTTCTTTTAGTATTTTGTTGTGTTTATTTGTGCTGATTAAAGTCCATTGTTACTTCTGTCGCTCTGTGACAGTCCACCCGCGGCTCTGCACAGGTCTGAACTCAGATAACCTGCTCGAAAGCTGCCAGTAACATGTGATTGAATGAATAATTGTTATCGTTGTGTAACGTGTGGCCTGAAGTCAACAGGAACATTGCAATGATTAAGACTGTGTGTGTGTGTGTGTGTGTGTGTGTGTGTGTGTGTGTGCATGCGTGTGTGCGTGCTGAGCTCGTTTTAGACTGTTGACAGACGACACAACTGCTGCGGTCACACCAGGCCTCACAGAGGGAAAGAGAAGCGAAGCAGCAGCAGCGCCGGCGTCTCTGCTGCAGACTGCTCGTCTACGAAACGCTCACAGTGCTTCTGGTTGTGGCCGGCGGAGGCTTGCATGTACTGTAAGTTCCACGGCAATGTGGCCTGCTTGTGTTACATACTTTTGTGGGCCGCCTCCCTGACAACTGGCAACAAAGGATCCATTGAGTGGAGGCAGCGACGAGGGGCTTTGATGGGTAATCTGCATGCGTTTGTAGAGGGAAACTGGAGCCGGGTTAAAGGAAACAGGTGCAACTCATTACAATCTCCCCACTCCTCCTTACCTCTGGATTTCCTCCTGCTTTCTTTCCATCTTTCATTTTCTTTATCACTCCTTTTTGTTTTTTTTTTTATTGTGATTTTTTTTTTTTTTTTCCCAGGGTGAAATTCCCTAATGAGACTCAAGTGTACACACACATATGCTGCGATAATGCCGAGCGTGCAGCTCGGCTCCCTCCTTCCTGGCGGGTCATACATCAAAGTTGCGAGGTGAAATCTTCCAGGGGAAGTAACAGGAAGACGTTTTAATTAAATACTTCACGCCGCATGTGTTACGGCTTTGTTCTTTGCACGTCATCAACGCGCTTTGATAAACCAAAAGCAGGATAACACACTCCTCTCTACAATGGGGCCGATTTTTGTCAGCCACCCTGGTGCAATAGTAGAAATTAACTGCTTTTGGAATGCACTGAAGTAACTCCAAACTGGATATTATTTCGAGTTTCGAGCTTTTCTTCTGAGTTATGCTACACCAGTGGTCCGTGCACACTATGCATGTGAAGACAAGCCACACTGGAACCTGTCCTCTGCGCTCCTCCAAGCTTGATTTGAGTATATAGGTGATTATCTGAATCCACACAATGAGCTGTTCTGTACCGAACACAATACAAGTCTGCGCCATCTGAAAACCAGAAGCAGATCTTATTTAGTTTAATTATAGGAAACAACAGGCTGACATTACACTTGGCAGCAGGAGGGATTTCTGTTTTAATACTTGATCCGGGCAAAAGAAAGCTGATCGCTATCTTGATTGCTGTGCCACAGTATATTTTCTGAAGTCCTGGAGGAGTCCCTCTGTCCATGAAGCTGTGCTCAGAACCACTATCCATCTGAGGACGTTGAGGAGTGTGTTCTTCTAAAGCAGAGAAGTGTTGGAAATGTAAACATGAGTAACAAAGTGAGGAAAGCATACTTTCAGCCAGTGTGGCTGAGAACCGCACTAAATAGACCAACATCGGTTCTTTTCGGTACCATAGAAATGAGCAAGAAGGATCCACAACCTCCTCTGAGCTGTTTCCCTGATTGCATTGGCATGCTGGACTGTTGTCATGAAGAAGGAAAAAGACTATTTGTGACACATACAGCGAATGTACGGCATAATTGGTTCTCTGTATTAAATCGATCCAGTGGGGAGAATCCAAATCAATCCTTATCTGAAAGAAACAGGTAAGACACAACATCTAACAACGTTTAGATGCATCGTGACTAGTAGTGGTGTTTACAGGAAACTGCATTTTTAAGTTTTTTGTCCTCTGGGCAAAAGAGTCAGAGCATTTTCTAAACATTGTGTTTTGAATGAATCTCAGCAGCGCCGTCATGTAAACAGAAGCACATACGATTAAGCATTTTCATGTGAAAATATTGGAACAAATACTTCGTTAAACCACATTTGTTACCCTCTCTCACTCGCCTGGTGGCGAGGGTGATACTCGTCATAGTCCAATAAATGAATTTGCGAAATATTTGGAGAAACGTTGAGATTTGAGTTCAATGTCTTTCTCAGGGATGCCGCCACCAGCCATAGCCACCATATACTAATCCATGTTTTAAAAGCAAACTTCATTGAGTAAAAGCACATCAAAGTGGAATTAAGTGGTGTAGAAGTTAGAAGGATGGAATTCAGTTTTCCCATCGACATCGTCTTTTCAAAAAGTCTCCTGATCTCCAGTCGTACCTAGAATGAGAGCGGTCGTTGAGTTAGCTTTACATAAGCAGCAGAACCTGAAATGTAAATCATGTGGTGCTATATGATTTTAATATTATCATTATTAATGACTATTGCCTGATGTGTAATTATTAGCTTCATATTAATCCTCCAACTGTTTCTGAGATAAGCACTGACATTTCAGATGCTGGTATGGAAGAGAAAGTGATTTTTTTCCCCCCGTAGCTTTCATTAGGTATATTTTCTGAGATAATTAACTCTGAAAATAATCTAAAAGTGAGACTTTATGTGTGTTGACACAGTCGGTATAACTCTATGTCAGTGCCGCAGAATAAATGCCTCTGATGGTTTTTTTTAATGTGTAAGGTTTTTTCTTTTTCTTTCGGCAGTCTTTACGACATAAAAGCTGGATCAGGCTGTTAATTGATGCCTTAAGATCTTCATCTTTTGTTGTACTTTATCTCGCATGTCTAGTCCTTGAGCTCTCCTCTTTATCAGCGCACCATCAAAAATATGGAGTCATTAATTTGCAGCACTGTGTCAAGCAGCCCCGTTCACTGCAAAACATAGTCAGAGGCTTTCAATAAAGCAAGGAGCTGAACTTGTGCGGTTTCTCCTGTGCATATAGGGGACGTTCTACTTAAACTAATTCATTCTAATCTGGCTGGATGCAGGAAGGTGACTCCCCAAAGGGGTAGAAAGGAAAGCGGGTATTTAATGATAGAGATCCGTTCATGACGAGTGAGTCATATCGAGACAATTCAAAGCCGGCCGGCTTTCCAACAGCGCATTCCTCAGTGTATGTTTCATACAGGGGTGCAATATCTGGTCCTGGCCCCGCCACACCTCCAGCACAGATTAGCCCCGTCTATATGTGTGCGAGGGAGGAAAGCAAAACAATCTTGCACTAACAAAACCATTATTAGTTCATTATGAATTAGAGGGCCACATCTGTAACTAATACACAGCCAGGTGGGATTTGTAAAGCGAGTACAGTGTAGAGTTTGTTCCACTAATGCATTATAAACACTGTGAGAACATGTGGCCTTTGAGGTTCCTGTTACACTAAATATGGACCTCGATGTTCCTGAGATATAATGTTTCTCACATGGGTCAACATTTTTGAATTAAACAATCCAGGATGAAGCAAAGCGATGCCCTTGTTTTGGCTGGCCAGCAGCTCTTTCTCTCCTCACTTTGCCCACTTTTTAAAGACTCGGTCCACTTCCTGTATGTTTATTCTGTGACCATCCAAAAAGAAAAACTAATACCACTTTGTCTTCACGTTCATCTAACTTCCATTTAGCTTAGCTGCGCTGTCATCTGCGCGGCTGAGGAGGTGGATAAAAGGCCACTTTCCCAGGCTGCTCAAGCAGATTTTGGCTTGAAAGAGAAGCGCTGCAATGAGAGAAAAGGGACATCAAAATTGGCCTCTTGTCATCGGGCCCCGGTATGATCCCCATTTGCCTTTCTCCAGGCGATCCGTCAGCAGGCCTTGATCAAAAAGGGATACGTCTTCCCAGCGTTCGGCCCCCTCCCCTCCTCCAAGAGATGAGTGTCCCTCACTGTCCCACACGCAACCACTTCCTGTGGGCCAGGAAGCCCCAGACAAAGGCCTGCCTCTCTCCACCGAATGCAGAAAAAGAAATACAACACATATTTACAAGATTATCTGGCATCTCGTGTTTCGTCACAATGAAAGAAAGAATTGTTTCAGGCCAACGGAGTAGAAACACGTGACACCAGGAAATGGTTTGGTGCTGCTACTCTCTTGTCAGGATGATTCTTTTCTTGGTTTTTGGCAGAGGGAAGAATTGACGATGGCGCTCAGAAACCAGTCAGACAGACTTGAAGTTGACCCTGTTTGTGGCTGTGAGCTGTGGGGCATTGGTAACAGGCTCAGATCTCCTCATGTGTGAAATAATATGACACTAAATTATTTTAGTTTTCCCTGAAATGTACAATCTGAAGCTCCACAGAAGATATCAGGGAGAAACATTTATTTATTCACTAAAGCAAGTTTTGGATGACTGTGGCCGTTTAGCTCTGTAACAAGCAATAATGTAGTAGATCACGATAAGGTCACTATTTTGGCCTTTTTCAGTGTGATAAAGCCTCCAATGTCAAAACTTAACAGTAGAGTGCTGAGATCTCACAGCTATCATCATTGTAACATTGTGCCAATAATGTGCAAAATACGTATTGTGTGATTAAATTAATATTAAAAAAAACCTCAGAATGTAATGACTGGAGTCAGTAATGTAGTAACACATTAACAAGGCTGCAATAAAGCTTTTGCTTAACAAAACAGACATAGTGGATATAATAATCAACATGTTTACTCATTGTGGTTACAAACTCTGCAAATCTAAAAATCTATCTACGAGCTATTTTATTATGTTACTGGCATAATTACACTCTGAATGGCTAGAAGTGATATGATATTGGCAATTCTTATGTTATTGTTTGTTAAAAGCTCCCAGGCAGTTAAAAAATATGGACCGGGACCAGGACCAGGAGAATCTGGACTGGGAGTCATAACACCTGACCGTTCTGATAGTGGATCTACTGAGCATGTGCAGGAGAACTGTTTACTACGACTGTGGTGTGCAGGACAGGACGTCTCTGCAGTCTACGTGAGGACAGAGCATGAGTGTTTTCAGATAGTTGTGTTTTTACCTGTTTACATGGTAATGGATTCGGACTGTTTTCGAAAAGTTCCACCTTGGGAGTCATTTTCAAAAGTCTGCTTTTTCTGTGGCTCTGAGCTCTGTTGCCGTGTAAATGGTCTCCCAAAATGCAACCAAAATGTTGTGTTATCACTGGAAAATGTTGTTGTGTAAATGGGCCTTAAAGTCACAGAGGTTCTTGAAGAGAGAAGTAATCAAAAGATATTCTAATTTCCGATTATTTGAGAATAGGCAGAGTTTACCCAAGTAAAACACATAAGCCATGCTTTAGTATCGATTGAACCTGTGTTTCCATGCAATCAGTACAGTGCCAAAGCACTGGAAGATGACTTAAAATCTGATTTTTTTATTTATCTATTTTTTTTTTAAAAGTGCAGTCACATTTTGCTGGAAAACTGTAGAAGCCACACACTTTACAGATTGAACCGTGACTTCTAAGAATGCACCAATATCGATTCCAGCATCATGTCCAGGACTGCACAGAATGCCCGTACTTGTGAAAGCTCTCCAGGAGGGTTTTACTCCGAGCCATGCTACATGCTACATGCTCAAGAGTTTCAGAGCTCACATACCAGTGATGCTACATGCTAAGCATGATTAAATAATAACCGTACAGCTTGTATGCATTGTGCAGAGCATAGATAGTTAATAGTAGTGCAGCATTTTGTTCTTTGCCTCCATGAAGCCTTATCACTACCATACCACTCTTTTCCTTTCTGAACAGTCCATCTTTCTGTTTAGTCTGAAGCACCAGCATTTTCCCCACTCCTGCTTACTTTGCAAGCATACCTTTGTGTAAAACACAGACAGTTATCACTATAATGAGAGACTTTTAATGTAAATGCTTAAAATCCGTAGTTTTGTAACATAACTACATAGAACATAGCTACATAGAAATGTTACACCCTTTATAGTTGGACGTAAGTGTAGTTACCCCAAGGTGATTAAAACACTATGATTAGTCGTTAATTTTAGTTTAAACCCAATGAAGTAAACACCGAACTTCAATTATGGCAGATGTTGAAAAAGTCAAAAGCAAAAAAAAACAAAAAAAAAAAACAGCAAGAATAAATAAGTGAAAAATATTCAATGCTTTTCAAAATTAATTAAACTTTTAAAGAAAAATTAAAACTTCTGCTCTGAAGCAAATTATTGTGCCAATAGTGTTCATTAAAAATGTTCAGTGACTTTTTGGAATACTTTTAATTTGTAACTACATAGTTTATGTAATTTTTTTCTTTACCATTTTTTGTTTACAAATGCTCCAAATATTACTATCAGTGTTTGTTAAAACATGGTGAGATGATTCCACATGACCACAGTAGAAGACCATGTGTTCTCGGCTAAGAATTAAATTTTAACTGGACCATAATAGAGTACATTTTCCAGTGGACTAAAATGTACTTCTCAAGTGGATTCTGTTAATTTGGGCTCACCAGAATGTTGAAGGCAGCACCGCATTTCCACCATCGCAGTAATTCTACTAGGAATGGCTTCAACTGGACCAAACATGAGTAAACCAGTGAGCACCAGAATGTGGAGGAAAGTAACTGCTCCATGTTTCTCTATGTGTTTGAACAAACTGTTCAAATGAACAAACTGTTCATTGATGGTAAGCAGAACTCATAAAGCAACTAATTGCAGCTTTGTAACCCCGATTTCTCTACAAAGATTCATTCTGTTTGTGACACACTTCCACAGCAGGGCACAGTCCAAAGCCTCCGTCCTTTCCTGCCTCCTCACCAGTGATCTGCAGAAAGAAGTGGGAGAGCGAATGTACCTGGTTATCTGCTTTCATCACAGGCAACCTAAGCGGCTCTAAATGAGACAGAGCAGCAGAGCTTTGCAATGGTAAATAGGGTGTCTGATTGAAAGATTTGCCCACCTGGCCATGACTGTCAGCAGGCCTCATCTGAACGCAGGCAACCACAAAGCTCAGTCACTTGCCACTCCGTGCCACCCAAATGGCCTGGGACGGGACCCGTGTCTGAGGAAGATTGCTTTCGGAGCGCCGCGGCCGGACCCTGATAGAGGAACACTTATCTCTGGGTAATTACTCTCTGTGCACAATGAATAAAATGAGAGACAGCTCCATAATCTGGGGTCTGGTGAGCTCGGAGATTACACAGCCACTCGTACCGTTTGCAGAGGCTAATGTGCGGAGACGATAAACAAGCAAGGTTGTCTTTGACTTGTCCCGATGCAGACTGACGGCCATTTAGATTTACTCCAGGCTTAAAATTATTTCTACTTAATTAGCGGAACAAGCTTATGTGGAGTGGAAAATAAATTCACTGGATGTATAGTGTTCCCTGGGAAACATATGACGAGTGTGGCATGTGAGCTGGAGGGAGCCCAAACCTCGAGTGCTCATGTCCACCAATTTGGCGCACATGCACACAAACAAAGAGTTGCATATTTGATTTCACTTCTCAGGAAGGTGAGAGCGCTTTTCACAAAGTCACTCCCTGCTCATGGATATTTGCAGCTTTCCGCAGTCCCTCGTCTTTGTGGAGGGTATAAGACTTTCCCACTCCATTGTTGAGCTTTGTAATTGGCTGTGTGTTCATGACAAAAGAGGCTCATGGAGGGACTCTGATGAGAAACCGCCTCAATCCAGCTCCTCTGTTTCTGGATGGGCTTAATTAGAATTGCAGCAAAGACCCTAAGGGCCCAGAGAGAGGGCCTATTTCATTTTCCTGTTGTCTTTTGTCATCCTCACATCTTCTTCCCTAATTATTTCAGAGCCAAGAAAATCTGCTGGAAGGATTGGGTAAGAGTCTGAAGAGGTCAGTCCCTCAGACTGCCCAGAAATGCAGGCTACCATTAGAGCCCAGAAAGAAGTTCAGCTGGGGAAAGAAGACACTAATTACGATAAGGTCCTGCAAAGGATAAATATACTTCATGCATAATGTGTCTGGCCGAACAATCCAATTTATAACCAAATGCATTAATTGTATGGACGGCTCCTGTGGTTAATGCCATCATTTTACAGCCTGCTTTAATAGCTTGGATTTACGAACAGATTATAGCTTTTGTTACTTAGTTGTTATAATCGGAGAGATACTGTATTCACAAAAATATAAGAAATAAGAAATAATTTGTTGTTCATAGCAAAGACGGGGGAGGGCATAATATATTCTATACTGTTTTTTTCTGACCTGTTGTCATTTGAGACAGTCTCATATCATGGCGTAGAAACTGCTTCGCTGGCTTCGCCGTCCTCAGTCCAGTTAAAGGGCTGACCCCACTGCAGCGGGGTGAGTCTCCAACAACCCGAGGCCGGGTTCCACCCTCCACTGTTCTCCCCCAGGACAGTACTGCAGGGAAATTATTTGTTTGATTCTGTACGAAAGCGAAGAAGATGATAGACAGCAGTGACAAATCCATTCATACGTGCCGCATCTGCATAGATGGAGAGAAAATACAATCTGTGCATAAACAGTCCCTGACTGTGCAATCTGAATCCCAGAATCTCGCTCTCACCAAAGGTGTTCCGGGGGCCGCGGCGTCGTTACTGTACACCTTCTCACTCGTCTGGTGAAGCCGTTCGTCAGAGCGGTTAGTCACTTGACATAAATAACCTTAAGAGTACCAATTTACCTGTTGATTTTTTTACCTGTAAAGTCAATCATATTTGTTCTTACTGCACATACTGCCTGTACTGTAGTAGCGAGCTATTTAGCGGGGATGTTGCACCGTATGAGGGTGATAGGAGCAATCAAGGAGAGGAGGGGGCTTCTCCATAGGAAGTTCCTGCAAACAGAGTGCACCCACTTTTTAAACCCCATTTGTCTTGTTAATGCTCCCCTCTGATTACCTGATTGCACTGGATGACTGTGGAGAAATCTGATTGCGTAAAATTATATAGAGCAAACTTTTGATTGGGGAAGGATCTGGCGAGCTTGCTGCCACCATTGACAGGCTTTGTGAAATTTGGCCTCGCTGATTTGAAATCAGCTAAGTGTCACGTCCCGTAATTGTAATCAGAACTTAATTTTTTATCCTTGTTCTCTTTCACAGCACAACTTTGCTCACACAAACTTTTCAAGCTTGAACAACACGGTGAGGTACATTCAACCTACAAGAGTGCAAAGTACATTATTTGGCTTTTTTTTTTTCCTTTTCTCAAAAGAGCTTTGATCTAGACAGTCAGTCTGGATTGTTGAATATTTTCTAGAATATATATCGCTAACAGACCTGCACTGCCAAATCTGCAATTTAAGAAAACTCTGCTTAGAAAGTAATGAAAAATGTGGAGATGATATGGATTTACTGTTCCTACCAATCTGAATCAATGCACTTTGAATGAAGATGAAGTCTGAATTGAGCAAATAACATTTTAAAATGTCCACATATAGTGAGTCTACTTTCATAGTGCATTTCAGCGTGGTTCACACAACCAGTACGATCGACCCGGTCGTTCATGCAGTCGTTCACACACTGACACATCAATTATTGCAGATGCTCCTGTGAAACTGGGGCTCGGTTCACTGTCACTTCCACAGAGGAATCGAACCAACAACCTTTGGACTGGAAGATGACTCCATCTAATGACCCCTGCAACAGCTGTTTACAATATGCCGTCAATGTAATAAATCAAATGTAATCAAATTTTCGAATCATATGGAATAGATATGCCGAGAAGTTTTACAAAGTGGAAATGAAAAAGTCTATTACCACAATAAATGTTAATCATGCTATGTAGGAGCTTCATTCACTTATTCATTCAGTCAGCTCTCACAGTCAATGCCTAGAGTCCAAAAAAATGTATACCACATTATGCTCTGTTGGTTGTATGCAAAGACTAAATACTTCTCTTCATTTGATTAGAAATTCAAGGTAAATTAAAGGTAGGGAGGTTTTCTTCCCCCCAGATGCTGGTGACATTTCAATGACTGGAACATAGGCATTCAGAAATCCATACTTATACAACATTGCACACTCTTCATTAATTAACTTCCTATTGATCGCTGGCCTTGCCTCTTCAACTTTTTTCCATTTCACACATCAGTTGACTATTCAGTCAAAGTTGTATTCCGCTGAAAAATACAGCATATTACCAGGAGAGAGTGGTGAGGTCAAGTGGGAGTGAATTTAATGTCAGTTTGTTGGGAATAATGTGAGGATTTAATAATGGTTTTGTCAGAAATGCAAAGTACAGCTTTTGACTGAAGGACCAGTCCAACGGTGGGGCTCAAGAGGATGGAGGACATTATGGATTCTTTGCAGGGCTGACACTGTCAGTGCTTTTCACATGTGATCCATTCACGAGCTGAAATGTCATGGCCTGAGCAAACCGAGAAAAAGAAATGTCTGAGGGATACATACATTTTACAGTAATGCAACAAGGAAGTAATATGTTTGAAATCTCTTGCAAACATGTTATTTTAACTCAGTAACCCTCTCATTTTAAAACAAATGAGGAAATGCAGTGGATAAATGGAGGCATTAAGTCTGGGGGTTTGACATCCCTCCAAAGGAAAAGACCCAATAACAACACGCTTTCTTTCAGTTCATCAGGACTCCTCCACTTTCCCCAACAGCCAACGGCTGCACGCCCCAGCAGGGTGATGGACCGGTAGAAAGAAGGGACTGTGGCTACCACACTGCAGGAAGGGTTCCAGTCTATTGTGTAGTGAAAATGATGAAGGATCTGATAATACATGCAACATTGCAATGGAGGTGGGTCTTTGATTCAACTGGTCAATCTAGAAGTGACGGTCTGACTGGAAACAGTTTACAATAACAGATATATGGTCAACTTGTTGTATTTTGTAATGATGTTGTCACGTTCTGATTTAATTACCCCCTGTTTTGGGCTGCATGGAGGTTTCAAATATTTTAAGCTTTTAAAAAGGCTTTTTCTTTTTTAATCACATGGACATCCTTCCACCACGATACTCAGTTTATTTGGGGTCACAGCAGTAACAAGAAGGGCAAAGCAGCCCAGATGTCCCTGGGCCCTGCAACTTCCTCCAGCTGTTCTCGGGGGATCCCTAGCCTCTCCCAGAACAAGCCAAGAGATATAATCACTCCAGTGGGTCTGCGCATGACCCCAGGGCCCGGTTGCAGTTGGGCGTAACTGTGATACATCTAATAGAAGGCATTTCTCCAAGACCACAGCCTGGCTGAGGGGGAAGGGCTTGTTCAGTTGAGGGAGCTCCAGACAGAGCAACACTCTCCTGGTAGGGAAACCCAGGAATCCTCACAAGTAAGCAACACAAATCAGCATTTACCAGGAACCCAGTCCTGAGTTACACCTGGGAGTGTGTCTGACAGGTGGTCACACAGGTAGCGCAGTCAGGATGCAGAGGTCATGTGGAGGGGCAACAACGGAGCATCGGGGCAACTCAGGCCCCACAACAGCTTTTCAAGTGAAAACGCTTTAGTTTCAGAAAGATTTTGTCTTTACAAAGCAACTTTTTGAAAAACAGTGTTCATTTATGTAAAAACAGCAGAAACACTGAAAACGCCATAGTCAGCAGGGATACCAGACCCTTAGAGGGCGCTGTTGGTTGTTTGTGAGATGAAACAACACACACGTGTGCAGAGAATGATGCGCCATAAACATTAACAATGGAGAACACAGACAAACAAACAAGTTGGATTGTTATTATGGTGTCTGTCAACTGTGAAAATACGAAGTCCAGGAGAATCTGGACTGGAACCAGGACCAGGACCAGGAGAATCTGGACTGGAACCAGGACCAGGACCAGGAGAATCTGGACTGGGACTTATGACACTATCTTATTGTCCATCTATTGAGTACAGGTAGAAGGAATGTTTAGTACAGTCACAGTATGAATGTGCATTCACAGTGGAGACAGAGGCCGGGCATTTACATACAGTTTTTGTTTTTTTTCAAGTTTCCACAGGGATGGAGGCGGAATATTTTGAGCAAGTTCCTCCTTCGAAGCTGTAGAACAACACAAACAGAGGTAAAAACATGCATATGTTTTTGTGAACACATGAGCGTGAGTCGATCAGCTGTATGCAGAATATTTTACAGAATGGCTCCACGGCTTTGTGACAGCAAAGAGGAAATGATGCTGCTTTTCCAGGGAGTGCAGTCTTCTGCCTGGCCTTGTGGTGCTGGGCAGGTACAGACACTTAATCAAGCTTTAGAAAGAAAAAAAATGCTGCCCGCTGTTGCCAGCTGCTGTAAACACAGCAGTCACAGAGAGCCAAAACAATAAAGTTACAGGCCAACAAAAGAGCTTTGCAGAGCTCAAGCAAATGGCAACCCTCCAGTAATTATTTTTGGAAAGCTCTTCACATATGTGCGGCCGATTTTACGTCGTGCAAATTTACGTGACTTACACAAATGTCGGCCTGATCAGCAGGTGAGCGAACACCGAAAGCACTTACCCACAATCCCACTAGTTTTGAAATAACAGCAGGCTGGAGATGTTTTGAAGAAATTCTTGGAATGCCAGGGAGGCGATATTCCTGCTCGCCGTGAGCACCAAACTACACTCTGGATATTATAGCAGCAAGTGCAATTTCCTGTATTTAGCACAGAGTTAGCTCAGGCTTACAGCAAGTCGCTGCCTCAGATCCTTTAATCTGGGTTTGTTCACACCTTAAAAAACAGACATGTTTGTTGGAGCCCGGGACAGAAAATTTTTCTTTTTTGATTTGCACCGGCGGCGTGTTAGTTGAGCGTGTCCTAAGAATAGCGCCCGTCAAACCAAACTGCAGTCAAAGCGGGGAAAAAAACAGCATTACAAACTCAACAACTCCTCAACATTTTGGACCATCTCCATGAGGCATTCCTCTCTGACTCCTGAGCCTCCAGCCACCTGCACAACTCGTAATAAAACTGTCACAAATGAATGAGAGTCAGGAGGAGGAGTGGGAGGAGGAGGGATGGGGGAGGGTTAACACAGATGTCCAAATAAAGTGTGAATGATTCATTTTGCCAAGATTAGTGGCATTCTCTGGCAGAAACTTTCCCATGGCGAAGGAGCCGGGCCGCTTTCATTCCTGCCCTGCGGATTGTCATCATAAATTGATTTTCTCTCAAAAGACAAATTAAATTGCATACGAAATACAGCAGAAAGAACAAGAAAGTGTCTGTTTCTCCATTTTTCTTGCACAGCTCCCATTCCCCTCCCTTCTCTTTGTTGTCCTCCTTTTTTTCTCTCTCTTTTTTTTTTTTTTTGTCAATTTCCCCTGTCTCTCACATCTAAGTGATCCAGAGTGTTCAAACTTAAATTAAGATCTCTGGCAAGATAAACAGTTAAAACCAGTTCCCATAGTTACGGCTCACACAGCGTGGTGATTGCATTATAATCCGACAGCAATCAACTCTAAATGAAACAGGGATGATAAGGGTGCTATTTTCTGTGTGTGTGTGTGTGTGTGTGTGTGTGTGTGTGTGTGTGTGTGTGTGTGTGTGTGTGTGTGTGTGTGTGTGTGTGACTGCTGTTATACGTGCTTGGATGTAGCTTATTTCTTTCCTTTGTTCGACTTAGATTTTTATTACCTCCCAATCAGGTCAGCTCCGCAGCGCAGCCTTTTTGGACAAACATGGCAACGATGTGGGCAGAATGAGGTGAAGGCAGCATGGCGAGGCCTCGGGGGCGGGGCCTGCTGCAGCGTCCCCTGACAGCTGAGGAGACGTCTCAGCATCAGAGCCAGTTTGAAATTCAACCTTTGGCTGTGTGTCGTCCGACAGTCCTGTACCTGGAAAGGAAAATACCTCCAGACCACGCCTGATTGATGCTAGCAACCACGATACTGCAGGCCTGAGTAGACAAATAAACGGCATGCGGCAGTAGGAAAGATGCTCTTTGTGTGGCTGAATGCTAACAGGTTGTTGATCACTGACTGTTTACATTGAGTTACAGAGATTGGTGGTAGCAGCTTTGCGGTGATCTCTATTTAGACGGTACGGTATTTAATGCTCATGTATTCATAGCAAAAAAATGTAATGTCTTTGCATTTGAGTCTTTCTTTTTTCCATGTAAATAAAGCAACAAATCATCGAAAACAATTATATCTGAAAACTTCTGAAATGTCTTTGCATGTAGCTGGGGAGACGGAGGTTAACGTCACAGCGGCCACAGGTACATCATGTTTTTACATTCAGAATTAATTATCCCAAATTAAATTCTGATTTGAAGTATTCTCCTTCATGTTTACATACAAATTGCAATTCTGAATTAAAGTTTACACGGAAAACATGTTTATTCACCTTTATCTAATTCCACTTTAGCTC
The DNA here is from genome assembly GCF_902148845.1 of Salarias fasciatus. Classification (NCBI taxonomy): domain Eukaryota; kingdom Metazoa; phylum Chordata; class Actinopteri; order Blenniiformes; family Blenniidae; genus Salarias; species Salarias fasciatus. Next base: position 2,537,451 of record NC_043766.1, on the reverse strand, counting down.
TGAGCGCTGTGAAGGGTTCTGATTGGACAATATGACGGAAGCTACACATTACTTTTCTCTTCTGTCCATTCATTCTTTTCGTCACAGTCCTCCTATCTAAAGGCTCCTATTAAATAAATGGTCTCTGTTTGTCTCAGTTGCAAAATGAAGAAAAAAAAAATCAGTTTTCTTGAGTGTACAATTTAAGATATTGTAGAAGCTGTCTGAAAATATCAGCAAGTGATATTCTGGAGTGATAGCTCTTCATGTGCAACCGCCGCGTCACAAGAACCTCATGAAGTCAAACGCTCCGTAACATAAACTGCATGAGTGAAACTGGTAGATATCCTTTATTTGGGGGGAAAAGTTCACACTGCTTTATATTATTACATTTTCATTCAAGGATGCTTCTGTGTGACAAACACCGACGGCCCTCTCTCTCTCTCTCTCTCTCTCTCTCTCTCTCTCTCTCTCTCTCTCTCTCTCTCTCTCTCTGTAGGCCATGCTGCTGTTGCTAAAATACTTGACCCATGTTTTTCCTTTTTGTGTGAAGAAATTAAGTGTTCTGGAAATGCATCAGGTAAATCTTTTCTTCACGAGCTGATGTGAACAAAGTGAGTTCTCTCAAAGTGAATCACTCTCAGCATGATGAAGCCGAGCACATATCCTTGGGGTGGAGTGCGGATGCTGTGTGACGATCCATCCTGACTTTTGTGGCCTGTGTGAGAACTCAGCACACTGCAGCTGCAGCTCGCTGGTTTCTGAACCAGTTTTAGAAGGTGACTGTATGAAAGGCAGAGCTGAACTCCACAAATAGCATCCTGTCCGGGGCTTTCCCCCGTGTGCGGGCCGGGTCGAAGCACATTTCAAGGTCTGCAGGAATGCAACCTGCAGGAACAAGAACCAGGAAGGTAATCAGGAGACAGGTGGGGATGGTGCATTACCTTAACCAGCGCTCGACACAAGACGTGAAAACCTCTGCACAGCTGTAACGGATTGACCGAGGCCTCCGTCTGGACCAGCTGCTTCCCTCGCAATGACCCGCCACAGGTCGGATCACACTTGATGTTCGTTTAGCTGCGTGAGCTGACATCTCCCTTCCAGGACTGTCTGGATTACAACCTCCTGTTGCTGAGAGCCACAAACACTCTCGTGGTACCTGTTCCTGGGACGTCTCCGTCCTCCGAGGACCTGCTCCCAAAGCATTCTGCTGTCAACTGAGAAAAGTCTGGAGCAGTGAAGCAAAGGTCCGGGCTCTGACTGACCTCATGGAGAAGTGGGTCGCTCCGTGGTCACATGGTGGGAGTGGCCTTACGGCAGGTTGACCTGGGATTTCTTGGACGCTTTATGACGCCTACCAGGTCCTCGGTTCTGCAGATCTGAGACTTGCACATCTTTGCGTGTGTGCCCATTTCACATGCATGATCATCTTGGGGTTTTGCATAAAAACACACTCAGGTGTTCGCAGCTCCACCATCACATCTGATGAACATGACCGCCAGATGTGTCCAGTGAATGACCAACTTGTCAATATCAGCTGTCCAACTATCCTGGAGGAGTTTGAATTATGTAATGAAGCATGTTGTGAAGGACACAGGAGCAGTTTATGTCCATTGAAGCACAAAATGTTCAGAAGAAACACAATTCATTTGCATTAAATGTGTCTTGATTACAGGTTCATAAATTGTTCAAAGAAATGTGACTATTTAGTTAATTTCTTTTTATTGATTTGCTCCCTTAAAATAGAAAGAAGGAAAAAAAAATGAAATTGTTACACTTGACCTGTGGGTTTTCAATGACTATAGCCAACTCAAGGCCTCCAGCAAATATTCATTACTGCTGGTTCTTCTGGACTGTGACACTCAGATTAAATTCCTACTGCTTCTAATCCCCCTATTATGAGTCCTGTTTGTCTATTAAACTTAAACTTTAAAAAAAGCGGGGTGGCTTGGTGAAGGATGAATAAAGATTTTCTGTGTGGCCTTACTATTTTATTTTTTAATTAATTTCATTTCATTATATGTGATTTATTATATTTTTCTGAATCTTTCTGTGAATGATTTGTGACTGTACCTAAGTGTCTTTTCTTGTTTGTAATGACTGCTGCTGTAACCTGACATCTGATTCTGGTTCTTACTGGATTTTTCTTTCCTCATCCTGTTTATTGGTCAGTCTACATTTCTTATTGTCTGGGTTCCTGTAGGCTCTATGGAAACCTACTCTCTGGTTCAGTGTTCAGTTTCCTTTTCATTTCTTCTCAGAATATCTTGTTGGTTGGAGCTCTTAGGAGCTGAAACAGAATCTGTGGAGCTTAAAGTGTTTTCTTGGTTGAATCTTCACCATCTGCCGCAGAGATACAGGTACTTCCAGCTTCTCAGTTGAGTAGAGTCCCTAACCCTGGAACTAATGGGGGCTTTTCAGCCAAGTGTTAGCCTACATTTGAGTTTTGACACAAATATGTCAAGGATGAGTTGAGTAAAAGCTGTAATAGCTGGTTACTGAATAAAGCTGTGCGTAATTGGAAGAATTTTTACCCTCTGAGAGTTCAGTCCTCCACTGAGGTCTTACGGTGCTATACTGTGTGTCACAGACTTTCAGATATCAGGAAGCTAAATCTTTGAACTGAGCAGCTCTCAGCTGTAATTTTCAATGAGAACAGTTAAGAAATACAGCTGTTCTTCAGTCATGAGGAATGTAGCTTTGAAATGGTTTTTGATTGTTTTCATTTCATTAAGGTTACACATGCAATGGTTTAACAATAGAAGAACCAGGGAACTTAAGAAAACTATTTTGCATGCAAGGTCACTAGGTCATGCTTTTTTTAAAAAAAAGATATAACTTCACATGCACGCACTGAACGAGGAGTATGACGTAAACATTCACAGGTTTTTTTGTTTGTTGCCCCACTGTGTATCTGACGTGTTTGGGAAATGCTTTACACAGATGACAAATGGAACGTATCTGTAGGTGTAAATTCATTGTAATCAATTTACAAGGAAAAAAAACAAAAACTGGCTTTGATGCGTATGTTCAAGTGCTATCTGTTTCCACCCCATTTGCTTGAAAACAGAGACAGAACACCCCAAAGCAGTTCAGTCAGGTCGACTGAACTTATTCACATGATATGGAGAACACACTTGGTGTGTTTATTATGATGCAGGTTAATAGGAAAGGTCGATTACAACATTTAAAGGCCAAAAAGTTCAGATTATTCAAGGTTCTTTTCAAACTGTTGAGAAATTTAATTTAACACTGCACAGAGATAACATGTATGTGTAAGAACATTGTTTTTCTGCAAACCTACCGAAGCTCCATTGTCTTATCACCTTTTTCTTTAGTGTGTTTTGATCAATCGTTCTCCAGCTCCAGTCCAACATCAGTTTGTCATCGTCTCATCACTGCACAGGCAGGGTTTTCCTGTCCATTCTCCCTTGTCTGAGACCCGGCGTCTCCGTGGGAAGAATGCCCCTCATCCGAGATGTCTGCAGGTTGTCAGACCCACAGATCGAAGAGTGAGGGGAAAGCCAACCCTGAGGCAACCCTGAGTCAAATAAGAGAGGCAACTGTGAATGGAAGCCATCGTCAGTCATCCTGAAGAAATTACCCCCTCCGCCGAGTGCCACGGACCAACAGGGGACGATCGGGCCACAGCGCCCTCTCCACGAGACAAAACCCCCTTTCATTACTGACTCGTGTTAATCTGTGTTAGAAAGAGCTGATATCTCTGCATCTCCCAATTTCATCTGCGGCTGGATCAGAGAAGACAGAACAAGTGTGTTCGGCTTGATTGGTTTGATGCTTCTCTGAGAGGAAAACAAAGTTGAAGTCAGTGTTTAAGCAAAGGCCCAGCATTATCTGATGGCACCGCTCTGTATTGTACAGCGGAAGCCATGCGCTCGGCATGGACCACGTCCCTGTAAATAAAGAAGGGAAGGAGCAGTCATTCAGTAAAGTGGGGTTAGAGTCAAATGAAATATGCTCCCAATTATGGCAATGGGTGTAAGGAGCTAATAAAGTGAATGTCCCTACAAGATACTGAACCCTAATGGATCCCAACTAATTTGCTTTGACTGATGAATTTCCCGCTCCAGTTGCGTGGGGTTGAATAATTATGAAATTTATCACAAGACATTGAGACTCATTAGGGATTCGCGACATTTCATTAAAGCAACGTTGTTAGAGGCAGCACATGGTGTTCTGTTTGTGTTTGTACGTGTGCGCACGCAGAGAGTCTGGAATAGTGTGTAGAGGCAATTATCCAACGATTAAAGCACTTAAAGGATAGGCTGGCTTTTTTTTTTTTTACGCCACTCTGTCATTTAGTTTCTGAATTTCATCACTTCGCATCTCGCTGTCTCTCTCTGCCCCCTCCCCTTTTTAAGAAATGTTTTCTGGCTCTGGTTTGCTCTTTCATTCCTGTCAAAAAAATTGTTTGGTGTGTTGGGAATGTGCACCCATATTAATCAAAAACCAACAGAATCCATTACATTTGTGGGACAAAATCACAAATGAAGCGTGATTCTATTATATATGTTAACTAGAAGAGTCTGTAAGAATGTAAAAATTCTAAAGAAATAAACTTTGTGTGGTTCATTTAGCAAAGAACTTACTCAAGGGGTATTCTGTGAAATACATAAAATCATAACATATAACAGTCAAACAAACACATAAACAGTAAATAACAGCGTGGTATGGATCTCAAAAGAAATCCAAGCTGAACTTAAACAACTGTCCAATCATATCAATAACACTTCAGTGAATATGTAAGAATTTAAAGAGATCCTGAAGCAGCTCCTTAGCATATTCTGTAGGTCTCATGGGTTTATTCCTTCATATCCAAAAAGCTCCTTCTAATTTATTTTTAAATTATTTTAAAAATAACTAGAAATTGGCACTCAGAGAGGCAGACCTCCGCCACAGCTCAAATCAGTCACCAACACAACAACAATAACACCATTTATAATCACACAACATTGTGATCGGGGTGTGATCGGAGCGGAGCGCTGCAGCGTGCGGCGCCTCTCTCTGTCGCCCTGTCGCTCTCTCTCCCTGTGTGTGTGTGTGTGTGTGTGTGTGTGTGTGTGTGTGTGTGTGTGTGTGTGTGTGTGTCTGTGTGCGTTTATCTGAAAAAGAAAACCGAAAAGCAACATAATTTATGTTATTTTACTTCATTTTAATTTGAAAATTGACCGGATTCTCTCGTATTTTCCGTTCCCGACCTCCTGTGTGGTGTGATCTGCTCTGTCCAGCTTTACAACTGGCGGTGCACGGCGCGCAGGTCTCGGAGAAAATAGAGAGGAGCGGAGCGCCGCGGTCCACGGCGCCTGGCCGCTACGTATGCGGCGCTGTCCCCCGTGTCTCCTGTATGAACCGCGGCGCTGTCCCCCGTGTCTCCTGTATGAACCGTCAGAGAGGTTAACAGGGGCGCCGATCTGACAGTCGGAGCGCTACGCTTCCTGTGTGAACCAGGCGTTTGTCCCCCCTGTCGGCGGGCCTGTCCAACCATGTGAAAGACTCCCTATCTGTCAATGATAAAAAATCCTTTAAAAAATTCCTGGATCCAGACAGTGATCCGGATCAGCACCAAAATTTAACGGACTCTAACTTAGCCCAAGACCCACCTTTCCACAAAGTTTCATTGCAGTCCGTCCATTACTTTTTCCGTAATGTTGCTAACAAACAAACCAACCAAACAACAAACCGATGTGATTACATAACCTCCTGGCAGAGGTAACCAACAGAACCAAATTACCACCAGAATATAATGAGAGACTTTACGTGAAAAAAAATATATGAAGAAATATTACAATCCATTATCCACATCCAGAGGAAAGGATGGCATGAACTGTGCTATTTACAAAGAAATGTTGTCAATCCATCCATCCATCCATCCTGGTTATCCCTGCCACCTGCAGCTTCCTCTAGCCCATCCTGGGTGCAGCGAGCCCTTCTCAGGCCACCACAGGCATTTAATCCCTCCTGAGCACCACAGCTGTTGCTTGGTCCAAGTGGCCCAGTCTTGGTCTTCTCCAACAGAGGGTGTCCACAGACCTCCTGACTGGATAGAACCCCAACCACCTCAAATGAACCCTCTCAAGATGGAGCAAGGGAGGTTTTGACTCCCCTCATGTGAGAAGAGAGATCATTCACCTGTGAAGAGATCTCATTTCCACCACTTTAATTAATGTCATTCCTTCAGTCGTGGTGTCCTTCAAGTAAGGAGAATTCATACGGCTTCATTTCCTTACTTGCTGGGAACAGTTTGGGATACAATCTACCGTCACAACATTCAGCACCCATCCATAAGTCGTGAATGAGGCAACATACTCTTAATTACCCAAATCCCCCCCCCCCCTAACTGCAGCATATTTATTTCCACATGGGAAACATATTTTGACCCATTGTTGATAAGACAATGCTGTATAAAACCTCTTAGAGAATTTTTATTCTGTATTAAAGAAGAAAAAACCAGAACTGAGCAGGTAGCTTATTAACATAGCATCCGCATGTGCTTGTTTTCAAGTTATGAATAAAAGCCAGTGTTCAAAGCAGTTTAACTTTTCCCCATCAGATTAAGTAGCTGCTATCTTTTACAACAAGCAATGATTTCTGCTGTAAGAACTAGTGTTTTGATAATGACACACCCAAAAACTCCTGGGAAAGTAAAAAAAAAAAAAGATCAGACTGTATTTTATGGTTTTTCTTTATCTCCCCATCTTGAAACTTCTATGCGCTTAATGAAATCAAACTTTTCCCTAAATATTCTTGTAAGCAGGGCCAGATTCTTGCTGCTGTCCATCCGTGTCTCTTCAAACATGTGACTTTACCATTTTCAGTTTTTATCATAAAAGGTGACTTTGGTTTTGAATTCTCTTCTAGTTTGTGATCAATTTTTGGTATCAAGCTCTGAACATCCCCTGGTGTGTTGCCCTGTCAAGCTTGAACATCTAGTAACGAAAAGAAAAACATTGAAGTTAAGCAGAACTTCAGGTTGGTGTTTTACTCGTTCTGCAGCTTCTTGTTAGAGATCTTGCTGCCATCCCTGCTGCAGTCTCAGATCAGCTCTTCTCTATCTGCAAATGATCTGAACTGTAATCTTGCCTCGGCAGTTGCCTCTGCTCGCTCACACATGCTAAAGCGAGGGCAAGGCTGTAGCGTAAACACAGCCGAGGCCACACGGAGCTGCAGTAAACAATCTGCTGCAGGTCTTAGAATATGAGCGTGAGAGAGATCAGCATTGACCTGTGCGTCGGCCGCCTGCGGCTTGTAAACTCTGTGTAAAGTCCAGACTCCTCTACTACTCTGCGTCGTGTCAATAGAGCCTAACACGGAGAGAATCCCCAATTCCAACTCAACCGCCACGCTGAATGTGGCTCTCGCGCTGTTTCCCACAGGACAAGCAGCTTCATTATGAAGCGCCCCGGTCTCCTTTTCATCTCGGTGAGATCACCCCTGTGGGGAGTATCAACACTGCAAGCCACATCTGACGCTCCCTTGTCCCTGTTTAAACATTGAAATAGTGTTCTGCCATATTGTTGTGTGTAGCTTCTTTTTTTCCCCTCCGCTCCCGTCTCATAATGAAGCTGCTTGGAAACTGCCACAGGACTGAGAGATCTCTGTGGAGAAAAGGAGGTGATCAATTTCTGAGGGAACCCCCACCCTCCTCGTCTCCCTGACCCCTCCACCTCCTCCGTCTCACTTTCAACTAGCCGTAATTATTTTGCAAAAGAGCTGGAGAAAAAGAACACGCTGAGTAATTTCTCTTGCCCAGTTATGAAAAGCTCATTAAAACAGGCCTGGAACAAACAAAGCTTCTCCTGTGAGGCTTCTTTTCAAATTCATTTCGTAATTTCCCTCTGTTTTAATCATTTATATCAATTAATCATTCCTTGGTGGAAAAAGTGATTCTTCACAATCTTCTGTGGGATTCTGTGTTTTTGTTCAGGCAAGTGCGAGGCTTGATGAGAATGTCAGGAGAATGTGGCTCAAACCAAGGTGGAGTAGCTGTGGCTTTGCCAAAGGGAAATCAGAGTGATGCGGCGCAATCTCTTCAGAGCGAAAGGAATAATTAAACAATTAAAGTCAAGAAAAAGATCAGCTTTATACATCTGATGTCTTTGTAATGAAGCCCGGGTATCTCAGAGAGGAGCTGTTTTGTCATGTAAAACCACTCAACCTGGTGAATCTCAAACAACTTCCCCATTTTTTATTTCTTTTTTTTCCCCCAAAGAGTTCAACTGAAGACGTCATCTATTCGAAGCACTTCAGAGAAAAGTTCGGGCGCTTGGTGAGTTCACCCTGAATCAATAAAATCATATCAAGTTAAAAACAAATAAACAAAACAGCAACCCGTCCGTGGACAGAATCTTAACAGCAAGAAGATCCTGGTTCGATTCTGTCTGTTTGTCCTCATTGTACTAAATTATGTGACAATATTTTCAGTGAAAATGCAAAACTTTCTTTACGTTTTGGGTGTTCATTTGCACAACAGCAGTCCATGGAGTCACTGAAAATGCAACTTATTGAGAATGTTCTGGTGCTGTTGGAAACTGGAGCAAATGCAAGCACTAGACAACGCTCAGGCTCCGCCTCCACGGAACCACGGAAACGCTGCCGTTACACGCAGCTATAATTCGCCATGGCCGTCCGTCCAAAAGAACGCCTGTCCACTAACCAGTGGTTATGACTACAGGGTGTTGTTGTGTGGTTTCATTACAAAAACAACCAGCAGTAGCCCAACGTGAAAACAGACATTGTTTTTGAAATGCTGCTGTATAAACGGGGAACTTTTCTGAAACGTGAACACAAAAAAAGAAAAATGTTGTCATGTGAACTGGGCCTGAAGCGTTCTCACCCATACAAACATTTGCACGTAAGGTTTCCATTCACCTTTATGCTCTAAGCTTTTGGTTTCTTGTGTTCCATCACTTCTGCCTCAAGCCGTCCAGGTATCAGGGGCTCCACAACTTCATCTGGACCAGACGACCCAAACCAGATAGGTTCCCCTGCCATGACTCGCCAGCGTCTTCTACTAACTGCCTTGTATTCAATTAATAATCCATAGTTTGTAATAGATTTATGAAGAACAATCAAGATCAAGAGAATGTGTGTGTGATGGAACTCTTGGGCATCACTGAATGGAAACACACAGCGGTCGTGTAGTGGAAGTCACTGCGTAACATTTCTGAAAGATATCGTCTGCTAACACACTTTATCACTGTAATGCTGAGCAGGGAAAAAACAAAACAACACAAACAACCAAGGGGCACAATGACCGACTTCTTCTGATGGCCTGAAGTCATTCAGAAAAGGCGGAGTTGAAGCATCCAGTGCCAGAAAGTCCATTTAAAAGAGATGATGTCCGTCAGTTCGGTCATGCTTCCCAGTCCAGATTCACCTGGTCCTGGTCCTGATCCTGGTGTCATTCCATATTCACCTGGTCCTGGTCCTGATTCCGGTCTCATTCCAGATTCACCTGGTCCTGGTCCTGATCCTGGTCCTGGTCTCATTCCATATTCACCTGGTCCTGGTCCTGATTCCGGTCTCATTCCAGATTCACCTGGTCCTGGTCCTGGTCTCATTCCAGATTCTCCTGCAAAAACATTTAAATTAATTTATTAATGCAAAACTTTTCTGAGATCAAAACTGAAAAATGATGCATTTTCACTCAAAACATGATCATGTAGAGGGGTCTGAGTTTGATATATGACCTTACACATCAAGCAAGAACTAGATCATGTCTTTTTTTAAATAAGTTGAAGCTCTTTAATCTTAAAAGAAAAACTGACACAACTTTCAAAGCAAACTCATCTTCATCCCAACCTTTTGAAACATGCAGCTAACATAATCTGCCTGTCATTGCAATTTTATTGAGGTCAGTTTTATTTATGCAGCGGCAACAACAACACAGCTGTTCCAAGGCATGTTTAAAGTGAACGACCCAACAAATACCACATGACCAAGGTGACAGAGGAGTCTTTTTACCGAAGAAACTTTTACAGAACAGAGGTGGAGACGTTCTGCTGTTTCAGGTCAGGATAGACGAAGGTAAAAACAAACAAACAAACAAAAAGGTTAGTACAGAGACAATCACACTGGCTGACAACAGAAGTTGAGCTAATCTCCGTGATGGAGACTTGATTGGCATCAGGAGCTTCCAGTTCTGAGGTTCCAGATCTTGTATGAAAGCAGAGGGAAAAGACGACGAGTCCAGACCACAACACAGAAACTCAAATTCAGCGAAATGTAACGGTGTGATATGGAACAAACACAGTCTCTGGTAGGTTAGGATGAAGATTCAATAAAGCTACAGTTTGGGCTGTTCAGGACACTCTGTTTTTTATTGACGCTGCAATAGATTTACACTGTTTGAAGACCAACACTGAGCTTCTCTCCTCCTCTGAGTCTGGTTCTGCAGGTTTCTTCCTGCTGAAAGGCAAATCTTCCTTTCCACCATCTCCTGTGCTTGCTCAAATGGAATTGTTGGTTTTTCTCTGTAAAAGTACCTTGAAATAACTTTGTTTTATTTTGCATCATAGGAATATTTTGGAACTGTATTTATAGAACATGAAAGTATGCAGACTGTTTTTCTTATTTGCTTGAGACAAAAGTTTCAAAAACAGGTAATAGTGCCATCTCTTTTGATAGGTGTACTGCTTTTTAAAAAGAAATATTTAAAGGTATAACAGCCACCTCCCAGCTTCATCAACTCTCTGATATCATGTGTTGTGGTTGAAAAAAAGGCTTGCAGATCGCAAGACTCGGATGAATTAAAGGATCTCCGCCAATTCAAGGTCTTGGAGATTAGCCTTAATAGGTGTTGAAACCAATGACCCGAGACTTAATGAGGTTGTAAACGACAGCGGGGCCTTGTTGCGATTACTCCCAGTGACAGACGATGGCGCCACTACGCAGCGATTAAACAGTGATATTTCCCAGCGGCTGGAGTCACCCTCGGTAAACAAAGTAGTTGTTGAATGTCAACTAATTAAACTCCGGCATGAGATGAACGCCTCCTGTAGGACGCCTGTACATATATATATATATATATATATATATATATATATATATATATATATATATATATATATATATATATATATATATATATATATATATATATATGTATGTATGTATGTAATAATTTTAGAGGAGGAGAATGGATTTGCTGTGTTTAGTGCAGGTCGTGAACGGGACATGCCGTCTGTTGGTGAGTTGCGTGTTTTTGCGACTGTAAACACGTCTCCTCCGGTCGCTCGTCTCCATCCCTCTCCGTCTGAGCGTCCAGGTCTCTCTCGCTCTCTCTCAGCCCCCCCTCCATTGGCTGGCTGGGTTATCCCCCCCCCCCCCCCCCCCCCCCCCCCCCCCCACTATAAATGGAGTGCGCCCGGATTGGCTGCGGAGGCGCGTCGTCACGCGGCTGAAGGGTTTTTTTACTGGAGGTTTTCTTCCTGTCAGCGACACATGTAGAACAAGCATCTAGCGGGACCCAGAGACCAGACCGAGAGGCGCAGAGGACAGTCAATTACAGCCGCTCCTGTCTGCCTCCTCCTCATTATTTTTTTATTTTTCTCTCATTTTGCGTCTCCTCGTCCTGTGTCTGCCACCCCTCCCGTCCCGCACTGCAAAACACGCACTTTTCGGGCTTGGTGGAAAATTACGGCATGCGTAGACCTGTAATTACGTCTTGCAATGGACTCCTTTTGTTCCAGCGCTAAAAGGAGCACTTGAAGCGGCGACAGTAAAGCGGAGAGCCATCCAGTGGAAATACTATCTGATAACTCCATTTACCTCTGCGCTCCGCTCGCTGCCAGCTCGCGCGGGGAGGCCGACGGCGCGCCGCTCAGTGCGTCCGCTCGCTGGGTGTTTTTTTTCCCTTCCTTTCTTGCTTTCTTTCTTTTCAACCTGTACTTTTTTTCGGGGAGGGGGTACGGACTGTTGTACCTGTTTCCCGACCTACCTACCTGCCCTTCAAGCCGTCAACTTTTACAACCATTACACTTAAAAGAGACAAACGAGGTGGGTGTCTGTTGGTATTACGCACGCGCTGCGCCACTGAAGTGTATTTATCACGTGTAGTTACAGCGAAAAGTCACAGTGAAGGTGCGTCGTTTTTCTTTCTTTCTTTTTCTGTTGCCCCTGGAGCAATCCTAATGTTGGTGCTGCTTAGTTTATCTTGTCCCAGTAAAAAAGACGGGACATTTTAGCACGTGGCTGCTCGATGTGTTGTCCCCTCTTCCTTCTCTGGTTTCGCTTCCATTTCCACGACTCTGCGCCTAAATTGCCTGCCCGTGTAATTACTTGAGTTAGCCCATTTAAGTTAAAAGCCACCCCCTCCTTCTCTTCCTCCCCCTCCTCCTCCTCCTGTCCCCTCCATCCATCCCTCAGCAGAAAGAAAAAAGAAAAAGAAAACTCCTCTCTGAATGAAACTTGACGATAGCCCTCTTCTTGTTTATCCAGGGAGTCACTTTCAGGTCGGCTTTTTGATTCATCTCCTTTTAGATTTAATCAGCACTAAGGTACGCTGCGGTTTGTCCCTAAGAGCCATCGCTAATGGGCTTACTGAATGCTTTTCTGTGTGTGTACACCCACCAGCTCCTCCACCCCTCCCTCTCTCTCTCTCCCTTCCTCTCTCTCTCTCTCTCTTCCCAACTCTAATTAGCCTACCTGCCTTTCAACAAAGATTTGGCTTTATCCAGGCAAGTCTGCCCAACCAAATTGGAAAAGGATTACATTTGAAAGCGCCTCACATTAATTTTAAACAAATGCCTGCATTTCATTAGATTTACACACCTAACGTGATTACAGCAGGTCTGTGTGTGCACTTTTAGATCAATGACATGCTGATCTGGTACAGTCTGAGACATTCCAGTTTATTTCTCAGGACCCGGAAAAGCAGAAAAATTTCGGTAAACAAAGCTCTAAGCACGCCATGCCTTTCCATCCTGCCACTCTAGTACCTTGTAAGACACACTCCTTTCATGGCAGTTGGGCTTGTTTCTTTTTTGGCAGGAGGTGCGCTCACCAAAACAGTCAGAAAAAAGAGTTGTGTGCTGTTTGGACAGTGAGACAAAGGCCCTTCACACTGGACGACTGTTCTTCTGGCCTCACAGTTATCAGCTAACTGACATTCATCATGAGAGGTCCAGCGAAGCAACAGCTTAGAGATGAGACGGAGATCAAGGGCAGGTTAATTCACTACATGACTCATGGCTGGCGTGGAGCAGGGCAGATCCCGCCTCCGTGCTTTTGTGGCATGGTGGGACCGGCAGATGCTACAGCATGCTCCAGAAGCCGGGTTTACAGACCCGTGTGATCGATGAATCGGCTTCTCATGTACGCTGTGACTGTTCAGCAGCTTAGGTTGCTCTTGACTCGGACTTGCACGATCCGATGTCGACTCATTCCCACGCGTTTTCATGTGTGCGTGTGTGTGTGTGTTTCTCTTTCGTAGGGACCATGGTGAATCCCGGAGGCAGCAGCCAGCCCCCTCCGGTGGGCGCGGGCTCTCTGTCCTGGAAGCGGTGCGCCGGCTGCGGGGGGAAAATCGCAGACCGCTTCCTTCTCTACACCATGGACAGCTACTGGCACAGCCGGTGCCTCAAGTGCTCGTGCTGCCAGGCTCAGCTGGGCGAAATCGGCACGTCGTGTTACACGAAAAGCGGCATGATCCTCTGTAGAAACGACTATATCAGGTGAGAGAAAGATGCTGCATAGCCTCGTCAGAAGTTAAGTGTTGGTGTTGGTATGTTAGAGATTGTCTCGCTGATGTTTCAGGACAAGTTAGATCATCCGTATCCCGTCTGCCAAGAATTCTCAGGAAACTTGTGTTTTCTATAAACTCATGACTGGGGAAAGTTCTGGATTATTCTGAGAAGTGACTTGAAGGCGAGTTAAAAGTAACATGTGTGTTAAATTTGAGTTAATGTCATCAGAGCCCGTGATACAGTTGTCCCGGTTGAATTCTCCCGGCACTGTGAAAGGCGCTCGGCAGGGCGCCGTGTTGACAGAGCGCAGACTGGAAGAGTTGCTCTGCAGGTCGCCGGCTGTCTGTCCGGCCTCACAGTCAACAGGAGGAGAGCAAACCAGCCCTGCTGGACTTATGTTCGCGTTTTGAGATGCAGATGACTGCGCTCTGCGTTTGTTTTCTTTTTTCTGCATAATGGAAAAGCACCATTTAATTAGCGAAGAGGAGCCTTTTTGAATATTCTAGTAGGCGTGCTAGACACCCAACCAGAGCTTGTTGACGACACCCACTGCTGTAATGTAAAGCGGCCTGAAGTGACCAGGCCAGTTGTGGTTTACTGGCGGTTCAATCGGCTTCTTGCACTCACGAGTGCGACACAAAGACAGTATTGATCCGGAGCGTTTGTGTTTCTGCTTGTGAAAGTTCTTTAAAGTCTCTTTTCATGTTGTTTTCTCTTCAAGCACCGCCATCAAATCTGCACAGATAATTCAGAATCTAAAGTGAGACTGCGCTCTCATAAAAAAGGATGGCAAAGTCAATGGGGCACTTCATTTGTAATGGGACTGTAATGTAATTAAAATTGGAAATTGGGGGAGAAGAGGGTGGGAGAATGTAGATGCACCTTTCCACTTGTAATGAGAGCACGCTTGGTAGAAGAGCTAAACCGCATATTATGGAACCTGGAGATCTCAGCAGAGATAAAGATTGGAGCGGGGATGGGGGGGAGGGGGGAACATCTGACAGTGAGTCCACACAATTAAATGCTTTAATTATAGTCCCCCTCCATTTCCTTTAGTCCTGATGGGTTTTATCTAATGAGATCTGGTCCCTGGCTTGTATCCGCTCCCAATGACGTGTCCGAAATGAATGAGAGCCACACTGCAAACAAAACATTTAATTAACCAAATTGGCTTTTGAGAGAGAGCAAGAGAGGAAAGACAGATAGAGAAGAGGGATTATTGTGAAGGCCATTTGCCGTTGTTTTTTTCCCCTTCCTCTTAAAGGGGCAGCCTTGTGTGTGTGTTTTTTTTTTTGCCTCAGACTGCTAAAGAGCTGTAGCTCAGCCTCTATATGAACACGTCCCATATGAAAATGCTTATCTGACCAATCAGCGGTGGAGTGTGGGTATAATCCCAGTGTCCTCCTCGTTGCCACAAAGTGCTCTCGCCCCAGACCGCCACTCCGAGCCACAGTTGTGATTGGCTGTGCAGGGGGGGACGTGTTGTTTTAAGCTGAAGGTGATATTATTTCTGTGAGCCGCAAGTGGAGGGGGAATTAATTTACTTGTGGCTGCCGGATTGCAAGGGGAGAGCATACTGTCCCCCCCATTTCCCTCCTCCTTAATTGAATAAGCCTAGGTAATTAAATGGCACTTTTCCAATAGAACGTGTGAGGTAAATCTAATAGTTGGTTATTTAATATCACTTTGAAGTCTGCCCACTCAAGCACTATGACAGCGCGATAGAATGTGAACTATTAGGGCCAGGGAGAGGAGGGGAGAAGAGGAGAGGGGGAAAAGTGGGATCTCAGAAATTAATTAAATCGCATGCAATTTAGGGGAAACGTTTATCTTGATTTGTCATAACAGAATTAATTCAAGGCCTTCAATTCACTTGGGGCCAGATCTGTTACTCTGAATTAACCAAGTGTAATTTGGCTGATCCCCCACCTCCACCACCACCACCACCACCATCCTCCCTTACACACACACACACACACACACACACACGCGCGCACATACCTCCCCTGTCGTCCTTCTCCTCCCCTCCCTCCTTCCAAAACACATGCACATACACGATGCTGGCCCTCCCCTCATTCTCACCCCCCCCCCCCCCCCCCCCCCCCCCCCCGCCCCCCCAACGCTCTCTCCCTCTAATGCAGCTCTTGCCATTATGCAAAGCCCCCGCTTCAGTATCAATATGGCCCTAGTGCTTTTAAGGTGCTTTGGCTGCTGATGTAGAGAGGCATTTTTAATGGACTGTGTTGCAGAAATCATTGTTGTGGGGTAATTTTACCCTACTCAAAGGCCTTTCGCTGAATGAGGTCTGCATTTACCAGACAGCCCGGCCCAGCAGCAAGCCACGCTATATTTCACTGGGCAGTCAGCGCTGAAATGAAATCCAATCGCCACCGCCGCCGCCGCCTGCGTTAAGACAACAAGACAGGTCCAAATGCTTTTTTTTGTGTGTGTGTTTGTTATTTAATTTAATCAAAGACAGATCGGCAAGGGGACAGATAAATCAAGATAAAGCCAACCCCCAAGATACGTGGAGAGGAAGTGATTTTCTTTTTTTTTTTTTTCTAAAGAGGCGAAAAGCAGAAACCAGATGTGTCACTGCAATTAAAAGAGTCCCCTGGCCTTAATTATACTGACCCGAGGTGTCGACTTCACCCTGCTGCTGTAGTTCACTGGCAGAAGAGGCCATTAGAGCCCAAGTTCAAACCGATACAGCAACTTAATTGAGTACCTAAAGGGCCCTGGCTCCCTAAATCAAACACTATCAAGAGCTATCCCCCTGGTAAAATAATTAACCTTGTTACGAGAGCCACACTGCGCCAAAATGCAAGACAAAAAGAAAGGCCCGGCTCCCGCATCCCTTTGTTTACTATTTTCTTGTAGAGGAACGAAATGATGGCATTTTCCAGTAAAATCTGCCAATCTCATGGGAAAAAACCCCAACAACATCGCAGGAGTCCTGGAGTCTCAAAGCGAGGCATATATGTTCATTTCCCCACTGTCATGTTTGTCCCAGCCAGAACCCTGAATTGGCAGAGTTGTGACGACAGTCTCCAGTTAATTAGTTTCTGAAATTGAGTTTTGATGGAGCCTTTCCAAACGATGCCAAGACAAAATTTGCTTCTGCTGAGGCTTGTCTTGCTCAAAGCTACTTCTTTGTGCACCCCTCCATCCCCCACCCTCCACCACCACCCCCACCTCCACCACCACCACACCCCTGCTAAAATTTTTATTTGCAAATAATTTGTTTGTTTAGTCTGCATCCTGCACTCCTCTAGCTTTGGTTTGGGACGGTTAAAGCATTTATTCTTCTGCTCCATCCCGATGCAAGTCTGTTAAACAGTGAAGTACTGTCTTCTTGTTTCCTTTGCTCTTTAATTTTTTCATTTTTTTTTAAGCCAGACAACTTTATCTGATACACAGACAAACCAGCGTAAGCCACTCCTCCCCTCCCTCCATCCCTTCACCCCCTCAGCCCCCTCTTTTCCTCCCCTTCTCTCCGGAGCATGTCAGATGCCGTGGTCTTATTTGATTGCTTAGGAAAAGTGCAGTGATAGAGCAAACACCCGGTGAGATATGATGACAAATGGGTCCAGATCCCAGTAAATTACTTTCTGCTCAAATCGAAATTTCATTCAGTTTGCTGCTCACCGAGATGAAGTAATCTAAATTGTGGACTCAGAAGGAAGATAGAAGGGAAGCTGGAGCAAGCATTTCATTATCAAGAGGCAGAAGGAGAGAGAGAGAGAGAGAGAGAGAGAAAGAGAGAGAGAGAGAGAGAGAAGGTTAGGGACGAAAGAGATGAGCAGAAGCAAATCTAAAGTGTTGACACCATGATTGAAAAGGTTAACCCATGCACATTATATATCAACCCGAGTAGCTACAGGGTTTCTAATGGAAACACAGCACTGACGGAGCATTCACAGGAGTCCTAATGGCAAAAGCACTATGTCTCCGCCTGGATGTACAATCAAATCCTCTTAGGGCCTGATTGCTTATGTTCCAGGTTATTATTTGGTTGCAAAAAAATGTGCAGCCGACGTAATACACAGTTCCAGCGCCGAATGCTGGCAGACAGATGAGGAGTGGAGGATTGTTTTTTTTTCTTTTTTTCTCCCTGGTGATACAGTGATGATTTCCTAGTTGTTGCCCCCCCCCCCCCAACACACACACACACACACACACACACACACCTTCAAAATCGAAATGGAGCCAGGGAATAGCAAACTTAAGGCAGGGCGTCCACTTTTACTCACGCAACACACACTCCCAGACCGACAAAAAGTGTGGCTGCCACAGTCCATTACACGCGGCTGCAGCCGTGCACGTGCCGGCAGGTGGGCACACGCTAACACTCACTCTTCTTCATCTCCCAATGTCTTTGCTCAGATTATTCGGGAACAGCGGAGCCTGCAGCGCCTGCGGTCAGTCGATTCCAGCCAGCGAACTGGTGATGAGGGCGCAGGGCAACGTCTACCATCTCAAGGTAAAACCTTCAGGCCGAGCCCGAGCACATCTCAGTGCTATCATCACCAATACTGTGTGTTAAAATGCAACATCTTGTTGATCCAATTGCTCAATAACATAATGTACATTTGAGTTTGAAAGCAGCTCCACCAAATACCGAGCAGTCACAACAGCTTTGGCAAAAATAAAGCATTTGTGAAATGAAAGGAATAGTTTCCCTGTGCAAAATCTCCACTGCTCTCTCGTGTTATTTAACTGTTGCATGTGCAACATGTTTAGCGGAGCAGCAGAAGAAGATGGTGATAATTCATTCCACCTCAGACGCTCTTTCAGAGGCAGAAATACGGAGAGCTTCGTGTACTTAAGCTCCAAAAACCAGCAGGAAGTTGAGAAAAATACACTTCCAGAGTGGAAATAGTAGAAAACATATAGAATCTGGCTGTGTCACTAGGATATTAAGATGTGTCTGAATGTTTTGAATAAAATGCATTTAGTGTGACAGAATTTAATGGTCTTCATCCTTCAGTGACTGCTTTTAGATCAGAGTCCGCACAGAAGGACAACACGCTGGCTTCACACGGAAAAGATCAGCGAGCAAACGGTTTTAAAAGAGGAACAACCTGTTCAAGGTTTCATGGACATTTTTAAACTTTATCAGAGTGGTGAACTTCAATTTACTCTGAATTGCAAGGTAGTAAAAAAGAGTAAATGTCCTGAAGAATCAAGAAAATTTGCTTTCAAGTAACTTTAGATATTAGGGATGGGACGAGATCTCGTGAGATCTCGCGAGATCGAAATGCCGCGAGATCGAATGCCGCGAGATTGAGTATTTTTATATGCAGGCAATAACTCTTTATTAACTGGAATATTGATGGAATAATACATTACACGGTGCACAGCCATATAAACACGTGCAAAGCCCCGAATATGCTCATATTCACATTTAAAAACCCGGTCGAAAGGGACATGAAATACTGTTCTGCGCATGTTCTATCCGCAAGGAATCTTGGTCTTTTGAGTCCAAAAACTACTTGTGATACAGTTTAATTGATACGACGTAAAGAAAATGTGTGGAAATGATCGTTCACTTCTTCTCTTTTATTGAAAAATCGGTGCATCGCATCAATGAACATTTTACCACGTCTTCTGGCTCACACTTGTTTTCTCACAACATGCAGAGAGAGCCTGCAGCCTGCAGCCCTTCTTCCTCTGTGGTGCCTGTAAAATAAGGTTGAACATGCAAACAGCACACCTAGTGGCATGAAGTGCAAATGCAGTCATGGCGTTGTCTGTGCGCAGCGGTTTGAATGGGAATAGGCGAACTAGGGGGCCGCCTGGGGCGCAGTGTACAGGGGGGGCGCCGTGGCCGTACAAGGGGCGCCCCGACGCTCCGTGTTCCGTGTGAGCACTGCTCTGCGCCGCTCCGACGCTGCATGTGAGTACCGCACCGCTCCCCACTGCTCAGCACCAACCCCCCCCCCCCCGTCTCGTCTCGTCTCGTCTCGATCTCGTGGACTCAATCTCGTGAGACATCTCGTCTCGTGGAATTTGTGTCTCGTCCCACCCCTATTAGATATCATTAATTACTGATATTTTATGGCCAAAGAAATTGTAAAACATGGAGCTCCTGCTCTCAGACATAATTTGGAGTTGTGAGTCTTCATTACTGCCACTATTGTGCATGGCTCAAGATTCAGCTGATGTTGATACACGCTCACAGGAAACGATATATTTTATTTTAGAATTGATGCAGTAGGTTTGACACAGATACATTAGGTTGATAATGAAGTCATCAAAATATTCAAGTCTCTTCTGTTTTAATGATCTTATTGGTTAAAGCAAAACAGTGGCTCAGCTCTGAAATATTTAGAATAATTGTACTTTTAATGTTGTAAAGTGCGCGACTCTAAGCTAGGTATTAATGGATTTCAGGTGTTTATTCCAAATAAAATTAAATTTGAAAACCAGACTGTCACAAGGTTTTAGTTGATCTTGTGTATCAACCAGCAGTCTCAGAAATGCAGGTAGATTTGCTTTGAGTAAGAGAAAACACCTTGGCAAATCACTGGCCTGGACAGTTTTCATCCTTTATGTCAGTGGTTTTGGAACTTTACCCCCCAGATTACCTCTAAGGAAGGCTGTGTTTGTCAAAACATCACAGTATTTCCCCGAAGACTCATCCAGCGGTCATGGACAGGCAGCGGGTCTCAGATGTTTTCATATCGGCCAACAAAGAATAAATAAACTTTGAAATATGATTGGAAAATAGCCACTCCTGTCCACACCTCACTCTCACTTACCTTAATTTACTAAGTCCGCAAGCTAGCCTTCTCAAACGCCACCAAATACCAGACATCACTGGAGAGCTTCTTTCAGAAAGGAGGGAGAGTCAACAATGAGACACCATCAAAAATACCTGCAGGGTGCCTCACACACACACACACACACACACACACACACACACACACACACTCTGCATAATATACATTGACCAGCGAGCTAATGACATAAATCTAATTCATAGTGCTAAACAGCGCTGTGGAGCTGCTGGTGTGTCCCGTCACCAGCCCTCAGCAACACACACAAAAGGAGCTGTAGAAATAAAATCAATAGAGTCTCACCGGTTCTGCTGTAGAGTCTTGAAAAGGAAAAGAGAGCTGCACGATATCGGGGAAACGACGAGCGATCGTGTGCTGTAGCAGGACTGCGATAACACCATGATAACGCTGATGTTGAGGTCTGTGAGCCTTTAGATTTTAAAATGTTTTATTATGCTAATCACACAATTTTCTGTTTTCATGATTTACAGACTCAGTCTTTTGCGGTCTGCATATTGATATTGTTAAAGCAATATATTAGTAATATATGGTGCAGTCCTCTGAGACCGTGTGTTTTTAAGGTTTTGTTTGACAATTATAAATTTAATTTTGACAGTCAAAGTGTCACAGTCAAGTTCCTCTGTGAGCCCACCCCTCCATGATCACATTAATGCTTTCATTTATGTTTTCAAGTGAAAACATCAAACTTTCTTTGTGTTATTGGACATCCGTTTACACAACGGCGCTCAGAGCCACTGAAAACACAGCTTGTTGAAAACAGTTCCCAAGGTGGAACTTTTTTACAAAACTTTCCGAAAATCCGTTCATCTCCGTTAGACAGTGGAAACACTGCTACTGCCGTGGCATTACCACCGTGGCACGAGCAGAGAGTTCTTCTGCTCACGCTCAGTAGATGAAGTAACAGTCCTGTTTTCCTCCAGATTCTGGTCCAGATTCTTCTGGGCTCTGTGGTTTTAGAGTTGATAGTCATCGTGATAGCAAACCCATGAGTACTCCCATTGTTAATGTTTATTGCGTATTGCTCTCTGTGCGCATGTGTGTGTGTGGTTTCATTAAAAAAAAAACAACTCGTGGCCTTACCTATTAACTTCCTAGTTCTCTGTGTTTCTGTTGTTTCCGTGTGAACAGACATTGTTTTCAAAACATTGCCGCGTAAATGCCGAGTTTTTCTGAAACTGAAAATGAAGAAACGCCATATTTTCATGTTAAACTTGTGAACTCTGTCCCACCGTCCAGCCTGCAGTTTGTCAACAACTGCTTCATTGAGCACTTAGAGGTTGTATAGAGGATTTTCCATGGAGGGAGAAATCCAGTGACAGTTAGTCCTTTTTGAAATGCTGCCATGCGTGACCCACACCCCCTCCTCCCCTGCTGTCTACGGAGGAACGCCTCCTCCTTACGCAGAAAGTAGCATGTAGCATCTTAGCATCACAGCGCTAACACATAGCTACCAACGTGTCTTTTTGAACAACACAAAACACAGTGAATATGAGTAAAATCCTGCACTTGCGCCAAACCCTGTCCCTGAGCCGTCCCTGGTCTCGGTGGATCAGAGTTGATTAATTTTTCTTTTCTTTTTTTTTTGATCACGATAAAAACAAGGCTGCTACAGCTTAATAACGCCATTTTTTAGCTTTAATTCATTTTTGTTAGTAATAAAGATCTTCTATACAACCTTTAAGGCTCATTTATGGGTATACATGAAAACAGATAAGAAATCAGCTGCCAAAATTGAAAATTACTGTGGATTTACCAAGACTTTACCTGAAACCCTCTGATCCAGCCTGCAAGATGAAGTTTCACAGCCTCGAGAAATTATGATATTAACTGCATTATATTTCACCATTTTAGTTTGTTATGAGGTGAATTGGCTCAGGGGTTCATAATTACTACACTGATGTAGAAATTTGTCTACATTAAAGACAATTTCTAGATTATGACAAGTTATTCTGTTCAGTTCAGCTTTATGTATGATTCACCAAATATAGCACAATGATTTCAAAGCACTTTTACATAGGAAAAGCAATTCCACATGAGCAAGCACAAGTGACTGTAGAAAGAATGAACTCCTTTTTGACAGACAGATACCTTTGCAGAACCAGACTCAGAGGAGACTTTCTGCAGAACCAGTTCGTTAAACTTGACCCTCTTACTGATCTGTTAATACTTTGTTGTACTAAAACGATTGGTGCTTTTATTAGCTCCTTTTTTCTCTTTTCATGTATTTATTTACAGTTTTATTAGGATCAGATGGAAGTTAAATGTTATGCTCTTATTAGTAAGCTTGAATCAAGTTCTCATATATCTGAAAAAAATAACACCATGATGTAGTTTATGGTATTAACATTGCACAGCATGACATCTGTGTTGACATCTGTGTCCCAAGTGCATAACTTTAAATGTAATCTATGAAATGTTTTTGTAATGATATTAATGTGTACACTTCTTGCAGCCTCTATAACTCTCAAACGTAACTGTGTTACAGTATTTTCAAATGATTAAACCAACTATTCCGTGCACCTCTTGAGGCGGGCTGCAGCCAGTATGAGGGCAGTGACAGAGAGACAGAAAGATTTATGGTCACCAATTTACCTCAGACGTGGGCTTCTTTTTTCTTTTTGTAATGCTCAGGTATGCAGTAAGGCTGCATTGAAAAGCTCCAAGTTTGGACTCGAACTGTGATTATTCAGGCTAACCACTGCTCTGCCGTGCAGCTCAGTCAATTCTTGTGTGAATTAAGACGTGCTAGGTTGACCTGGAGCTGCACAGTATACCAGGAAAATGCTGTTATCGCGATATCATCATGTAGAACATCCATATCGCTGCAGACTGATCTGCGATGAATTATCTCTCAATGCACTGTCTGGAGATTCAACATGGAATGTGCTTAATGGTGAATAATTCAGAAAAATCAAGGGGAAAAAAGACAGCAAACCACTTCTCAAATGCTGCTGGTGGAAATTACAGAAGCCATGAATTGTGGTCAAGAGAACGAGCACTGTTACTTGGAAGAACAAATCTCAAAGCTCGATGTGTTTAATGCCATGCAGTCCTGAGATGAATGGATGAACTCACTGGTCTGTCCTGTATGACTGACAGAGTCCCCCGTCTGTCTCTTCTGTCTCCAGTGTTTCACATGTTCCACCTGCCGGAACCGGCTCGTCCCCGGGGACCGGTTCCACTACATCAACGGCAGCCTGTTCTGCGAACACGACAGACCCACAGCGCTCATCAACGGCCATTTGAGTTCACTGCAGACGAACCCGCTGCTGCCCGACCAGAAGGTAAGGCCCGGCCGCCGCAAACGCCGCCACGTCTGAGCGGGAGGGAGGGAGGGAGGGAGGATCACCTCAAAACACAGGACAAGGCGGTTAAGGCTGGTCATCAGTCAGCCGGAGTCATTAGCAGGAAGAAAAAAACATCTGTAATTTTTCGCGCCGACATTTTTCACTCTGTTTATATCGACGCCGTTGATTCACCACGAGGCATACGGCAGATATTAAATCTCACGAAGCAGAGATGAATTTTATTTTTAGACAGTCAATGGATTTTTCCATCATTCTTGTTGGGTTGGAGGACACGCACTCAGAAAATCTGTACGGACCATCAGCACGAAAACATGTGAAAATGATGGCAGGGGGGGGATCGGGGTGGGGGGGTTGGATGGGCGCCGGCCTCGGTTTGTTGTGATCGGCAGAACATTTGACTCATGGCCGCTTCATTTAGTCATCCGGAGCAGCACGACTCCCGCTCCCGCTGAAAAGTTGCTGTCTTTGAAATAAGAATAGTATACTACTTAGCGTCAACGGGGCCCAGATCACCTGGGCTAAGTTATTACCCCCATGCTAACAAACAGACGGGGGTGGGGTGCATCCTGGAGCCCTGAGGGTTGAGCACAGAGGCGGCGAGCTGCGGCAGCCAGTATATCATGAGAGCTGTCATCATGGTTTTTCCCTTGATTTGATCTTGATGCCTCCAGTGAAAGCAAAACAGAAGGCCTAATCATATACGAAGGATAACTTCATTCTTCAGGATAGCTTCATTCTGCCCCACAGGAGATCTAATCATTTTTGCCTCGCAACAAGCGCCTTTATTGATACCTCGCCTGCGCACACAAGCACAGCCCGAGATATGGGAGGTGTTCGGAGTGTGTCAGACTCTGACTGAAAGAGGAATTATATTGTTGGGAGCATGCATTTCACCTTGAGTGCTTCTCTGAGAAGAGGAGAGGTACAGCTCCATTAAGCCCCCCCTCACCCCCACCCCTCCACCCCCTCTACGTCACAGGCCTTTTAAGGGCTTGTCACTTTTACAAATCAGCTCTCCCGGCTCTTAGAGCTCCTCACATTGAAATTGAAAGCTGTTGCATTATCTAGCTTAATTTTAAATGTCTGTTTAAGTCCTCGCTCCCCATCCCACATCCGCCCGAGTCCCTCGTAAGCCACGGCTGGTGTAGTAAATATGAGGCCTCATTGTTTATTTATGCGCTAACATCAATTGTATTGAAAACTGTTGAATTATTGATGCTAAAATGCAATCTGAATATTGGCCCCGGTGCTTTAATTATAGCAGAGAGAGAATTATTAAATAAACAGAGAGGCATCGCTCAATGCGAACAGGCTCCGGATGCTTTGGTTATATCCAGGAGTGAAATAGGGAGAGCTGTGCTGCCTGCTCCTGTGCTTTACCGCACATTTCTTCCCCTTTTCTTTTAGATTTTTTTTTTTTTTTTTTTTTGCTCAGACACCACTAGAGCGAACGTGGAAACGGGCAAAACTCAGAGGCCTCCACGTCGATACAGCGCGGGTGTATGGAAGTGCGAGTGTGGCCTTTAGCCGAGGGGGGAAAATGAAGCAGTCACGGGGGTTATCTGCTGACTGTTGTTTTTGATTATGCGCGATTAGGCCGTGACATAATTGGCGTTGCTCATGATGGCGGCGCGGGACATTTGACGCTCATTTATTAGGCTTTCTTCCCAGCTTCTTCCTAATCTCTTTGTTCAGAGCAGACAAATTACCTCTCTCATACGGAGCCGCTCTGACCCAGGGGAGTGAGACCCTCCCTGCGTCAGTCACTTTAATTAGCCCCCAAGTAGGAGTTTGCAATTACTAATAGACCCGAGCCCTCCTAGTGATTTTAGGGATGAAGGAGTGGGGGAGAAAGTAAATCACCGTTCTGTTAGAATCACCAAGCAAAAGAAAGGGGAGAAGAAGGAAAAAAAAAACACGAGAAAAAGATGAAAAAGTTGAGCGTTGTTGCTGAGAACAGTCAGATAATTGTCTTTCCTCCCCTGCATCTTCCCCTCTTTCACAGGACTCGCCGCACCTCCTGCAGTTATGTCGGAGCGCAGCTCTAATTATACCAAAGAGAATCGCTTCTTGAATGCACTTTTAACTTAATGCAAAGTAAATTAAGGGGTGAGGGGGGGAGGTAGCAGATGGTTTGGAAAGCCTTGGCTGATCAATAAATTAAAGTGGCGGCGGCGGCGGGAGGTTGGCTTATCATGGAGGTGGTGGGGGTGAAACGTATTTAACACTGTAAAATCAACCAAGTCCCTGAGATCTGCTTTGCTTTAAACTGTTTTTTGTTTTGTTTCCTTTTGTTCCTCCCCTCCCCTCCATCCAGGTGTGTTAGACGGGGGAGCAGCGCGGGAAGCAGGACGTGTGCCTTCATTTTAGCCCTTACTCATTGTCACCTGAGACAGAGTGCATCAGCAGCACCCCGGCCTTTTCACTTCTTCTTCTTCTTCTTCTTCTTCTTCTTCTTCTTCTTCTTCTTCTTTTTTTACTTGTGCTCCCAGTCCCTGAAGGAAACCTCTTCAACCCCAAAAAACTGAAAAAAAATATTTTTTTCAACCTCATATCCAACACTTAGCCTTCAACACTTGGCTTTTTTTTTTCCTCCAACAAATGTGTGGATACTTGCACTTATCGTATCCGAATTGGGACGCTGAGGACTTCACGACCTTGGGGATGGAGGAAAGAAACTCTACAGAAAAAAAAAAGGAGACGATCAGAATCCAAGGAGACTTTTTTTGGAAGAGAAACTCAATAAGACATCGAGAGGAGATTGAAAGAAAGCGCAAAAGACTAATGAGGCTTAAGAGATGCAGGCTTTTTAAACTCTGCACATTTGTTTAAAGACATTTTTCGGGAGAGAAAAATCGGGGAAAACCTTTCCATTTTTCCTCTTCTTTTTCTACCCTCATTTCCCAGCAACGTGGTGTTTCCACTTTCTATATTTTATGTGTTGTCAAGGGGGGAATGTGTTTTCTTCTTTTTGTTATTTTTGGTGGTATATATATATATATATATATATATATATATATATATATATATATATACATATACATATATATATATATATAATAATAAATAAATAATAAATAAATAAATATATATATATATATGAAAAAGATGGGGGTTTAAAAAAAGTTTGTGGCATTTTGTGGAGAAACAAATCATGAACACTCTCTTGGTGTATTTGTAAAACTACCATGTATGTACAGTTTGCATGTAAATGTCGTTGTCCAGGCGTGGCTACAAGTACATCCGACCCCGTCCGCACTCCGCTCCTTAACCTTTTTCGAATCACCGCGGCAAAGCTGAAGAAAACCTGCTCCTTAGTCAGTAATGTAGAGGTCATCACCGATGTATCAAATGCTGAATGAGAGAGAAATTTATTTGTGATATTTTCCGAGACACTTGCTCCAGTATGGTGTATTTAATTAATAAAAATATTGAAGATTTGAAAAGCCTCTCTTGATTTCATTCAAGAAGCTGGGATTCACACAGACAGTGTAATGAATGGCCCAATAAGAGCCCCCCCCCCCCCCCCCCAAGCGACCAGAGGCCTGATGTCAGTGCAGGACTTGTTTGCCCTATGAGTGAAAGCCCCCACCCCAGAGGAGATGCCACAGCGCTGCCATTCAATTTCCTGTCTCGCAATCATCAAGGCACGTGATGAGCGTCTAACTGGAAATGGATAAACATGCATCCTCTCTTTCTGTCTGGATGACCGTTTGCTATTCATCACTCTAATACCTGACAGAAATAGAGGAAAATGTCCCTTTGAAGATTCAATTACAGCCAAGAGGGAGAGAGGTGTCTCTCTTTGGCAGGCACAAATTGAATGGGCTATTTGCAGAACAAATTGGTGTTTGGAGTCCTTGCAAGACCTAATAGGTCTGAAGGAGGGACCCTGTAATGGTCCAGGCGCTTATCTGCGGAGTCCGCCCCTTCGCCAGGCCCGCCGCTGAAACAATGCCGCTCTATTGCCAGACGAGTCCGGAGAGGAAGTGGACCTCAAGAGTAAACAGCCGCCGATGTTTTTACATTGAGATTTCAGTGTTGGGAAAATCACGCTAAGTGGATCTTTTGTCAATCTGGAGAAGTATCACCCACAGACTGGGCTTGTTCAAATCAGTTAATTGTGCTCCTTTAATTTCATTCCAGGCCTCAATTAGAGCAGCTTTGCAGGATTCACCTCTTATTTATCTTTGTAATTATCTGGTACTTTCCTTTTATGTAGCCCCTCAGTTCATCCTTCAACCAATCCAAGCTTCATTATCTTCAACGACTTTTCCTGAAAATCCTTACAGCACTGTACGTTCAGGACTTCGGCTCATCAGAAGACACCCCGAACCGCGGAAAATAAATAGCACTTCAGCTGCCGTCTTCTGAAGTCTGTAGATTGTTGAAATTTCATGAGAAAAGTTGAAAAAGTTGTAAAGCTTGACTGGGTTTATTTTATTCTCTGATCAGCCTAAACATTTGGTGTACTAGCATTGTAGCTAGCATTTCCTCATCTTCACTGATTCTTTAAGATGCTGACATGTTATTTTTAACGAGAGATATGGAAACAATTTTGTGAGTTTGATTTTTTTGGGTAAATTTACAGATGCTACTTTATGTAGACAAGAAGATGGAAAAGACGGATAATTGAATATTTCCACATAAATAGCATTGTATTTATTAATGACTTTTTGAACAAGGGAATTAATTAGCTTTTTTATTTCTGATAAGTGATGAGAATTGATAAGATTTTTATGATTCTGATTCCATTTTCATTTCTGCTTAACAATTCGGTACTTTATCGATTCTCATTTTGAAAAATGCATGAGAAGCCATTAATTTAAACAGTAACAGCTGGTTTTACAATGAGAACACATTGAAAAAACACAACATTCATTCAGACGTATCACATGCCCCGTGTACAAGTGCTTCTCAGTTTTGGTAGCATTTCCTCCCTTTGACGAAATACCCACTTTAGTATTGTTGTCATCCTTTCTTGTGAAATGTAACCAAGCTAATGGCCGTGTTCCCTGCTGGCTACGCTGGTGAATGACGTCGCTGCGCTCCTCGCATGAGCTACACGACGTGCCTCTCGCCCCCTGGGATCGATACAGGAGCCATTTTCAAAATGGTCAAATGATGCCAAAGAATTGAAACGCTGGGAACCAGTTCTGAACAGGAACCGGTGCTGGGTCCCATCCTTACCTCTTTTCCGTCTCATCATATCTGCCATGAAGGTAACATGGTGGCAGTGAACTAGAACAGATGCTACTTGATTAGATACTTTAACTTTGTGGTTGTTTATATTTTTAGGCATCTTCGGTTCGCATGTCTCACGTACTTAAGAGCAATTTACTATTTACATGGTGCGCGTGTGCAGCAGCAGTGTTTATGCCGTTCCCATGGAGTCGCAGTTTGAAAAGTTTCACCTTGAGTCGTTTTTTGAAAGTGGCGTTTTCAGTGGCTTCGACCACTCGCCTCAAAACTGCATTGAAGGTTCTCCGTTTTTTCACGTGAAGATGTGTATTACGTCTGGACGTTGAAATTGAACTTCAAAAAACACAAAAGTGGTGTTAAGCTACGAAATCAATCATATTTTGTTCAATATAATTTTTTTTTTTTTTACTTAATTCAACAATCCAAAACATGTGATTTTGTGATTTCTCTGCCTTTTGGTGAATCCAGGCTTTCCTCCCATTTGAATCATGCACAAACAGATTAAAGCTACAGTTGGAGGAAAACTTGGGCTTTTCCTGCTCCGAGGAGACAAAATGTTAACTAATGCGTCAAACACAAAGTAGACCAAGGTACACCGTCA
This sequence comes from Salarias fasciatus, assembly GCF_902148845.1. Lineage (NCBI taxonomy): Eukaryota > Metazoa > Chordata > Actinopteri > Blenniiformes > Blenniidae > Salarias > Salarias fasciatus. Next base: position 2,507,852 of record NC_043766.1, on the reverse strand, counting down.
TTTTATTAGAAAAACTGGATATCAGTCAGTATATTTTCCCTCCAATACTGCCTCATAACACTTTTTTTGTTTTGCCATGAAAATGAGCATACTGTCAAGTCTCTTATAAATTTGATTCTACATTTCCCCAAGTTCCCCATTTCAGTTACAGTCAAATAACTTTGAGACTCGAGACGTAGCCTAAAGCTGCAAATGCTAATGATGCAGAGTCAGTTTGTATTGTTGAGTGATTATCGGAGCTCAGAATTTACACAATATGCAAAACATCACATGAACGGCATCTTCTGGAAATAGAACAGACATAGCTTCAGTGCAGGTTTTCAGCTGATCAAGCTGGAACAAAAACATCATTTTGGGATGCTTCATTTTACAATGGGCGTCTTTCTAGAGAGGACATGACTTAAACAGCAGAAAGTCACATGTCAGGGTCATTTTTGATGTGCGATAAAGAAACATTCTATTTGACGTGATTGAACGATGTTTATATCAGGTTTGCTTTCGTGTTTAGTATCAAATTCTTTTCAAACTTGTGAGTCCAGTTGCAGCAAGACGTTCTTTTGCTCGTCCTCGGTGGATGGACAACAGGAACTGTTTTCCTCCAGAGGGTCATGACTCCCAATCCAGATTCTCCTGGTCCCGGTCCCAGTCCAGATCCTCCTGGACTTGGTAGTTGTAGAGTTGACAGCCACCGTAACAACGGTCCAGCTTGGTGTTCTGTCCATATGAATGTCTGAGTTCTCCATCGATAATGTTGAGAGCGGCAGACATTGTTTACAAAATACGAGAGAAGTAGAACGTACATACATATATAGAAGCTTTTCTCGAATGAAAACATAAAAACAATGTGTTTTCATTTGAAATGTAGTGTGATTGGGGCCCTGGAAGAATAAATGCCTCATCTCTAAGATATTTGCATCATTTATTGGAGTGCTCATTACTCTTGTTGGATGTGACACTGTATTGCAATACTCAGCTGTGCTTTCTCATATATGGCAGATCGCTTGCTGCCTTTATCAGAAGGCGTTGACATGAAGGAGGGAAAAAAAAGCTGTGCTTTTTTGAGTTACACACCATAACTCATTGTCTGCTTATACCAGGGCAGTCATCGGCTCACCTATACTGATAATACACGTCTATAATAAAACGTAAAGTAGCGCAATATCCTCTCAAGCAAATCAGTGAATGATAAACCGTGTTAACCTTTTCCATGGAGATATCCTAATTAAGAGACGTGCGTGTTGTATTTATTGACCCTTGATTTATGGAATTAATTCTTAATCTGATAAACATATGTTTGATGATTGTGGTTGCTGCCTGTCCAGTCTGGTATATCGGGAGCATCAGGGCCCTCTCTTAGCTAGAGGGCTACATTTATGGTGACCTTTAGACACTACAGCAATTTTGTCATAAAGAAAAGGATGTAAGTTTGTGTCAGGGTGGAGAATTAGATTAACGTCGCATCTTTCAGTATAAAGAACACATTGAGATGGTGGAAATCATATCCAGAAGTGACTTATCACCTAAAATTAGTCCCTGTTTTATTGAAACATGCCAAAATGGAGAGTTTCAACCCTCAGGTACTGCTCAAGAGTATTTCAAGAAATACTGTTTCATATTTATGACTTTTTAAGTTCCACTTACAGTGTCTTCAACTTGAAAAGAGAACATTGTCATTGCTTTTGAGGGTCTGTTTAACACAACTGAGCCACTGTAAACACAACGTTTTAAAAACGGCGGAACTTTTTGAAGATGCTCTGACTTTGTTTCCCTGGAAACGGGGTCACTCACGCACCGTTATGAACCGAAGCCAGTGTCGGGATCGATACTGAATGGAGCACTCCTAAAATATTCCCGCAGTCGTGGAGTTGGTAATGCACGCTGTAGTTATTGAAATAAATACCTTTGTTTTTCGTAGTGACGACAAGGCAAGGAGCAACTGTGAGAGGAAAATCCAAACATCTAATATGATAAAAGGTAATATGCTGAGTTTAACTTAAGATCTCATCTGAAATGTGTTGAACATCAGGATGGAGCCAAAGGTGCAGTGACATTCATACATTTCATTGATGAAGCCCTATCGGAGAAGGTGGAGAGTGGCCCATACCACCTCATATCTATGGATTGATAAGAACATTTAATTAATAATGAAATTGAGTTTCAAAGACTGATAAGTAACTGATTTATCACGGAATGATAACAGTGAAAATCAGCTAGAAAAACCTCAGCTAATCTGAGTGAGAGGATTTAAGCAAATTAAAGCCTCGATGGAAACACCAACCCAACAGCGCCTATGACATTAAAGTCCCACTCCCATTGCAAATGTAGGGAAATGGTACGGGCCGATTTGTGGAAAATTTAAAAACAATCTGATGAGATGATTCCACGTTTTCACATTCCAACTGACCTTTGGCTAAATGTTTTTTTTTAATGTGGTGTGGGGGAATCTATGTAAACATTATGAAAATGGAGTCAGCCTTAATACTTAAATGACAGGAAAATGCTTCAAAACCATCATCCTCATCGAGCTTAACTGTTGCATTAGATTTAGGCAAGAACTATCTTGTGTTGGAGACGATCGGACACAACTGGAACACGCTTTCACCTGGTGAACACACCTTTTTACCATGATAAAAAACAGAGGGTCAGATTTAAAAAACAAAAAGAAAAAAATAATAAAAAAATATAATAAAAAGGATCCTTGGAGTTGAATTTGGTTTTGATTTTGCTTTATAACCTGACCTCATTAATCCACATCAGAACAAGACTGTTTCATGCAACTCCAACGTTGGCCTTTTCCATTATGAAATCCGCTTGGTTCCATTAAGCTGTTTACTCACACACACACACACACACACACACACACACACACACACACACACACACACAAATCGGCGCATGCATGCACATAAGCGCTCGTAAGCTGTACACACATGTGTCCACACAGATTTCATATGAGTCATTTTTCAAAATCAACTTATTGAATCAAGTTGCCCAGCTTGAGACTGAAAATAAAAATAAAATAATGACAAAGCCCCCAGATTTATACATAATCCATATGTGAGATTTCACTTTGATGTGGCAAACCGGAGTGAGGCCTAATGGATCTCACCCGCAACAATGGAGCACACTTAAATGGCACATCTGCCTGAGGGAAATCACTCTGCTCCAAACTCGGGCTTCTTCCTGCTCTCGCCTGGGAGTCTGCCGATGCACCACAACTGGATTACTTATGATTAGCCACCTTGTATTTATTTGTAATTAGTTTATGCTTTGCTTCGTCGCAAGTTTTTGATTACCGTTTATCTCAGAGCGATTGGGAGACTTTTATGGCAGAGTGGATGTTGTGTTCTGCATGACGAGCCGCCCAAACCAAGGACATCTGCCAGACTGGCTCGCTCTCTCTCTCTCTCTCTCTCTCTCTCTCTCTCTCTCTCTCTCTCTCTCTCTCTCTCTCTCTCTTTGTTTACTGTATCAAAAAACGTTTGACTTAACTCCAACCAGATGCCACTAGAGGAAAACTTCAACACATTTCGTAGGTTTATTTATTGGAAAACAAAAACAATTTATGGTCTTCCCACTTTGATGACAAAAAAAAAACCCTTGACTCAAAACTAAATATCATTTCACACGCTTCTGCCTTCTTTCTTGCTATTGTAAAGATTATTTAATAGCTCTGCGAACCGTCAGGCCATTGCTCTTTTTTGTGTTTTTACAAGTTTTCAAGCCCCATAAGACAATTTGTAGGGAACATTTATGGTGCTACTCCTGGCTCCTGGTTGCTTTTTCTCAGAGTTTCTCAGCTGGTCTGGTTTCAGGACTTACCACCAGTCCTTAAAACAAGTTCAACCAAGAAAAGCATTCACTGTTTGCACTGTTCGCCAACACATAAAGATCAGTTTCAGCAAATGACATATGGACATATGGCCGATTAAATGCATTCTAACTTTAAATATACTTATATATAAAGAAATTCCATTTCATATCCTACTGTTGTCGGCATGGTAGAAGTGAGAAGCACAAAAATGAAGACCAACCACCAAAAACCCAAATGTAGAGCTGCAAGTGGGAGCAGACAAGAAGGTGATGGAGGGAGAAGACACGGGCAAGAGGAAGAGTACCGTACTGTTACTTGAAAAAAACAAATGAAAGCACAAAGACATTACCAACATGCGTGTGTTTGTTGTCATCGCAATATTCCACTCCAGTATGATCTGTTTCCTTCATGTCATGGAACCGTATTGACAGTCCATTCAAGACATGATTACACAAAGCTAGCTCTTCAGCATAACTTTGTTAATCAGATATTTCCTGGTAATTTCCATTCCTGAGCCGTTCTCTGTATTTCTCAAAGTGAACTCCTTCCATACCATTGTTCAACTTTCATTTCTTTATTTGTTCCTTCATTAGTTCATCCACCCATCTGCTTTCTTGGCCAGACTTGACTGGATTTTGCTGAAACCTGTGAAAAATTCTGCATTTCACTTTCGAGTTCCAACATTTCAGTAATTAGACTGGTGAGGTCCAAGGCGTTTTGTCTGTTCCTTTGTTCACTCGCATCCCATAAGCCATTTATAAGAGTTTCTCTAAACTTGTGAAGACAGATCCATCTTCTTTTTCCCATTTTCTACTGCTTGTGGATTGAAGCATCAGCATTCAAACTGGAATCAGCTACCTTACTTGAAAAATCACGGCACATCCTGACTCTTTGTGAAGCGTCGCATTGCTGAAACCCGTCCGATCCACACTGGCCATCAATAAAACGCATGCCAGAATCTGAGCTTTCAGTGAAACCCGAGGCCTCTTAAAAACACCATAATGGTGTGAAATGGGCTTCACAATTGTCTTGTTTCATCCCACTGTGGAATCAGCAAACAACTTAAAATAGTGCCTGGGCCACAGTGCCCAGTTACTTAGCAGGGTGTTCAATAACACTGAGCGGGACATGCAAATATTGGTAAGGCAATTATTGGCAGTCATGTTTGGCCCAAAGTAGCCGGTAACTCTATCCTCTCCATTATGCATGCTGTGAACTCTGGTGAAGGCGAGCTGTTAAAGCGCCGCGTTTTACTGACCAAAAGAGGCTCACTTTACACTCAGACGTCCTTCACACTGGAAATGCAATGAACGAAAAAAAAGCAGCCCGCTCCGTTTGAGTGGGAACTGTTTACATCCGAGTTTTAGCAGCTTTCTAAGCGTTTCAGGATCTCTGTGACTGCAGTTCAGTGTGTTTGTAAAACACTTGGAAGCAAGAAGCTGAACAAAATCCAAGATTAATTAGTAAAGTATTTTCTTTAAATCAATGATTCTGATTAGAAATATCTGTAACAGCTCCCATCAACAGTTTTTCATCACATCAGTTTTGATTTGTAGTTTAATTCCATCAAAATAAACATTTCTTCTTCAGAAGCATCTTAACTTTGCTAGGGGGGAATTTCTACAATTTGCTTCATAGTCTGAAGGACCGCACGCAGTCTCTTGCTGACCAGTTTTGGTCCTCGGGCCTTATTTTGGACAGCCCTGGTTTAGAGCTGTGAAGTTTCTGTGATGAGGAGGAGGTTGGGGTAGATGGACGGGTTCACAGGGTTTTCATTCAGTGTTGATTTTTGTGGAAGTAACACAACGCCACAAATGGATGTAAACACAGGTGTGAAGACCAACACAAGTGCCAAAAAATTCTGAATGTAAGTAATGTGTTTTTTTATTTCTAATTTTAACTCTTCATGTTCTTCACTGTAAATGGTTTCTGGGTATAAGACGGATGTGTCAAAATCCTGAGGAGGAAAAAAACATCTATAAACAGAATATGATAATCACTTTATTCTTCAGGTGCTGGTAACAGTAGCTGGAGTCAGAATATTCTGCTGTTTCTGTGTGAGATTGAGCCATAAATGAGGCTTACAAATACGCTCTTGGAGAACTTCAAGGCCCTCCTCACAGAGGAGCAGTGATCGTTGGTGTGTCTCATCGTTTCCATAAGATTTATGACCAGAGAAAAACAATCACAGACATTTAAGTCTTTGTGGGGAGGGGGAAGGTGGAGAGGACAGATGGATTATAATCATGATTGATTAAAAGAGATGAAAGCTAAATAAAATAAGCATTTTTATTTCTGACCCAAGCCAAGCATTTCTAACCCCAAACGAAGTATTGCATGTTTGTTTCTCACTGTTAGGTACGAATATTGGTCACACAGATGGAGCGGACCATGACTTGTTGTTGAACATGCAAACTTAATGCCTAAACCCCAAAAACACCAGTACTGAAATGAGCGTATTGAGAACAAAAAAGAATAATCAGCTCATTACCATCTCACTTTCACTCGCAGTCTTTGTTCTTTTTCTTAAACACAATCAACACACACAAAAGATTGGAACCACTTGTTCTCATCGACATTAATAATTATGTAGCTGGAGATTATTAGACTTTTCATTGGATGGGATTTTTTAAAGAGTGTAAACTGAGATGACGATTATGGTATATTTACTCCCTCGTGCATCCATGCATGTGAATACGAGCATGCACACACACAGACACACACACACACACAGACACACACACACACACACACACACACACACAAATCTCCTCTCCTTTTACTGGTTTGACTCTTGAAAAGCATTCCCTGTTCCATTTTCCCCCCGTTCTCCTCAAGAATGTAGTAACAATAATAATGCATTAAGTGGGCTGAGTACTCTAAACACTCAGAGCTTCCTCTCACAGTAAGTGCAGAACCAGTTTGCCTGCTGTTGAAAGCATCTTACACACAGTCCTAGGGAGAGTGGAGAGTTCGCCTTGACACTCCCCCACCCCACCCCCACCCCTGCGTCTGTGCCACATACACACACTGACACACACCGTCAGGGAAGCTGGATGTAGAAACTACACCTCCGCCCAAAGAAAAAAAAAAAGAACAGAACGGGAGATCCTGGACGGTCCGGTGAATGTGAGGACACGAGACGTCTTCCAGGCGTCCTCCAGGAAGCGGTCCCGCCTGAGTTCCCGGTGCTCCTCGTGTTCTCCTGACTGCTGGAGCCACCAGCATGGTGCAGCTCTGAGCGGGGGGTTAAATCCCCCATAAGAACAGCGAAAGGTCACCAAATGCTGTTGTTTATCAGCCATCCTAAAATGAAGCCCTGAGTGTGTATCCTGTGGATTGATTTTAGACCCTCTGTGCCTGACGCATCGCACACACACCAAAACACTTTTCCCAATTCTCAGGCCTACTCCAGTGTCTGAAGGAAAAAAAACAAAAGTCTGACACAAATATCGAGGAGTTACCTGAATTTCATTCTTGGGTGTGTTATTAACCCAATAAGAAACAAGAAAACTGTCAAGATATATATATTATTGAGCTTTAGTATACCTAAAAACAAAAAACAAAAAAGCCACACTGCTGTTTGAAACATCAGGCCAGATTTTATTTTTTTCATGATAAATGACACAGTGACTTCAAGTCGTGTTGTATAGGTAAACATGGAAGTTTCAAACATGATCATTCATATCTCTGTTCCTAATATACGTGCCAAGATCCAGTCGTCTTCCTGCTAACGGTGTTTAAAGGTAGAAGCAGAAAGTGGAAATGTTCAGTGTCTGGAAGGTTGGAGCCATTAAAGAACGCTAAATCAAGTTGCCAGTTGTCTCAGCAAAAGTTGTGTGATTTGGAATTATCTGTGCAATTACGAGGAGGGAAGAGGGATCTGCCTAAGATCTCTCTGTCTCTGCCCTTTACACACACACACACACACACACACACACACACACACACACACACACACACACACACACACACAGATCGAGTGAGAAAGACAAGCACTCCAGGGAGAGCGCACACACCTGAGAGTTATCCACTGTCTTTGATTTCGGAGTTCTGCCCTGCCTCGATTCCAAATTAACTTAAACACCACAGAAAAGTGGAGGAGCGGGTGGAGGGGTGGGTGGAGGAGGAGGAGGAGGTGGAGGTGGGGAGGGTGGAGGTGGAGGTAGGGAGTGGGTGGAGGTGGAGGTGGAGGTGAAGGTGAAGGTGGAGGTGAAGGTGGAGGAGTGGGTGGAGGTGGAGGTGGAGGGCTGTGTCGGCGGGTGGGGCCATCCTGTGTCCCTCTGCGTTGAGTTACGTCTGCTAATGACTGCTTTGCTATCTCCTCGCTGCAGTTGTCACGTTATGTTAAAGGAAGCTCGTCACGGAGGCAGGGGGATTTTCACCGACGCCCGAAGACAAAAATGTAAAGCAACAAGACCTGAGAGTGAGATCTCCCTCCATCCCCCGGTCAGTGACCTACACGTGTAATTACGGGACCAGTTCAAGCTGCTTCAAATAAACCCCAAAGAATGTCCCGCAACATCACTTAATTGCCTCAGAGCCAATGTTTTTTTTTCTTTTTCTATTCTTCTCTCTCTGTATTTCTTTTTTTTTTTTTTTTTTTTTTTTTGCAGCTTGCTGGTTCTTCATATGTCACAAAGATTCAGAATCTGTGACCTGAAACAGCCCGAGGAGAGCGACTTCACAGGCAGTTTCCTCGGGGACTAATGTGTTTTCAGTGCTGCGACCATCTTTTTCCCTGTTTAATGAGCTCAGTCATAAATAAATGCATGGCCTTAATTAGCCTGCGTGTGGCGGGGGCACTGGAATTAGTGTGGAGCTGTGGAGATGGAGGCTCCATGCCCGACGTCTTCTGGAGATGGTGATCCGGGCGTGGGGAGGTGGCCTTTGAGCAGATGCTCTCCTCGCTCCTCTGCTGGATGAAGCGTCCATGACTCCCTCCTTTCATCTAAATCTATTAAGCGGCTCCTTGCCGAGCGCTCCTTGGCCGACGCTAGGCTTTTATTACACTGCCAAACAAACCTGCATGCAACTTTAATCAGTCTGTTTCCTTTTTCTGGAGTTGTTAAAATTACTCATTTAGAAATGTGCACTGAGAGTTACTCAGATAAAACCTTACAGATGATTTGAATACAGGTTTTCATGTGACAACGGCACTCAGAGCCACTGCAAATGCAGCTTCTGGGCACAAGGTTGAACTTTTTGAAAACGCTACGACCGCGTCGTCTTGGAAATGTTGAAGACGCAACCTTTTGGAAATGTCCCGACTCTGTGTTCATGCAGAAGGTGGAAATGTGTTGAATTAAAATCAGGTCAATTTAGGATCTGAGATTGTTGAATCAACTATCAAAGTAAGCAAAAACAAAATAAACGGATGATAAATGACGCTTGAGGAAATATTCCTGTTTAATTCTCAAGTAGCTGAATTCTACCTCAAACTTAAACCTTTTTCTCACAGACTGAAATGTGTTTTCACAAATAGTTAACCTCTACTAACATCATTAACGCCAAATCTTCACTGCACAAAGCGCACAGATGTTTCTGTCCTCAGTACCTGTTAGGACGGTGAATAACAGTTCTACACCGACAATTCTTCATTTATTTTATTATTTATTTATTTGACCAGACAATTTTCAATTGAACTTGGTGGAGTTCACCATTTGTTAATGTATATAGTGTATTATTTTGTGTGTGTGTGTGTGTGTGTGTGTGTGTGTGTGTGGTTTCATTACAAAAACAAACGAGTGGCCCGACATGCTCTCTACGTAACTTTTAGCGTTTGTGCCATTTCTGCGAAAACACCAAACTTTCCTGAAAGGAAAATGCAAAAAAACATCGATGCGTTTGGCGTTGAAGCGCTGTGTGAACGGGGCCTGAAGACGTCGCAAACAGGATACAGTCAAACTGAAAGCAGTCTGTTAGTGTGAGCACACACTTCAACAAGCTTCACAGGGACTAATAGTGGCCAATTATGAGCCCAAAATTAAGTTTTTACTCTCCTACATATTAGAAATGGTCCAACTTTGGTTTTATTACAATCACTATCACCAGAGATTTCAGTAGCAATGCAGATCATTAAATCTGTTCAAATGCAGCGGCTCTTTTCCTCCCTTAAAACCTCTACTTGAGAGTAAGTAACAGCTAGGTCTCTTAGTGTCACACAGAATAATATACTCAACTCATGACTGACGTGTCTTTTAGTGTTTGCTCACAATTACAACTCATTTCATCTTCTTTTCTTTGAAGCGCTGGTAATTATCCAGTCAGTATCTGTTCAAAACCCAATTATTCACTTTCTGCTTTATTAAATCGTATGTCAGTGAAAAAGACGATAACAGGGAATATGATGAATGATTGATTAAAAACACTGATTGCCTGTTTTCAGCCAAAGGTCTGGCAGTGAGATGAGCACGTTAGTGGCTGCAGATCAGGTGGGCGGTGGCGGCGGCGGCGGCGGCGGCGGCGGTGGCAGCGGCGGCGACGTGACGCAGCGGCGTTTACAGGTGGTGACAGAAACGCTGCCAGAGCGGCTGGATGCCTGACGGCGACGGGGTGACTAATTTTGCTCTCGTATTGCGTTCTAAGTTACAGTGCTACTGTGAGAACGCTGGGGGGCTCCTCCCCTCCGGCACTGACCCAAACCTGAACGCACACACACACACACACACACACACACACACACACACACACACACACATGAATGTCTGAACCAGCTGCGTCTGGCTGAAGAAGAGACGAAGCCAATCGTCAGGGTGACAGAAAGCAGCATCAGAGGTTAGTTGAGGGATCCTTTGATCCAGATTGTAAAAACACATCAGGTACGGATGTTTTTGGGAATTGTCATCCAGGTCACCTCACACTGAATGACAAATTAATTGCGTTAATCAGTATAGATTCATTAAAGGATGGTGTGTGAGCCCTGAAACTGTTTAGCATGTAGCATGTAGCATCTCTGGTGTGTGAGCCCTGAAACTGTTTAGCATGTAGCATGTACAACAACACATTTCCGTTTCAGGGGATGCTCAAAAAAAAAAAAAATCCCAAAAGCTAACATGAAAAAGGAAACAATAAATTTTGGACAAACAGTTAGATAATGGATCTCTTTGTCAAACTGAGATTGTTATCCGTTGTCAAGTCGTGGCCCAAATGAAAATCACTTTCAAAACGCTATCGTGACACTGGGAAACCTTTCTGAAACTAAAATGCTAAAAAGAGATACATCTATAATGCATTTATTATTTATCATAAATACATTAGGAAAAAATAATAAAAGAAAATGTTTCAAGTGTACATTAGTACAATTTAGATTGCTTAATTTGAAAGTACACAGTAACAATAATTCTGAATATAGTTCTTAACTGTCAGCTTGATCTAAACTTGGAATAAAAGGGTTTTAAAAGCCCGGGCTGTCTTCAGCCGGTGGGAGGAGCAGATCGGACATTAGGTCCGTGTTCAGTCGGTCCTCAGTGGATCCACCGCAGTCCACCACTCGGGACTTGGGATCAGGTCCAGAACACTCTACTTTTCAAAGGCTGGAAAAGTAAAAATACATGAAAACAGAAAACCGACCACCACGTTTAAAGCATTCCTCGCTTGAATAGCCTGTACCACTTCACGTATCACCAGACCAAATCATTCCTAATAGTGTTTATTAGGGGTGTAACGGTACGGTACGTACCTTGGTGTAAGGGTCACGGTTCGGTACGTTTTTCGGTACAGTGGGGAAAAAGTAACAAAAGCTCACAAATGTACCAGAACATTTTTCCCAAGCTTTCCCACGCGACACATTATTGGCCCAGGTTACATGGTGTTTTTTCAATCCGATCGTAAACAGTCGTATTAAACGGAGTGTATTCATGTACAGCATACAAAGCATCCACGATGAATCCTCGTTTACAAGGACCCTGGGTGAAGCGGATTATACAGCGTCCTGTGACATGCGCACAAAGCCTCTCAGGAACTTTCAGGTCTTTAGCTCTGCAGCAGCAGTCCTCAGCGCCGAGCAGAGAGTTTTTATCTGCTGATATCTGCTCAAATAATGTTCCAAAATCTCCATGATACGCTGCTGAAGGAGCGGCTGCTCCCCTAGCTGCTGCACTGCCGCGCCAAGCAGCACGTCTCGGTGTGAGCTCTACTCCGCATGCCGATGTTTTGAATTAACTGGTGCCCGTGTTAACTTGTGACCAATAATGACTGAAACATGTAGTCGTTCTGGCGAACGTCGGCTATCGACAGTTACAGTGAGTGTATACGTTTAAAGTCTTTTGTGAGTCTGACTTTAACAACTGCTGTAATCAGCATGTGTTTACACAGACCTCCGCCGTCATTCGTTAACACAGGAACCAGTTAATCCATAACACCAGCCGGCGATCGCTTGTATTCTGCTATGGAGCTCTTTATACAACTCGCTGTTGCGCGATTTGGTTCCTTCTTGCCTCTCCAATGTTTTTTATGTCGGGGTTTTTTATTAAAAAAGTGTTTTTCCACCACCGTGGCGTTCTCTGCTGGTTTTTTGACTGTGCTGCTTCCCGTTTACTGGCACGTCACACGTCACTCCGTATGAGGGAATGCATGCGCAGAACAAACACTCTCCCGTTTAATCCGCTCTGCCACATGCTGCATCTCTCATTCCGCTTGTACTTTCTTCTTCGTTTGTTCATATTTGGACCTGCTTGTTGTTGTTGTTGTTGTTGTTGTTCTTCTTCTTCTTCTTCTTCTGTGGTAATGGTGGTTGCCGGCAGCTTTTAGGCTCATTACCGCCACCTAAGGTTGGAATCAGGACTCGCTTTTTTTTTTTACTCATTCTTGTATTCATCGTGTGATTGTGTGTACCGACCCGTGACCGACGAATACAAATACCGTTACACTCCTAGTGTTTATGTAAAAAAATGAACAAAAATACAAACAATGCTAACATCGATATCCTTACAAATGACTGCATGTTCTGACGTAATGCTAATAGGTCAGCTATCCTGCCTTTTAAAGTATAAGCATTGTCAGTATTTCCTTCCAGATCAAAATGACCTGCTCTACTAATAGTGCAATTTTGGGTATTTACAACAGTCTACAAGCTCGAAGTACTTCTCAAAGGCTTGCAAAGCAATTCATCTTGATAAAATGCTTGTATGCTAATCAGCTTAGCCTATCTGAAGTACACATGAATAAACGTTTTGTTGCTTGAATGAAATCTAAGATGTAATATCGGTGTGTGGCAGATGGTAAAACAAAGGGAAAACACTTAATAGTGTTTACTCAGTGGCATCATTGTTATCCTAACTACAAAATAGCATGTTAGCAGCAGCTCAGTCTCAAATGGTCAAACATTTGTAACAATGCTAATTTTGAAAGATTAACAAACGACTGTAAAAACCAATGAAATGCCGATATGTCAGTCGCTCGAGCTTTTAACTTACAAATATATTAGGATGATGATAAAATATTGTAGTGTTGTAATTGATAAAAAGAGGTTCCAGCGTGGTAGCCACACACACACACACACACACACACACACACACACACACACACACTCAGCGCTGACTCGCCAGCGGAGCTCTGATGAAAGCAGAGAGGGGCCTATCGTATCGCAGTCCCCAGCAGCTCTTGCTTTGCCGTCTCGCCACACATCAACATTTGTCCAAAACAATTTGCAGAGAGTGGTCCTGGACCGGGACTGTAAAAATACATTAAGGAGGAGCATTAGTAAAACAGCCGGGGCCATATGTGTGGCAGACCGCGGAGGTCACCTGACACTGAAGGTCACCTTTTTTCAGTGAAAATTATTAAGTGCTTCCCCTCTAATCAGATGAGACGTCCCACACACTGCCCATGCACATGGCAACCAGTTTATTTATAGGCCCCAAACTGAAATGACCAGTTGGTTTAATTTAATAGTGAGCAATAGGATTATACATGGAAACAAATTACCTAAGTGGGGGTACTCGCTACCAAAATCTTTTAACAATGATGGAAACCACGGACATGATGTCTCCCAGTATTATTTCATTATTGGGCTTAGCCTCTGCATCTGTCAGCTAGGCCTGGCTTCTGGATGAGCCCAGCTTGTGTCCAGACTGACGCACAGCTGCTCACCGCCCCGCTCTCCGAGGTCGGAGAGAGGGGAAGGGCAGCGTCCCACAACCACCGGCGAAAGCCGCGCGCCCAATTACAGTCCGCCATGCTTGCCTGCTGTGGTCAAAGCAAACAACGTGGCCTTTATCCGCACCATTATCCGTCGTCCGCACCCTCAGAGGATCCTCCACAAAACGCACTTATTAACGTGATGGAGCACGAGAGGCCCACGTCAACGAGACGCCGCAGCAATGCGTTTCTCCTCTAAAAAAGCCACACCAGTGACTAGACCAGAAAACGTACACACACAACACACACATACACACACACATTTTTTTTTCTTTTTTTTTAAATATATTATTATCAAGGAATGCAATTAGACTTCGGCCTTAATATCTCAGAGGCTGTCACATTCTCAAACCTCTCTGCTATGCTTGCCAACTGCAATCAGAAATAACTCTGTCCCTTCAACTTAATGAAAAACAAGTACTTGGCCATAAACTTGTAGTCATCCTCTATCCAATCACATTGTCTTGAGTAATTAAAATGATTAGCTTAATTAGCTTAATTAACTAAATTTGACTACAGGACATGGCCATATGGTGAAGAAAAACAAAGATGGGAGCTAATTAAAGTTAAAATAATGCAGGTTTTAATTAACTCAACCCTTAGGCATCAACATTTTCAAATTTATCCAAGCTGATAATTAAAAAGTCCTCTTGCCCAAGCAACATTTCTTCTCTGAGCTAATTAAATCTGGAAATAAATTAGCAACATGACGCTCCAAATATTAATTCCAGCTAGAAGATGACTTCACTTTCTAATGAAATTAATTAGCTGCACTGGACCCTCAATCAGATGCCAGGCGCTGTCCGTGAGCATAGACCTCATGTAATCTAGCGCCGGGCGAAGGGCCCGAGGGCAGAAATTTACAATTGTAATGAACACTCTTTAACTGTGTGTCTCTCTTAATATACCAAATGAACATGTAGATCTATTTATGCCAAGGGCTTCCTCATTTATAAAGGAGTGGTAAGACCAGCTTGTTAAAACTTTTTTTTTTCCCTGAGAAAGATTGTGCTGTTGGAGAGAGAGAGAGAGAGAAAGACAGAGAGACACAGAGAGAGCATAACCACATAGCTGCCAAAAGCAATGCCAAGACCAGCTTCAGCAGCCTGTAAGGTTCCACAGGCTGTGCCTGTGTGTGTGCCAGCCTATTACAGAAGACCCTCGTGAATTCACCCCCCTACACTCGCTTGGCAGCTTAAGGGGATGACACTGTGGATGGGGGGGGGGGGGGGGGGGGGGGGCAGGAAATGGAGGGGCCCATAAAATGTATCCGTCTGCATTTTCAAGACGCTCTATCCGTTACCATGCATGTGATTTACTGTGATTTACTGTATGTACAGGGGCGGCACTGTAAAACAAACTCCATTATCTGCCATTACGGCTCTGTTCAAACAGATGCCTGCCACACACGGCACCTTAAAACGCAATTCTAAATGATATATTCTCATACATTTTTGCCACAGAGTGCGAAATAGACCTGTTTCACTGCTACACCGGCAAAGCAGGCTGCAACACGCAGATCTGAGGTAAGATCAAGATGAAATTTTAATGAACCCCATAGGGAGAAAACACCAAAACACTTAATAATTATAGATGAATCCAAAATTTTAAGCATAACAGTGCCAAAAAAACAAGTCAGGTAGACAACATTGATATCTCCCAAAAAATGCACTTCACCATATGTGTTACAATAAATCAGTTCATGCTGCAATTTCAGTAGAAACTAAAAGTATTTGTGACTGGCTACTGAAAAATCACCAAGTCACTGGAGAATATGGCTTTTATTATGCACCCACTGCTGCGTAGCTGCAGACCGGGGGTGTCCATGCTGACGGTGTCGGAGGTCCGACACTGGGTGTCGGAACAGACCAGTGGAAGAAGGCAGCCTTCTCTGATGCACCAACACATGGCACCTAAACAACTGTTCCAAAATGCGTAGACAGTTTTTAGTGGAAAGCTTTACTCCCTGTCAGCAGCGGGCTCATTCAACGGGATGAATCACTCCACCACAAACATAAGTAGATAGATTTTGAGATATTTAATAGCCAGCTTGAGGTGACTTGTTCTTCAGGTTCTCCAGTATTTGATCCAACAGATGGCCAACTGGGGGCCTGGTGGTCAACGGAATTCTGAGCAGAAAACAAAAGACAAAGCTAAAAAAAACACACACATTTTGACCTAATATCAGTTGGAATTATATCTTAAATACTGTCAAATCATGTGTCATTAAAATGGCTCATTTAAATATGTGATAATTCGAATCAGTGATCTACAGCCATTCAGTTAGCTCCTTATATTATTACTTTTATTTTTATTACTATTAGTACCCATTCGCACATGAATGTTGGTGTCTACTTTTTTCATGAAATGTCCATTCAGATGCTCTGTGAATTGTCATCCAGCATCTACAGTACATTTCACGACCCTCACGATGATTAAAGTTGCCCGTCCCTGCTAGAGAGCATCTGTGAGATGTGTTGGACAAACAAGTGTGAACGCTCCACCATCTTCCAGGATCTGCTGCCTGGTGCCAGATACCTCCGCACACCTCGAGCGGTCTGATGAGAAGGAGCCCATGCCTCGAGTGAGTCGGGTGATTTGGGCAGCGAAAACAAGGGCCTGCGTACGTCTGAGATGACGACGGTTCAGCTCTGGTGGCTAACTACAAACCTAAACATCAACACCAGACAGCAAACACCTGGGCACCGCATCCTCGTTAGCTCTCGGCTTTATTTTCAGTAATCCAGGCCGTCTACATCTCATGTGGCTCAATATTTTTTTTTTTTTTAACAAAGTCGATCGGCGCTGAAACAAAGGCATTAGAATAGGTGGCTCTCTGAGGGCCGAACCACACCCTCTGCCAGCAAGGCTCACATGATGCCTGCTGAAGTGCAAAACAAAAGCCAAACCTTTGTTCCACCAAAAAATTCTGCCATGGCCTTTGTGCTCAAGTGCGCCCTCTTTAAATGTCTTGAAAATTGAGATAATTGTGTTTACTGGCCGCAGAGTTTCTCTCAGTCTGTGCAGACAACAAACCACGGACGAAGGCAGCGGAAAAAAGCTTTTGATTCTGCCACTTTTTTCAATAATTAATGCTCTCCTCTGGCAATTTTGATGCGGTATGTAAATAGTTTCTCATCCCATTATGCAAAACATTGATTAATGTGACAAAAAATTCCAAAACATGACAGTCCAGCCAAAGCAGCCTTTTTTTTTGGCAAACATTACAATGCACTAATGACCCAGGCCCCTTTAATGTCAACCCATCTGAGACATTAGAGAATTTGAAATTAAAGGTACGGTTGGCCTGTGCGACAAAAGTGGACGCCTGATCTTAGAGGAATGCTCCACATCAGTCGGGAAGCAGCCGTGATGCAGGCCGATCTCAGCTTAAAGCTAGTTATAGCTCACATCAAAGGAGCGTCATCGTGCCCGACAGCTACCCCTGCCATTTGGCTCCCACTGAATCTGATCCTTTAGTCACATTTTTCAAGCTATCTCCCCTCCGAGCTTCCACGCTTAAACACCATTAAAATGGGGGGTTAAAAAAAAAAAAAGAAAAAGTCTGTGTTTTCTGCATCAGCACCGGCCTTCGTTATTTCACAGACTCGTCCTTGTTATCTTGATGGCAGTAAACAAGCTGCACACACTCCTCTGAATTCTCCAGCTCTAGTGTGGCGTTGTCTGACAAAGTGGTCAAGAATGTAGACACAATTAGCGGAACAAAGAAATGTCTAGATATCAACGAGGTGGTGCACTGACCTTTAAAACAAAGGAATCTAAACACCGGCGTTGTGGAAAATGCAGCCACCGTTTGCCATGAGGCTCCAACTCGTTTATTTCAGGTGGTTTTCATGTGTTTTCACTTTGAAGCACTCAAAAAATAGAAACCTCAGCGCTCTAATCATGCAGCTCCAGGCTGTGACTCTCCCTTTAGAAAGTAATAACGCAGAGGAATATACACAAGCATCCGACTGGGTCAAACAAGCGGTTTTTCAGACAGAAAGCCGAGCTTCTGATGCTGATTGTTTATTTGATGTTGTGGGAGCAGCTCTCCTGATCATCCTGCCGCGAGAGACGGAGGTTCGCCTTCTTGTATTTCCCTTACATTTTTTCAACAACTCTCTTAAAAAACAGCTCAAATGGAGCGTGACCACGATTAACTTAAAAAAAAAAAAGTCACTTAAACTCGCTTTCAAGGAGGATCCCGCTCCAGTGTTTGAGAGATGATGTACTTGAAGGCCAAGTCCTCGTCCATGGAGTAATACGCTTTATGCTTTAATAACCCCCTGACGGCGTACAGGAGTCGTATCCCCGGACCGCCCTGCAGCAGTGTACCTGCGGGGGGGGGGGGGGGGAACAAGCACTCCTCCAGCCACGATACATCAAGATCCCCCCTTAAATGAGTCTTAACATGTCTCCGAGTGCACCTCTCGTGACCTACCTCAGACGCAAAAGGTCAATCCGTGACAGGGTTAAAAACTTATCTTGGCCTTTCTGGTCACATAACATCCCAATTACTTTAACAATCTCACGACGGACAGAGGGTGGTGGAGGAGATGGGAGAGAAGAAAAATACAATAGATAAAAGTGTGTCTTGAAGTAAAAAGATAAGTTCTTATCTTAATCTAATGACTCTGCAGCCTTAATTTGTCAGACTTGGCTTGCCAGGAGGGAGGGAAAAGGAAGAAAGGAGTAAAAAAAAAAAAACAAAAAAAAAACGAGGAGTTTCTTGTACACAGTGTTAATAAGGGACATCTCTCAAGTCTTAGAGGAGAAAGGATCACTGGTGGAACATTCGGTGGCAACAGTGAGATGTACTTCATTCTGTGAATTTTTTTTTTTTTTTTTTTTTAATACTTGAGCTAACAGTTGCTAATTAGCACCTTATCACCCTCCAAGTAGCTCCATACTGCAGAGACGCCAAGCACACAAGTATTTATAACCCAGAGACGGAGGAAGGAGATAAACAGCTCTGGGTGGCCGGTGGCCAGATCAAACGTTTTGTTTCTTTCTTCTGCCGCTCTTACCAGCCTATTTAGCCAAATTATTCTCAACAGAAATGGAACCTTTCCTACCAACTGCACCTGAAGCGTCTGCTGGGAGGGTCGGTGCTTCTGTTCTGGGGTGGGGCCGTGGCGGTGTGAGCCTTCGCGCCTCCACAATGCTGTCTGGAAGACGGTGTTTATCCCGGCCAAAACGCTCCCCGTGTCAGTGCCTCACTAATGCCACCACTGTGTTCATTTATTGCATGGATGGATCCACTGGAATCAAACCCTCAAACCTGGCAGCGTCGCTGACATGCTTTGCTAGCGGAGCTACGCAGGACCAGACTGACGCAAGTGAAAGGAGGGAAAAAAAAGTGTCTCTGGAGCTGCAGTTTCTTTGATGAGACAAAGAAAATAGAATGTGAGCATTGTGTGAGAGCAAATCTCAGTAGATTAATTTGAAGTGTTCACTGAATTGTGATTCCTTTTAATTAATGATAGAATTAACTGCTTTGTTAATGCGTTCCTGGAGGAAATGAGCTGCTGGCAAATTCAGCAGCGAACAAAAGGAGGGCACATCTCTCTTGACATTTATACAAATTTGCCAGTGTCAGGGTGCAGCAGCTCATGTTGGGCCAAATATGTCTTGAAGGACTGTTTTCCTGCTGATTCCAGATCGTGCCTGTTTATGAAATCAGTCAGGGCGGCGCTGCTTCAGCCACGAGCGGTCCACTCACCTCTTCATGGTTAAACTCTAGACAGTCTCAGGTGTGCATTTATGAGTGCAGTGATGAAAACTTACCTCTGAAAGACACAAATATTGTTTAGAACCTGCATAAACAAAGCTTTTCTGAAAAAAGGAATACTACTGCTACTAGCATGTGTTATTTACAGTGCTAGGTTGGGTGTTTATTGTTATACCTTAAGCAGAAGTACAAGACATTCAGTTGGAAAAATTTGCAATAAAATTAGCAACTGCAGATATTCCATGAGAAAAGATGAGTGGTGTGTGGGAGCGTGAGTCCAGACCCAAATCTAATACTCAGCAGTCCTGTTTGTTGACACTTCTCACTTTTTTGTGGTCTTCTTCTATGTGTGTCTGCTGCGATGTTGTGGTTTTCTGTCCTCAGTTGTTAAAGTAATTAATTTCAAACACAAGTTTTAGTTTTCTGTTGAGAGTGTCTGGACTCAAAAGTCAAGATCCCCCTGGTCCTGGTCCTGGTCTCTGTCCAGATCCTCCTGGACTTGGCAGTTTTAGAGTTGATGGTCATTGTAGTAACAACATGAAAACAACGACCATCATCTTCAACACGTTGCAGTGTAAACGTGGAACTTTTCCGAAACATAAAGACGAAAACAATACATTCACACTGGAAACATTGTTAGTTGGTGAAGTGCACAAAGAGCGGTGTTGCTTATTTTATGATTTAAAAAAAGAGCCAGATTTCCTCTTGAAGCCTGTTGAATTCCTTCATCTGCAACACACCTTTGGTGACAAATACATCTTTATTTCAGACGTTCTTCTCATATCTCATCCTGCTGATTAAAGAAAACAATAACAGAACACAGGAGGCACGGGGGCTGGTCCGGTAACGAGGCCGGCGTTTTTTGGTTTTTTTTTTCTTTCAAATTTAAACAGCAGAAACCACATGGCGAGCCCAGTAAAATGAACAATCTGCCATAAGTGTGACAACAGTGTCTTTCATTCAGCTCAGGACAGTGTAACACCTCGGCAGCTTCAGCACACCGTGTGCTCCGCGACAACAACCTCAGAGCCTCTTACTGCAGTTGATTCCATGTTTCGGAACATTTTCTCCTCTGACAGCGTGCTTTGTGATGAGTTTGTGTTGGAGTGGAGACAGAAAATCATTGCCATTTCAGGAACAGGGATATTGGAAGTGGAATTGAGTGAGTTTTGTGGGCCACAGCGCTGAGAGCCGCTCTTAATACACACTAAATTACAGCACGTCCACGCCCATACTCAATATAAATCCATCAAAGGCCCAAAGGTGCTGGTAGTGCTGGAGGTGGAGGTGGTGGAGGTGGTGGTGTGCTTGATGGGGGGATGGAGTGGCCGACATGTTTTCAGCCAGTCATCGAACGCATTTAAGGAACAATTTGGAGTGAGTTGAGGTATGCATTGTTCGGTCGGGGCATATTTCCACCCAGTGTTTACTCAGAGGAAAGCAGCATGTTCCCCGCTCCTGCGCACCTGGGCATCGATGATAGCACACTGTGCTCTTTTAAAAGGCCAGGTGACCCCAACTCTAATGACTTTTCAGTCTTTCTGATGGGTCGGTAATAACATTTTAGGGAGGAGGTTCATGGAAATGTCATCTTGTGCCAGAACTGCCAGTCCCCTCGCCCTCCCTCCACCCAAAAAGCATCACCTGCATTCACATGAAATTAACACCACTGAGCAGGTAATTCTGTATCCTGTATTAACAGAATATGCCTGACATGGAACACTTTAAATCAGTCACAAAATTGTGCGCCTCAACCTGAGCTGTAATAAATTTTCCCGGCCTCTCACTGACCTTCTCTTGCCACTGCCGTGAGTTATTACATTTGATAAAAGACATAAATGAACTAATGAATGCTGACTGTTTACTGTTTGAGATCACCCAAAACAAATGGTGACAGTATGACAACAATTTACATAGTGAGAAAACACACTTACAGCACTTCAATCCACGAAAAAGAAAACCCCAACACATGAAGGTTTCATGCAGAAATTCTGTAATCGCTGCTATGTTTCTAAGAGTCAGAGGATTCTGATTCTATGAGTGTGATTGATGGGAATATTAAAAGATGGTTGAATTTCAGAAGGACTTAAAGATTTCTGAGCTGGTTTGAGAGTTTTTGAGTCATGGATTTAAAGAGGAGCATGAATGTGTTGTCTTAGTGACTTTGTACCCGGGGTGTCAGGGTGTTTATTCCTCAGTCTGATGACAGTAAACTGTAAATGCCACACCTTCTCTTTGGATTCTGAGTTCAGGCTGGACCACAGGTTGTTTTTTTTTCCTAAATAGAGACCGGCCGTTACGCCACACGACTCTTCCCTACCAGTCCAGTCTGGCTTTAAACTCATTACGAGGGATTTTGAACTCTCTGGAGGCCTTCCGTGCCGTCAGCTGTATCACAGCTCTGGTTCGGCTCGTTCTGTCTTTATGTTACTCAGGAATCATTCCTCCACTCTCTCCGTCTATAAACCACTTTGAGGAACAATCGCTTCTGACTCCTTGTGTTTTTCAGCCTGTCTTTTCAGCCTCTCCATCTTCTTACACTGCTCTCAGTGACTCCATATTTTTTCTCAGCATCTTGACAGTTATAATTCTCAGCTGTATTGATCACATTAAAATTACTCTCATACCTCCTCCTGTTCAGTTGATTAATTTGACCTACTTTTAAACCACTTCTTTTCCCAAGCGATCAGTGTATTGCTCCATTTTTTCAGACACCGGTTGCTGTTTTGTGGATGTTAAGAATACTTTTACTTCTTTGGATAACAAAAATACGCTCATTGATATTTAAAAACAAAAGAAAGAGAAACAGATATCTTGTTTTTTTTAGACCCTAAATAGAAACCAGTCTCGCTTTTTTAGACCTTTCTCCTGAAAAGAATAAAAACAACAAAACAACTGTCAATGACATATGGATGACACTACAGTTATGTAGTAACACCGTTTAGTACAGCTTTACACAACCTGTCAGAGATGTTATGATGATCCGTAATCTGGGACCGTGGAGAGATGCTGATCAGAAAAGGTCCAAGGATGGGTCCTTGAGGAACTCCGCATTGAAAA
Organism: Salarias fasciatus; assembly: GCF_902148845.1. Classification (NCBI taxonomy): domain Eukaryota; kingdom Metazoa; phylum Chordata; class Actinopteri; order Blenniiformes; family Blenniidae; genus Salarias; species Salarias fasciatus. Next base: position 2,485,104 of record NC_043766.1, on the reverse strand, counting down.
ACAGATGGGTTATTGGTTTTAAATACACAGTGGAACAAATACGATTTAGCTTTGTTTAAACCATAAATGTTTATTTACAGTAATAAGTAAATTGTGTATTCTGTTCACTATCTTTGTATTTTATTCTTGTGTACTTTTACACTTTGATTAAGTAGTCATGGACCCCAGGAAGACTAGTTGTCACCCTGGTGACAACTAAGGGGATCCAATCTCAAATTAAAAAAAAAATAAAATAAAATAAATAAATAAGTAAATAAATGAATGAATGAATGAATGAATGAATATCTTGGAGTACAAGAATAAAGGAATTGGTATTTGCGATATTACTTCTTCATAGTGTTTATGTTTCTAAGCAATATTTCTAACCACATATAAGAAAAGCATCTCCCTTATTTTATTTCTTGTCAAGTAAATTTTTGTCCATGTTTTTTTTTTCCTGTGAAGAAGTGCGAATTGTGTGTTTTTATATTTCCTGAGTGTGTGCCGAGTTTTATGTAGTTTTCGTACTGACATGTTTTTCACATTGGACTATTTTTTTGTTGATTGGAAAAAATTGTGCACACTTCTGTTCTTTTAAATAAAACAGCTGTACATCTTTGTTTTGTTTTTCAGGTGTTTTTGGCCTTTGTACATCGTGTGTCTTTGAAGTGATTTTTTTGGGGGGTATGTGTTAATCTGTTTGTGGCAAAAACATTGAGCTACTAATGCATCCTCTTCAAATAATTAGCCTTTCTTATTAGCTATTTTGTACCTGTTGTGCAAATTTGACAATGCTGTAATTACTGCTGAATGGAATTCAACTCGGTACAATTAAAAAAGAGACTGGTGGAGCAGGAAGTGCAACAATGAGAGGAAAAACTGACAATCCCAACACTAAAATGAATGAAAGAATGAAATGAATGAATGAATGAATTAAAAAATATTTAAATAATGTGAGTGAAACTTTTTTTAAGCGTGTCTGTTGGAATGTTTTTATGCCACGTGTTCTCTGTAGTTTGTGCCTTGGGTTTTTAGGGTTTTATCTGGTTTCTGGTGTATCTTTGCATATCTCATAATTTGGCATCATTTTTGTGCTGGGTTATATTTTGTGTGCTTCATTACAATGATTATTTGCCTCTCTGTGGCTACGTTACGTCTCCACTCTTTGGTGTCGTGGTCATTAGCGATGACCATATTCACGTGCACAGACGGAGCACTAGCAGCACACTGAGCTGTTTAATAAGGCGGCCTGACCCCGAACCCAGGGACTTCTCACTCTTCCCGATGGCTTGCTATTATGTTTATATGGAGGAGGGTTGCTCACATTCGCACAAATGTCACCTTGTTTGTGAGTTGTGCTGCCCCCACCGACTCCATCCCAAAACAAACAACAGCTGCATCTTCTATTCAGGAACAGGGCAAACGGGGCATCCGCACGAGCAGAATATCACCGAACGGGCGGCTCCCCCACCCGGGCCTGTCGAGCATGATGTACGCCAGGGGCCGGTATCTCCCACAGCAGAGCCTACGATTGTTTTGATATTTTTATTAACATGTCTTCAATCATAAATCACTGTGGGTGGAAGTCAGGCCGCCTCCATGCCCCCCCTCCGCTCTTTTCCTGGAGACACAGCATCAGATTACAGGTGGAAGACAAAGTTATCGGACACCTTGCCACGTGTCCCACGTTTAACACTTCTTTCAGCGAGTACATGCTTAAATCCCGATTAGCATTAGGACAAAGTGGAATACAATATACATACTATTATGTAAATGCTATTACAATGGCTTGGACTCAAAAACAACCTTCTATCTCTGTTTCCATCAAAGCTGAGGGCCAAAAATGGGTGGATGGCCGGCACACACTTCCTGCTACGTCAGGACTTGATGTCATATCGCTTTAAACAACCTCAGAGGACATCATTTTTCTGTTATTGTGCATCTGCTGATGGTATCTCCTCCAGAATAGTATGTATTAATGCATTGTTTAAGCACAATACTGTTCCATTTGCATCACAATAAAAGTCCTCTTTTCTGACTTTCCAGCAACCGCTCAATGCCCCCTCCCCTCCCCGTCGCTCCGATTCAGGCAGGGCCAGGCAACAGCTGAGCCACACACACACACACACACACACACACACACACACACACACACACACACACACACACACATATTTCCATGTCATCCCGACATGCCAGTGTGCGCAAAACTGTCAGGCTCCCTTAAAGGCTGTGGATGCTATGTGTAATTCCTTTAACACAAGGCTGCGCAGATATCCTTATCATTGTTGTAATGGTGTGCTCATGCCACCCTGCATCCGGCGAGTTTGCATGAGGCAGCTGGTAATTCATTTAATTTATTCGAGTCGACCCTTGCTGGATGGGGCCGTGCCACGCCGCGCCGTGCCGCGCTCCCCTTCACCCGAACACGTGGACGGACACTCAGCAGCCTTGGTCCTTCCAAGGTGATCTCAGGGTCATGTGTGATTCTAATGCAGGCCATAAGAAAAAGGGCATCATTCAGAGATTTCTATCGGATGCAAGCGACTGTGTGGAGAAATAAGCGAGGGGAGGGCGACGGCTTCGGAACAGACACAGAGCTGATGTGTCACTTTAAATCATTTTAAATATTTTTGGTTCATTTTTAACGAGGATCTGACTTGAAAGGGACATTCTCCCATCAGAACCAAGCCTCGCCTTTGTTTTTTTTATATGTAAACACCATCTGTATTTCGTTTAATCCTCCTCAACAGGTAGCCAGCTCTGAAGCGGGTCCCCTGTCATTCTCCACCCAGGACATTTGGCTCTCCGACTCGTTGCTCGCAGCCCGTGTGTCGGCGCTTCAAAGCGAGGCTCCCGTTCGCATGTGGTCTGAAGCGCTGCGGGTGTGTTCCACTGGATCGCAGTCAGCGCGGAGCAGGGGGGGCTTTATCTCTCCTGATGGATCTGTCCACTCGTTATGAGGTGGACTCGTCTAATGAGCTCTGATTTCACAAAGGGGCTTGGCTTGAGTTCAATCTAAGAGGAGTAGGGGGCATTATTAAGGTTGGGCTGAGTTTTGTGAGCATGCTCAGTGAAGGTTTTTATGTGCAAATTGAACGGTTTGAGCTCTTCTAGATATGCAGGCATGCATTTTAGACTGTAACCACGCGCTGTATCAAAGTCTTAATGTGATTACAGTGGTGAGTAGCTGGTTACCAAATCAAACCACAGAGGTATGCAAATATCAAAGGCAATCCTTATGATCATCATCAAATAAACCCGTGCTTTGATGCTATTTATAGCTGGCATGTTTTCAGCACTTTGCATGTGTATTTACATTCAGTAATTACAAGCCTGTGGTAAGTAGTCATTTCACTGGCAGTGGCAGAGTCCTCTACTTACATTGATCAACCATATTGTTTCGACCTGATGAAGAGGAGGAGCGGCAATTGATAAGAAGTTATTGATATCGATGGCATTCTTTATTGTGATCAGTTCTTTCTCAACGTGTAATATCAAGGTCTTGCTGTGGAGAAGCAAGTGGCCAATCAATACATTTGGGCCTTAAGCACTTTGAAATCGGCACCAGAGTGGATAAATCGGAGATGCTTGCTCAGCATCGCCGCGTTTCCAGCGAAAACCTCCAAAACACTGTCATGGTGGAGCCTCCGCCTTTACATACATGCACTGACTCTGTAAACTACTCAGCAATGCAGGGTGATGTAGTTGTGTTCATGCTACAGACGTTACTGTGCTTGTTCCGGCTTTAAGAACAAATGTTCACATTCTGTTGGTTTTTTAATCCTGTGTGACCCCAATTTTTTTTTACTTTTTCATCAGTTTTCACAAATGACTCTTTTCCTCAATAATTTTCACTTCACATATGTTGACTTTTACGTTGATGCTCTTGTTATGCTCCCCTTTACTGTCTCAGACTGGCTGGTGATCCTGACTCCACAGCATTCTCCCATTGGTTTGAGAAGTCAAAGCCTCCATGGGTAAGAACTGATTTCACACACGAATGGCCAAAATGTGTTGTGTTGCAGCTGAGCTGCGTCGATGTGTGTGAAAGCTTTTGCACAATGGAAGCATTTCTGTCAGGGTTGGGCTAACGTGGTGTTTTGGCATGTCCGAGCTCATTCAACAGAATTTAGAGGTCTGATAATTGCAATAGCCATTCAGCAGCATTCAGCATTCAGTTTTTCACAAACTCTCCCCCACAGTATGAATTTATGGATTTTCTGGCAATGTTAATTTGCTGGTTAAAAGGTAGCTAGTTGCACTGCTGCATCTTACTGCAGTCAGCTTTTTTTATTTTTTTTTTCATTTCAAGTCTCAGTGGAGTATCATGTGAGCTACTTTAGCTAAATTAGTGCAAATTTCATTTTTTTTTTTTTTTTTTTCAATTTGTAAGGTCATCTCAATGGGTCATGTCAGACCTTGAGGCAGGGCCACTTCCTGTAAGGTTAACACTCCTGTTATAATTAATTTCAGATGCTTGACTTTTAAGGAGTGATAATGAGTGAGCGAGGCATTTGGGCAATGCTCTGCTTGGGTCATCCAGTTTGTACGGCTTTTAGACTCACTGAAACTTTGTTGAAGCTCTTCTCATGTTAGAATTAGTTGCGTCTGACCTGCAGACTCCGGCCTCTTGCCATTATTCAAAAACATTCAGGGATCATTGAAAGAACACAATATTGGTTGCAATATGACGATTCGGTGACTGCACTCCCAAGATCTCAATTTAAGACCCTTTTTACTCGTTTTCAAGCAAAAACACCAAACTCTGGTTGTGAGGGGTCTGATTACATGACACCGGTGCTCATGGAGCTTTGAGAACGTTCCGACATTCAAGTCTGCATAAAAGCTGCAGCACGTTTCAGTTTGCACCTGTGGCTGCAGTGTGTTTGTGGGATTAGATTGAGGAATATTTTCTGCACGGTTCCCCTTTTTGCCATTTGTTGAGCCTAACACCACAGCATACTTTCAGTTTGTGGAGTAAAATCATTGATGAGTTTGAACGGCACATGTGAATGGACAAAATGCACCGGGGCTGATCGGTGTGCTATGTACACACATAGCTAATTAGCAGCCAGTTGCATGGCGCTAACAAACCTGTTTACTTTTGGACACACTCAAAAACAAACATTTAAAAGGATTAATTAAACAAAGGCTTTGTTGGGAAAGCCTTGGAGGGCTCTGTGGCCTCATTATAGACCACTCCGCTGGCTCAACTTCACCTTACTTTGGATGTAAGGTACCATTAGCACCTATAGAGCGAGAAAGTAAATTTGAATTTCAAAACAGCATCAGGTTGATATGAAACTTAATTATCTAGCATGCAACGTGTCGCCAACTATGTGTATTACAAAAAACAAAATATTACCTACAGCAGTATACATTTTTTCCAGAGTTTTGTCTCAGTTCCACAAAGGATTTTAGCGTCCCTCAGCTAATTGTTTATGTTGAACAAGATGAAAGTTTGCAGGTGGCTGCTTCATCTAGCATTTAATGTTAACAGTAGTGGTGGAGAACAAAAAAAGAGCTTGAACTGGAGTAACGATGGGTTATTCATGAGCAGCTAGCATGTCTGCCATGGAAATGTAAAGTCTAATTTAATGAAATGAGTGAATGAAAAATACTGTGTGTGTGTGTGTGTGTGTGTGTGTGTGTGTGTGTGTGTGTGTGTGCCTCCTACGTACTACCTGTTAGCCGTTCTGATGAACAATGACAACAATGAATCAGAGTGTAATGTGAAAATGTGCTGATGGCGGTGGCACACTCGTACTATGAGCAGCTGTAGCTCAGGTGGTGGAGTAGGTAGGCTATTAATCATAGGAGTGTCTGTCCAGTCCCTGGCTTCTCTTGTCCACATGACAAAGTGTCCTTGAGCCAGACACAGATTACTCCCACTGTGCAGACATGGTTAAAAAAAAAAAAAAAAGAAAAGAAAAGAAAAAAAAGAATGTTTTGAGGAATATGATGTAAAAGTGTGACGTGTGCGTGACGAGAGGAGAAGCACCGGCTTCCCCGGGGTGTGCTCGTAACCTTTCAGATTTGCCATTTGTGGAGATGGCCTGTCGCTGAGCGTAGATGTAAGAGAGCCCACTGGAGGTGTGCCCTCCTCATGTGCCCACCTGCCTCTCCTACCGCAGTCTGCCGTACCATGTGGAGCCCCAGATGTAGCCTCCACAATAATCCACACTCGCACACTCATGAAAGTGTCCATCTGGCCCCACATGCACACATTAAGCTAGCAGAAACCGGGCGTGGGGACGCTGCCGTTGCGGGCATTTCACAGATAGAGCTGTGCGAGATACTGCCGCACTTCCTGTATCCGGACGCAGATGAAAAGGCCCGAGCCGGAGCGTCACACAGCCGAGAGTCACTTGGCTGTGACCGAGAGGTGAAACAGAAAGGGACTGAGAAGGATAAGCTTCGCAGAGCTCACTGCTAGCAGAGCAGAGCGAGGAGGATCTTTTTACATTAGCTGTGCCTCAGGCACATGCAGATAACAGCTAAGCTCCTGCCTGGCAGGAGAGGCACCAACACTACAGCCCTGCATCACAGCTGGCAATGTTTATCCAATCAAAATAAAAGAGAGGTTTTTTTACACATCAAGGTTTTCTGTCCCCATCTGAATAATATCTCATGTATTTTCTCTTGACTAAATACAGACAAACCTGAAAAATCACTCAGTGTGAGCATTAGATAGAGGCCAGAAAGAAAAAGATCACTGTATAACAGCTTTTCAAGGGAATAATGATATAAAGTGAAATCGTTAATAAATTTCTCCTAAATGTTTCTCATCGTGAGTGATTTACTCAGAAACATTCATTTACAATATCTCTGCAGTAAATATGAGCTCCTGGGAAAACTGGCTTCAGAGTAAATCTTTACCTTTAGTGTATCTACCCAGTTCAGGTTTGGAGTATTCGAACTCACCTGAGAAAGCCAGGATCTCTCGCTGAGAAGACGTCTCATGAAGACATCACCTGAGCATCTATTGGCGAGGATGGAAGATATTAAAATCCACTGAGTCCACCACATCCTGGTGGGCAAACACAACATATTACAATCTCCATGACCCCAATTTTAAAAAAAGCATCAAAAAACACTTCCAGAAGTATGTTTCTTTACATTTTTAAATTATGAGTCCATATTTGAATTTTAAACCCATTAAAAAAAAAAAATACTTAAGAGAGTCTTACATAGACCCAGAAATTACTAATGAAATAAACTAATGAAAGAAAACTTCCAATGATTAAATTTGAAATATTAATATTTCTCATGGCAATAAATCACTATTTTGTTGATTCAAATTACTTTCATGGCCACAAATGATGATTTTATGGGATGAAAATACTGAAAGTTACTTTACAAAAGCCACAAATGACTCACGAGATTATAAGATCGTGAGGGGATTTCTACCATGGTCACAGGTGTCAACAAAGAATTCATTGTTGCGGCAGGTGTTGTTTTGCTTTTATTTTTCGTTATCCAGATACCATCATGGTTGAAGTAGGCCACTAGTTGAATATTTTTATTTTCATCAATAGCTCTTAATCATGTGTAGTTCTTTTTAGGACTGCAGTCTGTGTTATGATGCCGATACGGCTGGAAGGTGTGTTTGTTTTATTTTGAAGGACTGGCATCTGCTCCTCCACGGCATCCCGTGGCCTTCATCCTTCACTTTCTTGCGTGTTGGTTGTGTGTATGGTTTGTGCGGCGCTGTGTGTACGGTAGACTGCAGACCCAGAGACCAAGCTGACTGTGTGCTGCTTCACACTGCTGCTTCTCGCTGTTAATGAGTGTATCAGTCATACTTCAGTTATGTTTATCATGGCTGTTGTTTCAGCAGCTGTGAAACTCTTTAGCATGTAGCATATAGCATGTAGCACGGGTTGGAGTTATGTGGCGAGCAGTTAAGCTACTGAGCAACATCAGGGTAACTGCTGGTCCACATGTCGCTGGAGTTGTTTGAAATGTCTTTCTCCTCTTGATATTCTGGCAGGTCGTGGTTTACAGTCTGTCTTTTGTCAATAATATTCAAGAATCTCCGAACTGCTGAAGTCGCCTGTCCGCTGTCCTGTCGGACACTTTTTACATGTGAGGAGTGAAAGTACGCGTGGTGTTGGAATCAATCATATGCTCTTGTATTATATTGTATTGTACATTTGTCAGAGTTCTAATCAGTATGAATGGATTCTTCTTACAGACCCAATGAATACCTTTGAACCTCAGACATTGATATATTTGGTGTTTGTCCCAAAACTCCAAATTCAGTGTTTTAACTTAGCCATTTAGGCGGCACGTTGGGGCAGTGATTAGTGCTCTTGCCTCACAGCAAGGAGGTCTGGTGATCGAATGAAAGACATGACAAGTATCATATGGAGAGGCTCAGTTTTATTATTAGATAATCTGCTGCTGCATCTACATCGGGACACACACACACACACACACACACACACACACACACACACACACACACACATCTCAGCAGTTGCTGCTGGTCCGCGGGTAGAATGCCTCGTCTCTACTGGGATTGGTGGACGTTGTGCATTCTTGAGGAGAATAGATATGAAGAGGGGGCAGACATACAGCAGAGACCCAGCCACTGTTCATAAAGTCTGCCTCTTGATTCTGACACTTTTATCTGTGTTGCTGATTAAACTGAGCTCCTCTTCTGTGTATTATATTGTATTTATTAGCTGTTAATGACAACCTGTCATCTTTTTACATACACTGCAAGAAACCCATAATGAAAGGCAGATCTTCCCCTCGTTGACATATCTTCCTATCTGTATTGATATGGGTAGACTTTTGCAGATTCCCTCAACATCATTCTATCACTCTCTGCCAAAAATAATAGCGTCGTACTTTCAGTGGAGCCACATTTGGATTTGTTTTTGCTCGGCTTCTCTCAAAGCTGAGCACACGAGCAGTGCATTAAATTCAATAAAGCCAAACAAAAAAAAAAACCTTGAGAAATACTAATAGTGCACTTCAATTCTTATGCATACGCTAATGAGTATCAGCCTTCCCACACAACTTTTAGTGAGAAGGAATCTGAGGCACCGAGGAAATGCCGGATCGCTCACACTTTATACTGCGGATGTTAATTTGGAGCTACTGCACATGAAAATAATCCATAGTCAATATGATTGTAATTTAACATGAGGGCCACTTATTAGCACTTTCCTATCTGTATGATAATGGTTTATGTTTTAAGAACTGGCGTCTCTCCAGGAAGCTTTACTCTCATTTCTGAAGCAGCAGTGGGACAGACGTTGCTCTCGCCCCCGTCCTCGTCACCACTTCACGGGCTATTCAATTAGCAGGAGAAGCATGGGAGATGGAGCCATAATGGAGCTGATGAGATGCACAAGGACAGGTGACACTAATCAGAGCGGCGCCCCATTGTCTCTGTGTGGGCATCATTAAGGAAAGAGAGTGATTTCAGGCTCTTTCTCCTCTCCTCTCTTTTCCTCCCGGAGCATGAGCACTCATGTAAACTGCGTGCATCCTCCTCTATATCATCAATTTACATCATGTGCAAATGTATACACCCAGTGAGACATAAAGGACAGACAGGAAGGACAACAAGACAATTTGACACCTTAAAAAAATAATATTAAAGTGCAAGACCTCATGTATGCGCCTCGCTGATATACTGGATTGATAGTTTGTATGGTAGGTGGAGATATTTGACACCTGAAAGGATTTTTCCTCTCAGTCTGTATTGTGTTAAGAGGGTCAGAAAAAGCTAAGACATCCGCTCGTCAATGAGTCCACTGGACAGGCCGAGGCCAGCGATGGAGACGGATTCGTAGCTGCTGCTGCTGCTAAAGCGTTGTTGATTCAATCATAGCAGCTCTAGCTGGTTTCATCCTCCTGGACGCTTCTGGGCCGCAGTGTGAAGGAGCTGTGGACGGCCTGCCGGTACTGAGTGCTAAGGTAGCTGAACAGACACCTGGAAAAAGAAAACAAAATTACTGAGTAGAAACATTAGCTACTTTTCCAGGATACCAGAGTCAGTAATCTGCATATGAATGCATTCAACTGTTGTGACATCCACCTGACCAGATGGTTATTCTAGACTGTATGTCTGGGACTCCTCCAGGATGCAACTTCCTGTTTACTATTGATCCCCAGTGGGGGTGAAGAGTTCCCAGGTTCCCACAGTGGTGACCTGTGCAATTCAACCTCGTAAACTTCAGATCCCAAGTTGTCTTCTCTAACCTGTAAGCCAACGCTGCTTTGATAAATTTAAAATCAAGCGAATAAAAATGCATTTGAAAAAGTGTACTTCACGCTTTTCCCATATTGGTATTTGACGTCCCAAGTCACCACCGACACTTTGTCCTCTGTTCAGAGAACCCCACACATCACACACTTCCAGGCACTTCCACAGAGAAAGGACTCGCTCTGTGCATCATCTGACAGAGAAATAAAGCATTTTTACCCGAGCGGAGAAATCATTTTAATGTGTCATTTTAAAAATTAATCCAGGATTAATCTCAAGGAGCAATTTTCGAAATAAATACAGTGTTATTTTTTTATTTTTTTATTTTTTTTTATTTGAAAGGTGCAAAAAACAATGTTCTAGCCCCGATTTTAAAGAGGAGTGTGTGTCAATAGTCGTCAGGTGTTCGGGAAGCGTGTTCCACAGGTGGGGAGCGGAGATGCTAAAAGCTGCTTCACCTTATTTGTTTCTTTTTTGTAACTGAAAACGTTAAATTCATCTATAGAACACTGAAAAACTGTTGAGTTCTCTATGCTGTTTTGGTGTTGTCTTTGTGCACTGGCCTGCACCCTGATGAGAACTAAAGCCAAACTTGTCAGAGTTAAAGACGTCCTTTTCTAACCTTTAAAAAATAATTAGCGCCAGCAGAAAGGTGGTTATGGTTAAAGGCCTACAGTTTTCCACACTGTTTATCTGCCTGTTGTGTTTGACCAGTAACACATGGCTAGGCAGAATCAGTTTCCACCTCAAACACTCCCCTTAGACCACATATATATACAGCAGTGTTTTTGGCTTTCTTGTGTTGAATGTAGTAAGCATGTAACATATTGGAAGCTGTTTTAAAAACGTTTTATTGTCAGTGGGTCTGAGCCCTGTATTAATTAACGTCACACATTAACTAACCTTAATTAGCACTTTCCAGCTCCTTCTGTTCAAATAGATGGTACTTTCTGTCTCGACCCAATTGCTATAAAATCACAGTCAGCTTCAGGATGGCGCTCCTGCACATGTCCGGGCGGGCCGACATGCTGGGAGGTGACAGATTTTACTAATAATTTTAAAGGCAAATTAAAATTACCAAGTCACTTTTTCAGCTTTAGTGAGGTGTTTCTAGGCATCCTTGGCAATAAGTTGGGTTTGATAACTTCATCCTGCGTATGCAGCTGTTGGCCAAATAACTTTTGTTCCTTCCAATAAACTAGTCTTTAGAGTTGGTGTCAGGCAAACGTGAGCTCATTATCCTTCTGGTAGGACAGCAAGAAAAATAAAATCAACAACTGGTGCATCAATCTACAACACCTCAAACAAATCAGCGCCAACAAACCTTGGAATAACCTTCCAATGTGCCATCTTTGTATGTGGCACCAAAACACAGCAAAACGTTTACGCTCTGTACCATGGCTTTAATGAGAATGCAACTGCCATAAGAACATGTACCATCAACGAGTCACTGATTAGTGGTTTGTCCTTTCTCACAACAAGAAAGACACACCATTATCGATGCTTTGCTGACACTTTGGTCAAAGATTGGTCAAACTTTAAATTCACTAGTTTCCCTTTACTAGGAAACTGAAAAAAGCACCAGCGCCTTGTTTAGGTATGGTACAGACTTGTGGCATAATTTCCTGAATGTTCCTGAACGTGACTGTCAGTCACTATCTTCACAGCTCACAAAACTCTACTTTTCCTCATTTGAAGTTGTTGTCATAAAGAAAGATCATTTGTTACACCGCAACTGTCCATAGTTCTGAACGTCACCTGTCACTTTCACTACTGCTTGGAAAGTCTCCCCCAGCTAATAATGAAAGATTGTAATCTGATGCTTTCCTTGATAATACGGGCAAAACATCAATGATCAATGATTAAAAACAGGTACAACAGCTGGTGAGAGTCGTAGTACAATAATTTTCACTGTGTGTAATATTTTAACCACAGACTCGGTTTCACGCAATTCCAAAACAATTACTGTGGACAGCAGACTGTTAAGTTCAGATAAATTCATGTTGAATTAAATATATAACATCTGGACCATTAAACTATGGTAGGACGGCAGATAAAAGCCTCAACACAGAAAGAACCAGAATCGTAGCATGTGTGATATTCAATGGAGAGACAAAAACATTAACAGTAAACACTGAAACTGGTGGATTCTGCCGCTTTTCCCCTCAGGGTGCCTCGCTGCCAAAGGAATTTTGCTAGATTACATGCTAACTATCAGTGCAATCAGTTAGTTATCATTACGTTGTCGTGACTGATGTAGGAGCTAATCATGATAGCTTGACTCCGAGGTGGTTGGTCGGACGGTCGCACACTGTATCATTTCCCACAATCAGCGGCCACTTTATATCAAGACGTACACCTTTCAGCGCTGCCTGGCAACCTGATGGAGGACCCGAGGAATCAAGACTCATTATGTCCTGTACTTTTTCACCTACGGGAGTTAATGATACATTTTATTTCAACATTTTTAGGAGAAAAATCAAAAGCAGGACAGGAAAGACAGAAAAAAAAAAACACACTTCTTGCTAGATTGACTGGCTGCATAACCTCAGTCCACATGGTAATTGCCTGCTGAGGCAAATCAGTACCTCAGATCTGAATTGAAGAATTCTGCTTGTTTACATCGTCTATCATTTGTTCTTATCATGAGTGATCAGAGCAATTTTCCCCTCCTTTAATATAGGTTTGATGGGACAAAGAAAAGCTGAGCTCTCAGAGAATTGGAAAACACATTTCTGGGGCCTTTGTGGTAACTAAACTGTCAGCAGATAAGAGAGTCTCCAGTATCGACTCCTGGGTTATTCATCTTACTATTGAACCATTGTGTTTTCTCTTCTGAGCAGTTTGGAAATATGGTTTGAGGCCTTTGCTGGGATGCCACCACCAATGCTTCGCTCTCATATGGCGATGTAAAGCAGACCCCCAAATCTACTTAAGTCTAATTCAAAATGGGAGAAAAGCTCGTTTGGAGCCCAGCGTGCACGTCTGCATCTCGCAGAAGGGTGACGAGCGACTCGTCCTCGGGCAGCTCTGGAAACCGCTGTAGACAGTAGCGTGAGGTGAGGGAGCAGTGGAGGCCACTTTGTATCATGTCAGTGCTCGCGGTTAGACGCCATCTCCACAGTATCCCTTGTCACCAATCACATCCTTTTAAACCACCCAGAGAGCTCGACACCCCCCCACATGCACACACGCACACACACTCCCTTATCTGTCAATGCTGCTTAAATAATGTAATTAATGACTTAATTAACATTTCCATAATCTATTTTAATAAATCTAACACGGCATAATGAGAGTTTCGAACCTCCAGGCGATGGCATATAAAAATTCACAGCACAGAGCAGCGTGGTCAGGGGCGCTGTCTGAGCGCCGCACACTCTCGCCGTGACAGTAGAGGAAAGCCAGGGCGCATATTGTGTGACAGCCTTTCTGAAAGGCAGTTCAAGCCTGACAAATGTCATGTGACTTTGTGAATGTGTCCAATAACTGACCTGCAGCAGTGGGACAGGGGTGAGGGGAAGATCACTCTGGAGGGTCACCGTGTTGAAGCGAAGACGGCTAGCCTAATCTGACTACTCCGAGATCCACTGTGAGATGTAATAACTCACAATTTAATTCATTTTAGGATCACAGCGTTGAGCATTTGAAGCTTTTACACACTCTCGGACTTCCAAAATATAATGTGTTGGTAAAAAAAGAAAAAAAGAAACTTGCAGAGTAAAGAGAAATACTGTTTTGTCTTTAAAAAGACTTGGAAAAAAATCTGCACGGTTTTATTGAAAACAGACTTTCTTCGTCAAAAACGTCAAAACCATGTGTCACACGTTCTGGCTGAGGCCCCTCCAGTTGTCAGATCTTATCAGTCCCATTAGATTGGACTAAAACCCACCTCTAGCCAATGATTGGCTCAGTAGGCAGCTACCAGACGACATAAAGAAATGTCTTACAGGTTACTAAAGAGATCCCAGTTTCTGGAAACGATGATGATTCAAGGTAAATGTGACTCTCTTAACGCCATTGCTGCACTGCTGATGTTCCAGAACATGAATCACTAATAATTGATCAGAAAAGCATCACAAGTTTTATTTGTGTCATTTGCATATTTTAACTTGTTTTATTTTCTTTGATGCTGTGAGAAAAGTTTTAAAAAGTACACCTGAGAGGGTAACTCTGCTCCTCCATCCCGCCTTCTCTCTGAAACACGTCATTTATCCTTCTATATTTATTTTCTTGCTTTTGTCACGATAATGACGACCAGTCGAAGTCGGTACAAATATTCGAAAACCGATTGCTGAGATTACTTAAGTTGGGGAGTCTGTATGGAAATATCTCATTTTAGCATTTTACTGTTCCTTGAAAACATTTAAGTCTGACGTTTGCAGCTGGTTTTGATGCCAATTTATTGTGGCACCATTTTCTCAAATCGGCATAAAAATGAACTTTTGTTGTGTAACTTTAATTGGAGTATCTTGTTGACAAATCAGACGAATCACAAGATTAAATTCACTGTGGACTGGATTAATATTCTCATGAAAGCGGGAGAAATACGTCATATCCAGAGTAAGAAACAGGTAGAGCCGCCTAACAACCCCTTGACCCTGACCAGCCGTCCTACATGACAGCATGCCACCATCTCATCTCCAGAGCCAGTCAACATGCTCCTGAGCACCACAACACGGATCCTGCACCACTGCACACCACCAAAGGTCACTGCCAGCTGTTTACTTGTTTATCTCAGCCTCATCCCTGTTTGGAAGACTAACAGGCAGATGGGAGGGTGAGAGATGAGGGGGGCGGCGGGTCGGGGCTGGGCGGTTTCTTACGAGAGGCTTCCAGCCCAGGGGGGCCGGACTGTGATGGAGATGCACACTGACAGGGGGCAGCAGGAGGCTGGCACATCACAGGCAGCCTGAGCACCACTGGGCATGGGTCTGTGAGGACCACCGCTCCTAATGAGGGGACCCACCAACTCACCTACTGCACCAGCAGTAAGCTGTACCGCTCAGCACCGTGGAAACATGGCCATCTCCATCGGTGCCAGCGCAATAAAGATGAAACATAATCAACAAATCTTTCATCTGAACTGACTGAATCTTATTTCGATTACACTGAAGTAACTTTTGACCAGTAAATACACCTTAAAGCTCGTGTCCGGAGTTTCCGTTCGTTTCCAATGTATGAATCATTTTTCAACAGAGCTTCAATGTGTCAGTCTGGTTCGATACTTTAGGATGACGCAATACAAAAATTTATTTATGAGCCCCGCCTTCGTCTCATAGACCCCCATGTTATCTGAAAAAGCGTCGGTCAGCTTCAGCCAATAGAATTCGAGCTTCCGCCTTGTCCTGCGGTCAATCAAAGTGTGGAGCAGCCAGAGAGCACGGCCGCTCGCCCAGCAGAGGAGAGTTAGCTCTGCAGCAGCCGCCGCGCTCACCTCGGATATATCCACTGTCTGCTGAACATCCACCGTAAACAGCTCAACATGGAGGATGCTGTAGGACTCAGAGGCTCTCATTTTCACCCGACGGATAATTCGCGTGCACAATTAAAGGGGCGTGGCTTGGTCGCTCAGAAAGCAGAGGGAGGGCGGAACCTCCAGACGTTGGATTAAAAAAACCTCTCTCGTTCAAAACTCCAGACACGAGCTTTAAATCTATCTGTAATCCTGGTTATCACATCCTGAAAAGACTCAAATTCAACAAGAAACAAAAGCAAACCACTTTTCACATTATATATCTTGATCTTTTTGATCATCACACTCTTAATATTTGCCAAACAACATTCAAAAATACATTGAAAAATTATTTTCTCATTATTTCCCTGCTTTTCTGCTAAAGCAGTGTGTCATATGTACTCATATATACTCATCCTGCACTCAAGGCCGCGTCCTAATTTTCCACCCAATAATTAAACGAGCACTATATCAACTGTAGAGCTGCCGACTCTGGAAAGTCCTGTAAGGCACCACACCCGACTCGACAGAATGTCCATCTAATGTGTAACATGGACTTTGAGCTGTTTTCATATAAAGCTTTCAATTACTTTCAAATCATTTTCCGTTCTTTTAATTTAAACTGATTTTGGTTGCAGTAATGTGAGCTCTGACGTCTGCTTGTGGCCACATCTTTAGGATTGAGATCATACCAAAGACTTAACTTTGTCTGGTTAGATGTAAACTCTTTGGTTCATATTGTTGAATATTCCAAACCATAATATATTAAAATAAAACCTTTCATCCACCGAGGAAACTTTCAAGTGAACAAACATTCACGTTCAACCATAACCACACCAGAACAAAACAGCAAGGCTGCCTTTCTGCCGGATTCAGCATTCAACGTTTCATTTCAGTCCATAACAGAATATAATAGTGAACACACTGAAGATGACCGGGTCACTCCGGTGTGATTGCTCTGAACTGAAAGGAACGTCCTCAGGAACTCTGGGAAATTGGTGGAGAGTAAAAATAAAGCATGATTCAATGTGCTACTTTTTTTTTCTCTAATCAATCAACTGGGATTGGTACAATTAAGTTCCAAGCTGTGTTTTTAGGCCTATAACCCAGATATATGGAGCTCAAATGGCATGTTGGCCTGATGTGTTTGAGCACAGTAATGATTGTCTTTTGGAGAATCTTCTGCTTGTTTTGGTGAGTTGTTAAAGTGTTGATGTTGCCGTAATGCCAAGTTTCATGTCGGGTGAGAAGGGCGGAGAGTGGGAGAAACTGTCTCAACTTAAAGCTCGGGTAGACGATGTTGTCCTAAAGCACTTCTTGTCATACTGAGTGAAATGCTCCCTGCCCCCTGGGAGAAGTCAATACATTATGTGGACAGAAAAAGGTGCAGAAAAAATCTGACAACTGTAGCGGCCAAAGGACAGTAAAAACTCTGACCAATCGTAAGGCGCGGACCGCTCTTCAGGAACCAATCAAATCTCTTCGCCGTTCTACCAGCCCCCTGTGCGTACATTTCAATGGTGTGCACTGGCCCTGGTTCAGAGCGCGTTGCCAAGGCGCTCTCGGCGCTCGCGGCTCGCGTGAACAATAGAAGGAAGCGGAGCGGGCGCGCGGCGCTCCTATGCGCGTTGTGTGCGGGCAGTCAGAAAGGTTAATAACATTGGAGGCGATCACAAACTCCCTGCGAGTGGCGCTCCCGCGCGGCGCTTCCGCATCCAGTGCGTTCGCTGCCAACAGGA
The DNA here is from genome assembly GCF_902148845.1 of Salarias fasciatus. NCBI lineage: Eukaryota > Metazoa > Chordata > Actinopteri > Blenniiformes > Blenniidae > Salarias > Salarias fasciatus. The sequence continues at coordinate 2,467,703 of NC_043766.1, read as the reverse complement.
GCTCCTCCAATGGGGTGGGAGCTGGGCGGAGCCTTGGGGAGATGCTACATTCGTGCTACATGCTAGTTTTCCAAGATTGCCGACCCTAGCTTTAAAGAACAAGGTAACTTAATAGACAGATGTTTTTCAGTTAGATGATCAACATGGATTTTGAGTTTTACTGATGTTTCCACAGAGTGCTTTGTAGAAGAGGAGTAGATTTCTTGAATTTTTTGTTTTTGCAAACTTTTCTTCATTTTAGTGCATCGGACTATAGCCTTGTGGCCACCAGAAATTAAAAGATAGTTGTTATCAATTGATAAATAATGAAGACTGCTCACTCTTTTCTTGTCAGTGGATGGATGAATGGAAATACGTGCTATGGCAGTTCAGTCAGACTTTTGCACTACGTATATTGCACATGTTAATGTCGTAGTTGATTTTCTACATATTGTGCTGCGTTCTCTGCAGTTGTCAGATCTCAGTCTAACATCACATATTTGAAAAGTGGTGGAACAAGGCATTCACGTGGATATGTGGCCAATAAATTAACAGCAGCTGTATCATTAAAAAGTAAAATGGTTTCCAGCACCTTGTTGGATTGATGACAAGGCTTTAAGGTAAAAAGGTCCAATAAAGTACTGCTGCGCAACTCACTTTACTAACTCCTCAGATTTAAAACAACAGCAACGTGTGAAAGTAAGATGTATTGAATAATATTAAAGAAGCAGTTTTAAGCCATTTTCACACTCAAACAAGCAAATACCTGCAGCAGCCGAGATCTCCCGAGCAGCTGTAAACAACCCAATTTCCTGTCATAAAATCACTGCTCCGTAGTTGCGTGGAAAAGAGCTGCAGCAACATAACAACACATTACCACCACCGCCATATTTATTAATTACCAGTTGACTAAGCACATTCCTTCTAAAGGCAGCTAATGAGAGGAAAGAAAAAAAAGTTATAGGCCTTGTTGAGTTAATTACAAACAGCCTGTCTTATATCAGTTGAGACAAATGTGGATTGGGGGAGGGCACATGTAGAACATAAAGTCCTAATTTCACTGCAGGCGTGGAACAGCTAAGGGTGACTGCAGGGTTACTTCAACCAGTCCCATCATATTTTTACATGAAATCCTACTGATCAGGGAGAGGCTGTCTGAAGGGGTGAATTTAGTTTGCACAATCCAAATCTGGGCATATCCGATCATGTCTTAAGTTTTCGTTGAAGGTGCATTCAGGAGGTTTTCAGTTTTAATAATACTTATTTTCCACCATAAATATGTTACAAATATTCAATGATGTGTACAATGTGCCCTGACATATTCACTGCAAGTACCTCTAACAGCGCTAAATTGTCACTTGAAAGTCACAGTGCCGGTCCGGCACCAGCATTTTTTGGGGAGAATTTGAGAGGATGTGACGTAATGCACGCTCCGGCTGGCCTGATTTCCTTAGGTTTCGTTTTGTCTGCCATTACTCCGCCAGAGGCTTAGCGAGCAACACCTGAGCAGTGTTGAGGATGGATCTTCCAGAAAGTAAGAAAAGACCGGCTTCTGGCACTGCCACAACTCCAGCACTGACTCCACCAGGTAAAAGACACTTACATTTTACTCGAGCGCTACTTAAAGAGCAAGGAAGGAGTTCCCCTCCTCGGTGCACGTACATGGATGCCAGCAACAGGCACGAGTGTTTCACTAAGCTGCAGTTACGCCCAAGGCCTGCAGGGGGCGCTGTTTTCCATAAAACGTGCAAACTCCTTAATGCACCTTTAAGTTTGTATAAATCTACTGTTGTTAGATGAAGCTATGGCTGGATCAATATGAAAACAAAAGAAAATATCTATCTACCTATCTATCTATCTATCTATCTATCTATCTATCTATCCATACAATGAAAAATGTTTACAAAATCAACATTTTAAAATAATAAATAAATTAAATAAATAATAATAATAAATAATTTAAATAACATTTAAAAAAAAAGGAAAATCATATAACTTCGTATCTAAAACATATTGAATGAAACAAAACAAAACAACACAAAAAAAAACCTAAATGGGTAACCTGTCTGACCAACTGCTTTAGGCAACAGCAGATTACATAACTCTGGATTTGTAATCTGATTACAATATCTGCCATATGTTGCTCTCTAATCAGAGAGTAGATACTGTTTATGCTATAGCCATCCAATGCCCTGTTTACCACTCAGATATTAATAAAACCAGACTGTTCATTTACTAATGGTTTACAGGACTGCAGGCATGGTTCCAATTAGCAATATCCAAATGGGGAAGGAGAGTACGTGAACATGCGGGCGTGTCATGGGGCTTGACACAGGCACTCATCACTTCTTGTTTTGAGACCAACATAAAAATGAGATGCCGCTTCAAAAATATTGTTGTTGTTTTTGTTTTTTTAATGCATTTGGCTAAACCAGAATGCAGCACAGCTCAGGAAGCACTGTTGTCAGTGTCTTATCATTAATCATTCTGACCGTGTTCTTAAGTTCAGCCCAAGGACGCCTCGAGCAAAAAAACAGACCAGAAATGAGGCTTAATAAATCCAAATTGTAACACAAAGTACTCACTTTATAAGCAGGACCTCTGTCAGGAAGCCGAAGGAGGCTGCCGCCACTTTGAAGGTGCCTGGAGGAGGAGGGCTGGTGAAGGCGGTCATCATGCGGTGGACAACGTATGGAACCAGTCCCACAAGCCCCAGCGCCAGCAGGAGGACGAGCCATGTCTGCCACTGGAGGCTCACAAAGCGCCACGGAGAGCTCCTCTGCAGCTGGTACTACAGGAGGGAGGGAGAACAAGGCTCTTCAAGTCACCAGTTGTCACTGTGAACTATCAAATACTAAAGGACTGTGCCATCTTCCGCCTTATTCAGTCCAATTCCCTGAAAATCAAATAAACTGACATCAGCTTCAGCATTGCTGAATGAAGTTCTGGCCATTTAGAATAGATTATTCTTCCTTTGTTAAAAAAAAAAAAAAAAATCATTTATTTTACCCAATAGTTCAGCGTAGAGAAGCACATAAAATGAGTAAACACATTTATGAGGCTGTATAATTTGCCAATGTAGCTATACTGACACATTTTGTATTTATTTCAAAGATTTTAAACTATGAACTCCAAGGAACAAACTTTATGTTGTCTGAGCAGATGCAGCAATGCCAAGAACAGTAAGTATGATGCTATCTGAACAACAAAGTGTTATATGACTTCGTATATATAGCTATGTACATGCTCTGTCAAAGCAAGAGCAGGCATGAAGCAGGTGTGAATCGAGGTGCAACATAAGTTTTTCCCAATTTTTCTATGTTAAGCCTCGTCACGGTGACACTGAGAGGTGAAATTTAAGCCATTCATTTGATGTGTTGTGTCGATTCTGGTAGTGAAGCAGCTATAATCAATAAGTCAGCGTAATGGGGCGATATCTACATCACCCATCCCTCCCCAGAAAGCAGCACCCTGTTTACCAATCTTAGGGTGCTTTCACACCAGCTGTTTTTAGGTCAACCCTGTTGAGCTTCGGGAATGAGTAAGGTGCAGCAGCGTAGGTGCGAATGAGACACTCGCACTCTGTTGCACACCAAGATCCTCTTCACACAAGAACAATCTGCCAGATATGGTATAATTTCTATTTTTTTCTTCTCAGAAAAGTTACACTTGCAGATGACAGCCTTTGTATAATGATCACTGTACAGATGTGAAGAAAACATTGAGAAATGTTTAAAAAGTTTCACTTTGGCCAGACCATTAGCGGGTGGTGTGTTTTTCTTTTTTCCTCATTGCTCCTGTGTAGAGAACAGTGTAAAGAAAACATTCATGTGTATGTTCGATGTCTTTCTTCTTCCCAGTATCTGGTGTGTGTGGGGGATTATCTCCACTTATGCAGATGATGGTATACTGTTGGTGATGGTGTAATGACTGTAAATACACATTTTGTTGCAGGAGGGCTTTTAAATTCAAAAGAGTGAGCAGCACAAACACTCTCCTGCCATGTTGTTGTTGTTGATTGCACATATGCTGTAGAGCTGCAACAGCATTGTTGAGATTTCAAATATGGAGTCAAAATGCCATACTCATGTAAACAGCCTACAATGGTGCACTGAGACCCGGCCTGAGGTCCAGCTATGCTTTTCTCACCAACATCATCATGAACACCACAAATGTGAGCCAAAAAGGCTCCTTCAGCTGTAGATTGTGTTTTGCACTCAGAATTTCACCTATGATTAATTGTGGTGAAAAGAAATTCCAACAGTGAAAACAAACCCAGATTCAGTTTCTTCTTGATATTTGGTTCAATAACCAACAGCTATTGAATACTCATGAATTCTGGGGAACCCCGTCGTTACATGGTGCTTTCCATCTGTATATCTTCTGGCACCATGGACACAGTGTTTGGTGAGCACTACTCTGTCTGTACCTTCAAATGCTAATGAGCTGTGTCGTCCACGCCTACTCCTCCATATAGCCAACAGCAGAGCAGCTGGCAAGCTTTGCTCGTCCGTTTTCTGGAAACATTTGGTTATCCTCTGCCAGAGGGAGGAGTTGGTTCTCCGCAAGACGTCATGAAGGGAAAATCTCTGAGTCACCTGTTTGAGCAAACGTTAGCTACAACATGGAGCAAGCGAGTGAGGGAGGAGACAGAATTTCTTCACTTCTGGGGTCTCATGCATGGCCATGGAGACACACTTTATTGTTAGAAGACCTCCAAGTGGCTTTGATTAGCAATGAGCTGAAACTGCTCATACAGCATCTGAGCAACCATTTACAGATAATAGTGCCGACATAACCTTGGTAGGTTTTCATTCTTTTAGACTTGTAGATTATTTTGTCTGCATTGCAAAAACCTGAGCTGAGGTTATGAAGGCACCACACCCTTTGCAAAATGGAATCCAGCTGGGCAAAGATCAGACCTAATTAATGTCTGACTATGGCAAAGTGTAGTGTTCTCGGGTTTGTGATTTGTGATAGGAAAACCTCTTCTTCCCTGCTTTACCTAAACATTGGGCAGTTGAAACCTTCACATTGGAGGATGATATGTTTGGTCCATCCATGGAAACCTGCTTCTTTAATAGTGTAATAGCAAAGCAGCGGATCGCAATTTGGTGCTGGAGTGTGCTGTTTGTCTCCGTGCAGTTCTTTTTCTTTACTTGGTGCTTGGAAAGAGTTTATGTAGCACTTCAGCAGTTAAACAGGAATGAAAAGAGCATGCATATACACAGGCACATACATAAAACACTGATTGATGCATGCAGTCATTAAGCCAGCATGTAAACACTGCTTTAAGTCCTCACCAAACATCGCTCCTCTCTCTCTCTCTCTCTCTCTCTCTCTCTCTCTCTCTCTCTCTCTCTCTCTCTCCCTCTCTCTCTCTCTCTCTCTCTCTCCAAACCAAACCACTCCACCAGCGTTTGATTAGCGTCTTGAATTCATCTGCAAATGCACACTTGCCTTGTCCTCTTTCATGGCCGCTATTCATTAATTAGATTCTTTGTACAACTGAGCTATCCTCAATGTTTAAGGTTACATCAGGCCCCAGTAAGTGGCTGCCTGATAACAGAACGCATCCGTCTTCATTACTCAGGCCTTTCTGCCGTGGCTCGCTCCTCCACCACTGAGCTCTGTCTGGAGGTTCTGAAGGAACCCGTACTTTTCAGTGCACTCACATCCTGAACTTTTGCCTCCTTTGATTTTGGCCCCTCTGATTAAATTACTGGGTTGCAGTTTACACTCATATTGGGTTCTTTTGAGGTTCTTGTTTGTTTTGCTTTGTTTTTTTTCCCTGCAGGATGTGGAATGGTTCAATTCCCAGGTGAAAGTCAAACCGTGTTTTTGTTGGTGTTGCTTTTGGATTAGACATTCTCTACTTGGTCGATCCATCAGTTTACTTCGTCCTGTGTATTGGATCAATTAGCAATAAGTCTTTAATGTTGTTCTGGGTGTTTGGCAGTAGGTCGCCATGCCGCTAAAGATCTTTGGGGGTTCCTCACACAGAATAATGTTGTTACAGGAATCAGTCTCTCACTGCCACCTTAACACACAAAAAGGAAGTCAAAGTTTAAGAAATCACATTTAAAAACAACTCTCCCTCAACCAAAGGAGGGTTTCAAAGAAGAAATAAAATAAAATATATCAAGTACAGAGTTCAGATGCTGTGTTAGAATATATACATTGCAATACCCCCCGAAAAAAAGAAAAAATCAAGTCAATAGATCACAAAGCAGGGTAACATTTGTCATGGTGTGAAACGCTGCAAACAAGTCAAATTTAACTCACACCGAATGCCAACCTATAGGCATTTGTTTTGTATTGTTTTAAATTAAAAGTAACATTGCATGATTTTTTTTTAAATGACTCATTTAATTCTTTACCTAAAATCAAATACATAAATATTGTTGCAATACATGGAGGCGCCTAATGAGGGCTATGCTATCACCTAGGGATCCACCAGCACCACTTTCTAAAAGGACAAGAACAAGCATGAACCTTTTAGCTGCTTTTCAATACCAAGCACCGATATGGGAACTTATTAAAAGCCTTAAAATCGAATTTAGGGCCAATCCCAATTCTACCCCTTACCCCTACCCCTATGATATGCGCGTTCACGAGGCTTAAGGGCTATCCCAATTCTCCTTTTTGAATAGGGGTAGGGGTAAGGGGAAGGGCTATTTCACCCCTTTCAGCAAAGTCTGCATCGATGCTCCCTATTCTCTATAGGGGTAGGCGGAGTTTCACATTGGCCAGAAAAAAACAACATGGCGCCCACCACGGAGTTGCACAAGTGTAAGATTGCTTTCTGTATACTATTTAAAAAGCTATAAAAAGTGTATTTGCTTCACTGAATTTATAGATAAACTAGCGTGACAGTGTCCCAGCCATGGATTAACGTTTTAGCGCTGCGCAGCACCGTTTCCAATCGTGAATTTGTAACTTATGAAGAGCACTAATCACTGAATTAACGTCATCCTTTATCATGTTTTTAAAGGTAATATGTTAGACACAGGGACCCCCGATGAAACCCGACTGCTGATTCAGTTTAGAGCCGGGTTCCTCAATTAGCGGACCGCGGTCCACGACCGGACTGCGGCACACCTCGCTGCTGCCCCAGGGCAAATGTATGGGGGAAAAAAAGAAAAAAAATCTTTTTTTAAACGCTCCATGTTCCGTGTGAGCACCGTTCTGCACCGCGCCGCTCTGCGCGTGTCCAGCGCGCTCCGTCGCACCGCACTGCTCGGCAGTCCTCGGTATCGCCCCCCCCACCCCTCTCCCACAGGGCGCTGAAGTCCGGACCCATGCTTGTATATAAAAAGCAAATGTGGACCTTCAAGATTTGTATTTCAGGACCCCTGGTTTAGAGGTTAAAAAGGAAGAAAAGTTTTTGAAATCAAAATACAGCGCCAAAACACATTGGGAGTAAATTATATTATTCGTCTAAGCTATAATATGTCAGTAATAAAACGTGTTTATATAAATATATCTGTATTACTTTAGGAAATTCATAAAAGAAAATGGCTTGGAAGGGGAAGTTACAGAACAGCAAGCTTCAAAAAAGTGGGAGAACCTCTAAAAGAAATATAAGGTAAATAATAATACCATTTTTAAAAAAATAAAAGTAATTTCTAATGTAATTTCTATCATTTCTAATATCCATAATTTTTTGTTGTTATAGGAGTGCGGGGGGGCTCAAAGGGCCAAGGGGTATCCCAATTCATAGTGCTGCAAAGATAGCCCTAGCCCTCAGCCCTATTCTAAAAGGGGTAGGAGAGTGATAGGGGTAGGGCTAAGGGCTAAGGGGTAGGGGTAAGGGGTAGAATTGGGATTGGCCCTTAGATTCTACAATCAAATGATGTAGGGAGGCTGTACGTTGATGAGAACCACCTCCACACTGTCTCCTCATCGACACTACACACACCTGCACGGTGCACAGTGTGTCGTACTTTTGGCATTTTCAGCTGTTTAAAGACTCCAAAGTGTTGGACGTCGCTCGTGCTCTCTCGTGTGCCTGCAGGTGTTGCCGTCGCCTGACGCCACGCAGTCGGGTTGTATCGGGAATCTTTTCCTGAGTATCCTGTGCAGCATCAGACCTGATAAGCTACACTGGTATCAGCATCAATGCGTCCCCACCATTATCTACTTTTAACAAATGTACCCAAAATTTTAACTTCCTAGGATTTAAAATACTTTACTCCCCTTATCATGCTACAGCCATCACTCACTTTTAATTCATTTGGAAATAATTGTTTGTTCTGCAACTAATTACTCAGAGATGATTATATTTTAAGCTGCATTTTATCAGAATTAAGCAAATGCGATTTTTTTTTTTTTTCGGTGTGTGATTAAATAGTTCACTAACTATCCAGCTCCGTGTGTGTGTGTGCGTGTGTGTGTGTGTGTGTGTGTATGTGTATGTGTATGTGTGTGTGTGTGTGTGTGTGTGTGTGTGTGTGTGTGTGTGTGTGTGTGAGAGAGAGAGAGAGAGAGAGAGAGAGAGAGAGAGAGAGAGAGAGAGAGAGAGAGAGATGGTTATTAGACAGGAGCAAACAAACAGCGAGCATGTTGCATTCTTGTGAGCCAAACACGGAGCAGACATCCAGATCCACACAAACCAAAACACAAGTTTTCAATCAATCTTGGAGGAAGCATGAATATACTCTCCTCTCAGGGCAAATACACAGCAAATGTGTTGCAACACAGTGAAGGCTTTCTTTTTGATATTTAGGGAGCTGCGAAGAAAAAAAGGGAGCCGGAGTGTACATGGTGGTCAGTTTTTGAAGGTTTGTTGTGACTGAATTCAATTGAAAGACGTTTTTGGTGACAGTTCTGAAAAGGCCGACTTAAAATGAAGCTGTTAGCGTCTCATCCATCAGAGGGAACCTCAGCTTTTTAGTCTCACCAAGGCCAAAGCAGTCTGAATCAGGTTAAAAGCAGCTCAGTGTGTTTATTGTATTCCCTTCAACCAAATTAATTATCTTCAAAGAAGCTGAGTAAGACAACAATAAAGAGAGGGACCGTCACATCTGTCACTTCTCCACGTGGCTCCATCTGAAGGTTTCCAGCATTTAGACACTCAGCGGTCCATTTTCTGAGAGAAACATGATTAAATGCCCAGACCATGAGAATATGTATCCCAGGTGCATCTTATCAGGACTATCACTTCCTCCACCTCCTCTTCAATTCAAATAACACAAAGTAATCCAAATACTAGTGCTATAACTTAAAAAACCAACAGGCAATACATTAAACATTGGCTTAAAAAAAAAAATCCCAGCCTGTTATTTACATGCTGATGCTTTATGACTCTGACCTTTAAACACTAAACCAATCAATCAATACAGGAGGGAGGCAGCCCATTGGGGATATTTAGATCCACAGATTCAGAAAGTAGGGCACTATTTATCCAAACACAATCATTATTAATGACCGGACAGTCAACCCAAATACATTTTCTGCATATTTTCCACATTAGGCCTCTCTCCCTTGAAGAAGGAGCAACACAAACATGTTGTGCAGCGAGGGGATAATTAATGAGCTGCATCTGTCAAATTGGTACACCAAAGGAGACAAAGAGGCAAAATGTGATGTCTGCCACCTGAAGTCTCCGTCAGAAGATTCGACCCGCCATTTAAAAGACTGTGACACTCGTTTTCTCAAAGTATCTGATGTTCCGCCGTTTCAAGAAATAATCAGGCACAAAAAAGAAAAAAGACACAATAGTCAAACCATGTATCGCTTCTAATTTAATCCTCTCTTTTACATGAAATTCAAACAAAAATGATATGGCCTTGATTGCAGCACACAAAAGCAGGCTGCTGCTAATCGAGTCCATTAGCTTTAGCAGCGCGGCTAATAAAAGTCAAGTCTGTCAGATCAGTAAAACCTTCAATTTTCTCCAACACAAGGAAGTGAAAAATGTGGCTTTGAAGGATGCATTCTGTAAATGTGATGTGACGCTCTGTTGACTAGTCGACCTCAGGAAAAACGCCAGCTCAAGTCTTAACCTTCAACAACCTCCTGCATTTATTTCTATTTCTTCTTGATATGTTTTATTGAAGGTCGTAGTTATTAAATGCTGACTTTGGCAATTGAGCCAACGTACTGTATATTCTTTTATTTTGAGCTATCCTGCCTAAAGACAAAACCATAGAAAACATACAGCACAGTACACCCTGCTGTGCTGTCAGTTGTCAGTAGTTCTATGTATTGTACAGGCATGTCTCAGAATATTTAGGTTTCCACAGAGACGCAGCCAGATGTGTTTAATAGCATTACAGACTAGAAAAGTGCCTTTTTCAGAGAACTGAAATGCTGCTGCCATGTAAACGAATGGCCAAACACACTGAAAGTTTATAATTCTCTCTCTTTGTGTTGACAAAGGCCTGCAGGACAACATTTGTGCATTCCACTCTACTTTTGGTGTTCAGCTCACTCCTGAAAGACTTCTTCCAGGGGCCTGAACTCCTCACCTGATTTCTGGGAGTAAGAACCAGCAAACCGTAAACCTCAAATTATCTTCAGCTGCTTGCACCTGGTTAAGGCCCGTAGTCCATGACCAGCAGTGAGCGTCTGGATGGAGGCGGCACAGTAAACAGAGCGCTTTGCCCCGTGGCCGAGTTCCTTCCTAACCACAAGTCCACTACAGCGACTGTGCTTCGACGGCGGCCGCTTGTCCCGGCCTGCAGCCAGTCTCATCGACCTTCTTCCCATCAGTCATGAGAAAGACACCTGAGCTTCTCCATCTGGGGTCAGTTCATCAAGAAATCATACCTTAAAATACTGATCACTATAAATCAAGGTCCATGTACTCTTCCCGGGCGAGGGAACAGCTCTGGATCGGTTTTCCTATTCTGTTCAAGTACTTAGTAACCTTTTACTGGACGTTATGGGTGTATTGACTAACTCTGGCCGGATCTCCTGACTTCAGGTGCAACACAAATTAACTAAGTAATGGGGAAATGCCAGGCAGCGACTGAGACGGTCTCTGGTGTACATGCTGTTTGTTTGCTAACAACCAGAATGGAGTTCTACTTAGTGGGTCCAAACTCCAAAGTCTATTAACTTATTGAGATTAAAAGCCTGAAGCCATCCCCTCCCCACTCACTCAGCCCTTCCCACCCCTCCCCCAGGGCCAGCATCACACCTCCAAAGGAGAAAGGTGATTGATGAGAGCCATCAGGCTGCTTGGAATCTCTCCTCTCATTAGACTCCTTATGCATCTAAGCAGTTTCAACACACACCGGGAGAGCAGCAGAGGGGGGCAGGGAGTGAAATGAGGAGGTGTCCATCCTCTTTTTAGAAGATAAGTACCTGCACTAAAATATTTACCTTCTACATTAATCTTTGAGAAATTAATTTGCCATTATACTTTCTCCCCAGGTGGGGAAAAAGGAGATTTTTTAATGGGAAAGTGTGATTCCTACTCCCTAATCTTCACGTTCAGCGGGCTCGCTCTCTCTTTTGACTCGCTCATGGGATTGCTTGGAAACTGCCGTCCCTGAGGGAGGCGCGTTTGGACAGTCGGGGTGGATCCTATCATCGACCACTGAGACTCTCTTGAGGAGGGTTAGCTGGAGAGTCGAACAAGGAAAGGAGAGCAAAGAACGTTATATATGCACACCGCTAACAGATGTGCTCCATCACATTAACGTAAGTGCAGCACATTAATATGTACTAATTGCCAGTGGATGGGAGCATTACTAATACGGGCCGATGATTGCATTGCAGTAAAGCGAGTGGGGTAATCCCGTTCAGGAAGATAACCTCAATGCGCCTCAGCCAGGAAATGTCCTAATCCAAAGGTTTGCAACCTTTAAGACCAGTGGGAAGATTTCTGCTGGAATAAAATTCAGCTGGATCGACAGAACGTGTTTAAGCTCAGACAGTCAAAATGCTTCTTCTTCTTCTTCTTCTTTAGATTTGCGGCTCTAGCTGATTATATCAGTTAGACAATGTTTGCTGTTTTAGCTATTTTACACAGCTTGACGCATGTAGCCGCTGTGGCTATTAGGCTGCTTCCCCACCTTTCACAGTGTCATGGACACACCAGTGAAGGGTCACACTGGGGTCAAGGGTCACGGGTGATGGCCTGTCTGTTGTGGGCATTGAATCTGCGAATGTCCAATCCCAAGTCCACATCTGTAAGCGCCGGGCCACCACTAAACCGATGCGAGGCTGACCGCCCAGCCAGCCTTGCTCAGGGACTCCTCGGCACCCTGACCTGGAGTCTGCCCATCAGAGAATCAAACTCTGGTCATCCACAAGTGGAGACACTAATCTCTGTGCTAACGAATTTTAAGCTGTTTAGCTATCTGCAATTCTTCAACAATACATATAAATCAGCATGGATGGCACTGAAAGCTATTTAGACTTTTTAATTTTAAGTTTCTCTAAATTAAGCCGACTGCTATTGCACAACCTCTTGAAAATGGATATACATGTGCTGACCTGAGTAGAATCCAAACTAATTTCTGTAAACAGTATAACTGACGTATGATCGCACAAATCAAATCAAATCAAATCAAGTTAAACTTTATTTCTGGAGCGCTTCTCATTTTAAAAAACAACATAAAGGGCTTAAAAGTATTAAAAACAAAAATCAGTGTATAATAAAAAAAAAGAAAACAAAGCCACACCTTCACCAAGGTGGTGCACACACACACACACACACACACACACACACACACACACACACACACACACACACACACACACACACACACACACACACACTCCCACTTTCGTTGCGTACAACAGGGAGACATGGCAGGAAACAGAGGAATCAGGATTGTGCATCAAGGCCTTGAGTGTGAAAGTAGCCTTTGAGTGAAGCTATTTTCTTCTGAGACTTTTTTATGAATTTGAATTCATTCTTGGTTGGCGTAGAGGCGTATTTTTAAGCTGAATATTTATCACCTGAAGTGAAAGTTAGTGAGAAGGGGACACAGTGGGATTTAACACATTTTAGCTGGATGACTACGGCACTTTATTGAAAATTTTAGACGTTACATTGAACCACAGGACAAGAGTCGTTTCAAAAAATACTCTTTTGTGAAAATAAAACAATAATGAGATGAAAATGCTACACGTGCTTCTATAAATATATCTGGATGCGACTGCAGAGGGACCAGAAAGCCTCATGTGGCTCTGAAGTCGCAGGTTTCAGACTTTAGCAGGGCCGTCAGCTCTGTGTGGGTCAGTCTAAGACCGTCAGCTTAACATCAGTTACATCGGTCAGTAACACTTTATTTGGTCTGCTAAAGTTAATCATTGTTAAACAGGATTTTGTTCACTGCTTAAGCTACTGCAAAGAGCCGAGTATGTTTTGGAAGTTATTACCTTAGCAGGACATTTTAAGACAGGAAACGTTTGCTGCTGGAAATAACTTTTACTTCAGGAGCAGCCAGCAGGGATTTATTATGTCATTAATTGCAGATAAAGTGAACACTGACAGACATTTACATGACTGTTTTTAACATACAGATTACAGATTTAACACAATAAAGAAAGCTATAAAAGTGGCTTAGATCAAGCCACTGAATGAATTTTAGCTCTTGGGCCAGACGTACAGCCCAGTTTGACCTGGCCAGACAGCAACAATGAAGCTTTCATCTGCTTCAGATTCAAGCTTAATATCTGAGTGACGTCTGCACACATGTTTCATTTCTCTAATTACCTCCGCCAAGGAGGTTATGGAATCACGTCGCTTTGTTGGTTGGTTGGTTGGTTGGTCTGTTAGCAACATTACGGAAAAAGTAATGGGCAGATTGCAATGAAACTTAGTAGAAAGGTGGGTCCTGGGCTAACTTAGAATCCATTAAATTTTGGTGATGATCCGGATCACTGTCTGGATCCAGGAATCTTTTAAAGGATTCTTTATCATTGAGAGATAAGGCAGTCTTTCACATAGTTGGACATAACTCAACAATAAATGACAAGGGGGCTTAGCAAAAAATTACAGTGTCAGTTCTTCAAGGACTCTAAGAGATATCAGCTGCTGATCCAGATCACGGAAGTATTCCGGATACCAGGATCCAGAACAGACAAAAATAGGGGGGTTCCGGAGTGTCAGTCACTGTGAGGAAACACACTGAGATATGAACAAGCAGCAACAGCTTTCTCCCATGCATTGTTTGTGTTGGGGAGAAATAAAATGTTGTTTTATTATATATGGTGTTCTTATTGTTGTTGGTGACTGATTTGAGCTGTGGCGGAGGTCTGCGCTTTCTGAGTGCCACATTCTACTTTCAATAATAATTTCCAAACCTAAATCTGCGAAAATGTCCCGATGAACAGCAGAATGTGCCGTGGGAGGAGGCCAGGTAACACCCCCGATGAACAGACAGCTGAGTGTAGAAAAATCACAGGGCTGAAAATAAAGGACGCATTGTGTGTCAGACAGAGAGACGGCAAGAGGGAGAGTTCGTCTGCAGAGGGCGGGGTTTTGGTCATCTGCCATCAGATAAGATGTCCTGACAAAGCAATTGGAGAGAAACAAATTCTGCAGCCACGCTGGTTCAACTCTCTCGTTCTTCACCTTGATGAGCTTTTGAAAAATGGAGCGCGCTTGAAATTGGTTTTGTATGAGGGGCTTCAGATCTGTCTCTTGTCAGGATTCTCGCCACCTGTCTTCATCGGCCTCAAAGGTCTGTTAATTAATCTGCCTCTGTGTCGTAGTGGCCAGAGAGGACTGGGGCAGACAGAGCATCGCTCCTGCTGCCTCCTCCCCACCACAGAGGTTTCACAGGTACTGCTGTAAAGAAGCGCATGTCTCTTTCAGAATAAGATCAGACTCCTGATCAGTATCATAAAAAAATACCACGTCGTGTCCTTACTTTCTAATTTTGTGAGGGAGGCTTTTTAATTGCATATTTAATTTAATTTGGTTATTGAAAGTGGTGGGAAATTTCCTCTGACAGTAATATATCTTGTGATCAATGGAGCTGCAAATAGAGCTCTTCATAGATTCTCTCCTGACTGATCGTCTCTGACAGAGAAACTTCAGGATGCAGCCTCAACAGCAGCTGTTTGCAAATAATTACAGCTCTGGTCAGAAGTGCAGGATTTAGAACAGCAAATTCATGGGAACTGTTAAATAAAATATCCAGAGTTGGTGAGATAAACAAATCCATACAGTGTACTGAGAAAACAATGATTGCTCCCTAATATTTTGGCCCGGATCCTTTGACTTTCCATACAATGTGAAATTCCACATTGTTTTAGGGGGAGTTACTCAAAAAGGTACAATGCACTTCACATTAGTAGTTACTTTTAAGAAAGATATCCACTACTTAACTGCTAAAAGCAATTAGTTACATTACTTTTGAATAACTGTAAAAAAAAAACAACAACAACTTGAGAGCCATAATTCAACCAAAAAATAAATTGTTAATCTCCCCACATCAGCACAAAATGTATTCTGACGAAAAGCAAAATGTTTCCAGCACCTCGTTGAGTCTTGGCCATGAAGAACTGAAGCGGGTATTTGGGAAAAAGTAGTCCAACGCAGTAGGAGTGAGGCGAACCTGATGAAGTGTTCGGTCAAAGCGAACGTTGTGCGTCCATTGATAAGCTTTTTATTTCTTTTTACTTGCTCTTTTCTGATATGATGCAGTAAAGCTGTTTCAGTTTTCATTTCTGGAGAGGTAGATTTCAGCTCTTCAAATTTTTGGAGTTGGATTTAGGTCAGGACTAATTACTGGACACTTTAAAACAATCCAGCTTTTCCTTTGTGCTGCTGAATGCGAGCCGTCGGCTCATTTTCCTGCTCAGTGGCCCAAGAGTCTGACCGCAAGTCTAGTATTTTTTGACACTGAATAACAGATTTCCCTCAATTTTTTATTGGTAATCATCAGTTTTCATTGCTATTTTCCTGTCATGCCTTCGGTCGCAGAGGAAACAATAAACAATATCTTACAGTTGGAAGTCTGGGTCTCTTCTTTGCAGCCTTCATTTGGCCGCCTCTAAGCCAAGTGTGTAGCATCGCATTCCCAAAGATTACCCCTTGGCTTCAGCCCATGGAGCCCTGCCTGGTTCACTGTTTGATGTATGTTACAGAATGAAAGTGCTCGACTTGGTGACTGCTCGGCCTGGAGCTCCAGAGTCTTCTCTGCTTTAAAACCGAGCATCCATGGAACCTTCTGAAAGCAATAGACAAACTGTTGAAGTGGGGATTACAGGACAGTCTTTCTGTATAGTTGAAGGGTCACACATCGGTAAAAATACAAAGGGCAGGGTCACTGCTAGGTTCTGTTGCATTTGTTTGGACTGAAGGGACAAAGGCCTGTGCAGCAGTGTATGTGAAATGTGCTCTCTTCAATGAAATGATGGCTCAGATGAGCAAAAGTTTCCAGCTAAGAACTTCACCATCAGATGAGGATGAATCAAAGTGCACTCAGCTTGTGCACATTGTGACCAGCTAGTTGTGCCGGATTTGATTGATGGGGTTACCCCCTTTCCTGGACCACCTGGGAATATTTCCCTGATGTGGGAGGAATGTCAGCTGATGTAGCTCTTCTGGACGGCTTAAAAGTCAGTCGAGTTGCTTCTCGTGGTGTTTTTCTTTCACCTGACACTGACACCTTCGGCTGAACAACTTCTTTTTGTTTCAGTATAAGCAAATGTTTGGGTTTTAGTTACTTCCTGGCAGGGACGAGTGTCTTGTCATTAACTTTGAACTGGTTTGTGGTGAAAAAAAGAAAAAAAAGAAGATACTCTGAGGCTGGACTAGAAAAAATGACAACACAGGGGGCTTTTCTTCTTATTCAGGGGGCCCAGACACAGTCCCGGAGGAGCCTTCCACTGGCCCCGGCCCTGCAGAGTGTCAAATTGATCAAGTGTTTCTGTGGGCCTGTGTGCTGCCGGGTGTCTGCACCTGTGCATTCCTCCGAGCACTCAGATCGAAGCGCCCTCTTTAAGTTTGAACTTGGCCCGCCGGTTTGCAGCCCAGGCAAACCCAGACTTGCCTGGCTAAGAGCGCTTTTGTACCGTACACATACTTCTGTCACTCTGCGATGTTCCTTTGGAATGTAAACCATCGCTGTCACCCCGGTGCAATGCACCACTGGGCTGTGCAGGTGCAAGCTGGAGATCCAGGAACTGAGGCGCTTCGCCAGGTTACAGAGCGCAGATGATCCAGAGGGACGACGCTCACTCGGACTTCACCGCATATCCAGTCTGAACAAAGGCGATCGTTAGGAACCGCTCGCTGCATCCTTCCCCTCATGACGCACCCTTAATCAACAGCACTTTTACATATGTTTGATGAAAGCAAGAATGATCTGTTGTTTCTCCAAGGACATCTTTTCATGTGAAGAATACATTTTCATTTAGCAGATGCTTCTATGCAGCGCAGTGTTGTTTCCGCCCACAGGTATAATCAACCAGAAAATTAATAATGCTTCTGCAGGACCACAATAAATCTTTACGCTTTGGACAATTAATAATGGAGGCCAGGCTCAGGATGTCTGATTACAATAGTTACGATGCATATCATCAAGATTTAAATTTAACATTTCACAAAGGAATTTCAGACACCAGTGCACATTACTGATGTTTAAATTTGGCATTAGGGCGGGTCATGTGGGCGTGAGGGATGGCGTGTCTCCATCCATAATTCTACCTAAACTGCAAGTTTGAAATTAGGGTGCAGTACTTTTTGTAGCTGTAAATTTATGCATCCTGCACAGTAAGGACGAGCCCCATGAGTGTTCGGGGAGAACAAGCGGAAAAAAAGACCCCATTGTTCCACACACTGTGTATCAGCGCTTTATGCTACAGAACGATCCCGTTGAATCCATTGTCCTTATTTCTAAAAGTAGATACAACCATTTTTCGGTGATTGTTCTGTCAGCATGTGGCTTTGTTTATTATGTTTTTTTAAATTCTGTTGAAGTATTTTAGTTGGACTGGGATTTTACTTTGGGATCTTCTCCTGTGACGATTATCTAAATAAATAAATACCAGATTTGACCTCATATTTCTGAGTGGAATAAGCCGTCCCATCCCTTCTATCATGTCTCTGTTGTTTATATACGATTTCAGACCATTTGAAACACAAGTCTTGACAAGCATGTGACTTCATTGCTTGATTTCATTCTCATATTTTAGCCTAACTTCAGACTGTCGTTTGAGCTGATACCAGATTTGACCTCATTATTTCTGACTGGAATTTGCTCCCAGACTCAGATTTAAAAACTGTTGTCTCTCCATTATCTGGCCCATAACTTACACATGACTAACCCTAACTTCACAGGACATATTAAGATAATTATTTCTACTTAACCCAGACTTCCCAGCCTAATTTTGGATTCAACATAACATGATTCAGTACAAAACTTCACTTCATAACATAATATAAAACTGTAATTTGACGTTAAGTCGTTTTGTGCAATCATTTAAATCCCACACTGTTCTTCACATCATTTTGAATCTCAAAAGACCTATGTTTCCTCAAAACATGACTTCTAAGCCTTAACTGTAATTTTGAACTAATCCATCAAAAACATGACTTTTAACTGTGCTAGTAGACTATCGTTTAATCACAGATCTGACATTACGGCTTCATTTTGGACAATCGTTGAGTCTAAAACTTGATTAACATGATTTGTTCCAGCCTTTTAAGACATTGTGTTCAGACAATTGTTTCTTCCAAAACTCAATTTCACGGCATAACTTTCGTCAGCTGTTTTTAAAAGTGCTCTCATAAGCCAGGTGTGCAGACATACAATGCGCCGTGAGGCTGAGGAACACCAACTCCACTTAGTTTTGACATCCAGCTTTCAAGAGTCAAAGACCAAATGCCAAAGAAGCACAGGGGTCCAATACCTGAGCGGGGTAGTCAGCTCATTGAGCGGACATAAACTTCCTCCACCTGACATGTGGTGGGAAGAGGATTAGTTACACACACTCAGCCTTGGCTGACTCACAGTTTGTGGAATCACAAAGTAATCTCCAGGCACATTCACTTAAGAGGCAGCTTGATGATCCCAGGCCGGTGATTTATTCATCTTAGGCACGTTGCGAGGCTGTAAGAATTTGTCAAGTTAGAATCCTAATTAAAACTGTTAATCACAGATTCCTGTTTGTTCAGCACTCGAGTGAGATGAAAAATGTGATCAAATTATTCATTGCTCCCTTTCAGACAGGTAAGCCGATGTAGCCCCAAGCGTCAAAGCCCCCCCCCCCCATCCCCCCCACCCCACCCACCACCCCCACCCCACCCCACCCTCCTTTGCTTTTGAGGAGTCGTTTTGACTTTTGAAATTTATTTGACAAACATTGAAATCATTGGTTGACGTTAACAATTTAGCCACCTGGTCAGTTCAATCTCCTCTGTTGGCGCAGATTAACATGAAAAGACACCGAGGAAACGAGCTGAGGGATGAGTGGGCCGGATCAGAGTGCATGCTCAGAATCACAGCAGAGTGCCTCCCTCTCTGGAGTCCTGATATTTCACAATGCTCACCATGCATTTTAATTCTGCTCCCATAAAGAAGTCATGCAACTGTCAGGAGTTTTTAAGTGCATGTTGCCACCAGGAAAAAAAAAAAAAAAAAACAACAACGAGAATAAATCTTCAAAAACCTCTATTGCACAGTTTGCTTTGCTTGGCTGTGACCTTGACGTGCACAATAGTCCTGATCAAATCAGCACACAGCGCTCAAGGGTGGGAGGAAAACCCCTGTACTCTTTCAGTTTTAGTTATAGAAAGGGAACATGGGAAGCATCGGGGAGTCCAGAAGAAGGGCAGAGCAACACAAATGGTAGTATCACCACCTGCGGTGAGGACCCCATTAAAAACAATGTGGACACCAGCAGGCAGTCAATCTAAAGACCAGTAGGGCCTCTTTGATGTACAGTAGCTGCCTGATAACAGCTTCAGAAATGGATGAAATATTGCATCAGCGAGTTTGACCAAGAGAAAGAGCTCAGTGTCCACGGACACAATATATTGATCAGCAAGAAAAGGTTTCATAAATGTCAGCACGCAGGCTTGTTTCATAGCGGTCTCAGATAAAGACATGAGTCACAGTTCG
This sequence comes from Salarias fasciatus, assembly GCF_902148845.1. Classification (NCBI taxonomy): domain Eukaryota; kingdom Metazoa; phylum Chordata; class Actinopteri; order Blenniiformes; family Blenniidae; genus Salarias; species Salarias fasciatus. Next base: position 2,447,685 of record NC_043766.1, on the reverse strand, counting down.
GAAGCATGTGTGGCACTGGGGCAAAAAGGCTAATTCATTTCCACATCGAGCTTTAATGTCATCGTCTGCCCAAGTCTGATTGAATGCTTGATTGGAATGAGCTTCCCATGGCTTTGGGCTTTTTTGGAATGTGATGGAAGACTTTCTCTGACAAACCTTAAGATGAGGCCTGAAGATGTTATCAGCAGCAGATCTGAATGATGCTGGGTGGATGTTCCACCGTTGGAAAGATTAACCCACCATGTTTTCTAATGGTCTTTGTTGAAGTCATTTATTCCCACATATCCAGTGGTGACGGTACATTTACAGTTTGAAATGCCCCTCCTTACTGACAGACTCCACTGCCACAACGCCTCTGTACTGCTTATGGGTAACCTTAACCTCGTCAGTGAGTAAACCTGAGGGTGACCTCAACACCAGTTTGACTATTTTATATCAGGTTTTTCACCAGACTAAACCGTTATGTTTGTGGTGGGTCAAAGAAACATCAACAGCAAAAGCAAACAAACTTAGACACATCTACTTCCGGCAAAGATTAGCCTACATTCACTCAAAATGAAAATTTATACACAAGTACTGACAAAACATCTTAAACAATAAGAGACCTGACCTGCTCAGAACATAAATTGCTAAGTTTAAAGATAATAGAGGAAACACTGAACTTATACATTTTGTGGATGTCTTAATTCAGTTATCAAAGGTTTTCTGGACTCATAGCATTTCTCTAGTTCTGCCATTTTTAGTCATCAGTAGAAACTTTTTTTTCTGATATTATATTATATTATATTATATTATATTATATTATATTACATTATATTATATTATGATAATTAATAAACAACAACATCTACCAGTTAGGCACCAGTAGAACATTAGCAAAGCTTTCATTCATTCATATTTGACACTACACACACATTTAATAATATATTAATGTACATCCACATAGAGCAGATGATTGTCAGATAAATCTGTCTTGGGCAAATGAAACTATCATAAATATTTCTTAAGTTTTTGTCTGTTAACGATTATACAGTGTATATATATATATATATATATATATATATATATATATATATATATATATATATATATATATATATATACACATATATATATATAGTTCCTCTTCTGAAGTTCCTCTTCTTAGTAACAGCCGCAGGATGCTCCCAGAGGACTACACTTTGGGAAGGTCTGGGAGAGTGATTGATGGTGAAGAATGTGTGGCCGGGAGTAATATGGTGCTGGAAGTGGTTGTGTGGTGGTAGAGATGGTGGCGGCGGTGGTGCTGTCAAGGTGGGTGTGGGGTTCACCTGCAAATTAATTGGCCCACTTCCTCCACTGTGACATCTCACTTCTCACACCATGAAACAAGGCAACTGTAACTGTACAAGATAAGGCTTGTTGGGAGAAACGCTGCCTGGGTACCACCCTCTGTAACAAAGCCAAACATGTGCCGTCTGGGGCACGAGGGGGCCGCACTTTACGCTAAGTGCCTGAGATAAGAGAGCATTACATCATGCCGCCCTATATCTGCGTACGCCATCAACAGGCGGGTTAATGCCTGTATTCAGCAGTGGTTTTTGATCCCTTCCCGTATGGACTAAAAGCCATTCCAGTGAAATGTAAAACTATAGAAATGGTTAGACTGACACAACCAGGTAAATCTATCTCGGTCACAGTGCAGAGCAGACGCAAGTCCTGGAGAGAACAGGAATATGGAACTCAGTGCAGTCACATCAGGTCTACTGAGGCAAGGACCTCCGTTCTGTCCATGAGGCTTCTTAAATGTTCTGGACTTCAAGACTACTGGAGTTCAAAGGTCAATCTGACACAGCAAACATCCTTTCCATGAAAGATACTGTGGCAAAGAACAAATGGGTATCCTCATCGCACCAGCTTGTTTACAGTGAAGCAGAAATTTGATTTTCAGAATATGCAAGTTTTTTTCGAAGTGCGTTTTGTCTGAGATCACAGTAGCACAGAGTTTCATCAATAATTATTAAAGGCGCAGTGGTTCTGGGTTAAAGTTGTCCCCAAAGGGGTACAGTGGACGGTGGAGAAAAGAAAGCCATAATGACGGAATCGGGACATACAGTAGTTTTTGCGTGGGTCTGCTGCCACACAGCTCGTATCCAGACAGTTGGTCCAAAGGGGTTTTGTAGCCATGTGAAAAGTACTGAAGCATCAAAAATAAAAATACAGCTGGAAAAAGAGGCACAATACCAAACTCTTTACCAAAATACTAGACACACGCTCTTGAATCTAGGACTGGATTCTTTTATGTACTGATTGAGATCAATATACATGAGAAATAGCATGTTGACAATTTTAACAGTCTTTATCATGCCTAAAACACAGAAGGTTCCTTAGTGCACCAGAGAAAGTTCCTTTCACTCTCCAGTCTACAAATCCTGCTGATGCAGCCCACATAAAACTCGATTCCAGGTCGAGTGCACCCAGAGAAAGCAAGCCATCTCACAATTAGAATAATAACTCCTGGAATTCACAACTGGTTTGTACATGGCTTGGCCTTTACAGACAGTAGGCATGGAGTTGGGAGTTCAGGTAGTAATGACTGAACATGTAGTGGGGTACTAGTACCAGGTACTCGTTTGGTTCTGGTGCTCATTCCAGTACTCAGTTGGAAAAGAATCTCACATCTTCTAAGAACTGGTTGGGTTTCTGTTATTAATTATCCAGGCAAGAGCAACGTCACTGCATCATTAACAAACGTCCATGTGTCTCTGCATACGCAGTCGTTTACCCAACAACGCTGGCGCCATACAGAAGCCTCCACTGTAGAGATGGACTCATCAGGTCCATGTTAGGGCTGCTCCTGGATTTGCAAACCTACGATGAAATCCAGAGGTGAATGAGCCACTGTTGGTGGATAAAAAAAATATCTACGCGCTCAACTGTTACCCAGAACCAGCTTGGTGGAAACGAGGCTTTTGAGGAAACGTCCACTAGCACTAAAGTGTCTTACAGCAGAGCAAGTGCCTTTATTTTGAAAAACATGTTCCCACTGGATGCTGGTTCTCAGTTTGTCCCCCGTTTAACCGTAAGCAGGGTTGCTGTAAACTTGCTCAGAGTTTGAGGAGTTGTCCTCTTGGGACACTTAAGACCTTCACACCTGCACACACTATGTGACAGACTTGAACGTGTTGAGTAGACGGGCATCTGGGACATGGGCTTAATGGGAGCTTTGCAGCGTCTCTCCTCGACAGATTCTCAGTGGGTGGACTGAGTTACTGTTGAGCATATTTCAAAATTAAGAAGGGGCTCTGCTTGCCTCCCATGGACCAAACGGGATAAAATGAGTCTGTTACACAGACTGAAGACCCATGCTTTGACCAACTGACCACCAAACCCCAAGAAGTGAGACACCCGTGGAGTTTTATTATATTCCGGTCACTGAAGCTGCAAAACAGCTGAGGTGCATCTGCAAGATGGGCTGCTGAAATCAGCTGTGAACATCTGAAGTTCATATTGTGACCCCTTTGTGTTGCTCTTCTATGCAGTGACATACACTGCCAGTACTATGTACTTTTTGTTCGACAATAGGTGGTATTGAGCAGGAAATGAAGTCAGCAGGTTTTTAAAAGGGCCGCTATTCTTTCCCTAGACTTCCTCTGTGGACCGACTCTCCCGTTTTAATTTCTTTTCTGTATCTGTGCAACTGGAAAAGAGGTAGCTTTGTGAATGAAAACCATAAGGCATTAAGAAATCGGTGATAACCAGGAACGATTAGGTGAATTACTTTAATATTGCTTCTTTAGCTTTATTTATTGTGTGATTCTGTTTTAATGTGATGGTAGTGATGCATTTCAGCTTAATGAGCTGAGACAATGGTAAATTAGCAGCTAGTAAATTGATATATTGCTTTCTTTTCACTGAATTTCCCAATGGGACACTGCTGCTGCCGCTGCTGGGCGATACTGAGAGCTGTGAAGCATTTTTTCCCTCTCCGCTAAGCTTCGTCTGTCACTTCAGAAAACAGAGGGTAAACACATTTATTTGATGTGAAATGTTGGTGATCTATTTTTAGAAAAATGTTTGATATTGATAATTGTATGGTTTATAATCAGCTTAAATCAAGAGTCAACGCGTTCTCATCGCCATATCCACTGATGCTATGCACACTGAAGTCTGCCTTTATTTGTCCAAAAACACAACAGAACAGAAGAACAACCCAATGAGCACAAATTCCTTCTTAAACAAAAGAAAAATGACATGAGATAGAAAACGTGAAATGAATCTTCTCTACGCTCATGTTGGACTTTGTGGCCTTCGCTCCCACCCATCTTCTCCTCTCCATCACTTCCTGTTCCTTCCTATGGCCTCGAGGCTCCGCCTCCTGATCCTCACTGTTCTATTAGTACGGAGCAGAGAGAAAAGCTAAAACATCTGAAAGAAAATTTTGCTCTCTTTAGCCCTATTACATGGCGTTAGAATTACCTCGGGACCAGTGGTGATTTCTTATAATTACGGAGGATGTCTGTGATCCTAATCCTGTTCCAATGAATTAAATTCCACCACAAATTATCTACCATATTTCATCAAATACTGACGTCCTGCGATGATACTGGCCTGTGAACACAGTTTCTCAGTTTATCTTCTGTCAGAAGCAAGTTGTTTTCGCTTTCGTCTCGTTGAGATTTCTTTCGCTATTATGATTGGCCAGCTGCATTTGAACTGAGAGCCTGTCATTTGACACTCGCTTCCTCAAGTCGCTCTGGAACCTGGGATAGGTAGGAAGTTACCAACAAGCTCAACCAAACCAGCGGCTTATTGGATTTGTTTACAGAAAAATGACTTTTTTGTTTAAAGAAAATGACTTTTACTTGAAAATGTGAATATATGAAGGTTAAAATAACACAAAAGAAAAAGCTGTACATAGAATAGAGAACCCTAAATGGGAAACTTTGCCTTCTTTAAAAGAATACTCCGAAGATTTTGGACCCACGCCCTATACCGATCAGTTACAGAGTGAGATAAGCTCATAAATACCTTTTTTGTGTCAGTTCGTCCAGTGCCTGGCTAACAGCTGTTAGCATCGTGCGCTGTGGAAGGATATACCAGGCGCACAGCGGCTGAGTCTACGCTTCTACTGCTGTGCTCCGGTATATCCTTCCGCGGAGCACTGCGCATGCGCAGGTCTGTGTATCAAAACATTATTTTAAGGGATTGAAAAGAAAAAAAAGCTTTTGAAAAGGTTTATAACCATTCGGATTTACTTTGCGTGCTAATACGCCGTCCCCTGGACCACTGGAAGGAGGATTTTGTCCACTTTCTCAGTCGGGCTCTGTCTCCTCTTCACCTGCCGTAGTTGAGCTAAGCTAACTATGATGCTAACAGCTGTTAGCCAGGCACTGGATGAACGGACACAAAAAAGGTATTTATGAGCTTATCTCACAGTGTAAATGATCGGGATAGGGCGTGGGTCCAAAATCTTCAGAGTATTCCTTTAATACTGTAAAATTGTGAGTCATTGTAATAATAATAATAAATGAAAAATAGAAGCAGTAGAGGTAATGAGAAAGGATTTCATAAAATTCCCATACTACTTTTGAAGCAATTCAGAAGAAAATATGAAGGAATAAGAAACGGAATAAGAAAAGGTATTCCCCATATGTTTCTTAGTATAACCAAATATCCTGAGCTTTAGTCAACAAATTATTTTCAACATGAGGATGCATTTCGACAGCTAAATCCAGATAAATTTGTTCCACTTCACCATTAACAATTGAACAATTGGAAAAAAAAAGTTTTATTAGTATTCATTTAAATCAAGATGCCTTCTAACATAAAACATATATTAAATTTCCTGCAATTTTTGTTCTTCTTCTTTAAAGAAAATGAAGATTTTGTCTCCTCACAGCGTCAGGATTATTTTCTGAGCCCTGCAGCTCCTCAGATTGGACAGTGCTGGTATATGTAATGTCATTATATATGATTGACAATTCTGAGAAGCCAGTGACATTTCATCAGCCGCGATGCTAATGTAAGTCAGCTAAAGTGAGTGCAACTCAAATTGATATTCTGAACAAAGCCTCTAATGTTTGGAATAATTTTTAAATGGAAGGTGTGGTTCAACACGGGTTACAATTATGAATTAGTCAGAGAGACTGTCACTCAAGCCCTCCTCATCTGTGACAAATATCCTTGTCCCGCAGTCATCTGAAGGTGTTCATTCTACCATGTGACAGCCCCCGCAGTGAGTGGGCCCCACTCTAAAAGCCCATCCAGACATAGATGTGTAGCACTGGTGACCTTTAATTTCATTCAGACTGTGTACAAATGACTTCAGCATACCCCACTTAAGGGGGGAAAAAAGCCCGTGAAAGAAAGTCTTTGCAAGATTGTAGCTACTCTGGGTTTCGGCGCGCTGGCATTATCTACTCCCGAGCTTTAATGACTTCCCGCCGAGAGAAGCCACGGTGAGAGCCTTGGCAGTCAGACTAAGAATAGCATTAGACACAAGGTTATCTGGGCATTACACTCACTGTAACATGCAATTAACTCTACTCGTCCATTTTCATTATACAATTATTCATTAATGTCAATTTAATTTTATGCATTGTTCTACATGACCAAAGCCTGATTACGGGGCCCTTGCACTCCAATATCCCAAGTTAACTGGTGCCAGTCTCACTTGCAGGCCGGCTAATTGCAATTTAGCCCGAGACAGCACCTCCCTCTTTAGGCCCTCCATAATGGAGCAACTGATTCACAGACAGGTAACGATTGGAAAGACAAAGTGCTTTTCTCTCTGAATGGGGAAGCAAATGCACTGCCGCTAAGCTGTTTTCTTTGTGATAGCACTAAGGTCTGCCCTTTGTATTCAGAGAGGGACAAGAGGTAATATGTTTCCTTAAATCCTATTTGTCTTCCAATTCTATCTCCATATAGAAATAAGAAGACACTATTAAATCACACAGGGTTGCCAACACTGTGGGGGCAATGGAATTAAATTTTTCCACAGATAACAATTTGCATTTCCCATGTCAAGATAAGACTGAAAATTATAGCTGTTTCTAAAATCATAAATAAGTCAGAGATAGTCAGAAATGGACCGAAGATTTGGAAAGGTACACACTTCTCATTCACTACTTCCGCCTCAGAATTCTGTTCTCTTATCTCCTGTAAGTCTGTGCTATGGTGCAGGCAAGTTGGCCAAAGTTCCAGCCACAGAGCTTTAGCCATGAGAACAACATGCCTGTGCAGTAATATGCCGACAGGTACAATGAATTGAACAGTCTGTCTTTAAACATTTAAAGGGGCTGTATCCTGCTTTTTTAGCTAGTCCAAACCCTAGAAATGGCATTAACATGGTATTAGGTTTTTTTGGCGCTAAGGAAAAGTCATTTTGTGTGAAATAACAGATTTTCTGGGGTTAATTCTGAAACCCGGAAGAGAAAACGCTCTGGTTCACTGAAAATCCCGCCTCTCCCCCTGTGGACTTTGACTGACAGCTACTTCAACCAATCAGCGCTTCAAAACAAATACGCTGGCTAGCTTTAGCTCTTTAGCTCTAGCTTCTCTACATGCAAAAACGTCTTTTCCTGTGAGAAACTCACCAAGCGCAGACCCTCCAGACCCTCCAGACCCTCCAGACCCTCCAGACCCTTCAGACCCTTCAGACCCTTCAGATCCTCCAGACCCTTCAGACTCTTGCTCTTGCTTGACTGTTGCTTTCAGACGATGGTTAAAGTTTATCTCCGTAATCAGAGTTAGAAAAAAGCGGCAAAGCTGATTGCCGAGGGCCTGTGGGAGGGGGGCTCAGGGGAGCCATCTTCTCCGTGTGACGTCAACGTAGGAAACAGAGAGTTTTCACGGTGCGGGAGGGGCTGCCTCTCTGAGCAGCACAAACACCAGGAAAGCTCAAACACACAGGCACGAAGGGAAAAAACCCCTTTGGGGGAGTTTTTGGTGAGTACATAACTATATAACAAGGTTAAAACATACAAAAAGTGAATTTTGCATGATACAGCCCCTTTAAATCAGTAAGCCACACTGGAGCCATCTTTGATTCAGACGTCATGTAGTTCTGTCCTGGAACAAGTTATCCACTCTTTTTTAATGAGTTTCTTCATCATGTTATCACATTATCCCAATCTGAGCCTCACTGCTTCTTTCCTCCTTGTGTTTTTAAGAATTTTAAATGTTGCGAGCGACTTTGAAAGCACATCTGTAAATCAGCCCCAGCTCCATTGCAGAGATGGTGGCTTTATTCGAACCAGCATCCAGATCTTCGGACAGGCCTTTTCTGGGTTTCTGAAAGTCGAAGCTGAAAACCAAAGGAAGTGCGCTTTCTATCAGGACCAGTTTGGAAGAACTTGCCTGTGGAGGTAAGACTGGCAGAATCTGTACCTTCCTTTAGAAGTTCCTGAAAACTTTTGTGTTCTTTTAAGTGAAATCGCCTAATTTCCCTCTACCTGACCTGATGAGTCCATTTTAAATCCAAGTTTGTTTATGATTGCCTTTCTTCGTACGGTGTAAAGACCCACATTCACAGAAAGGATTCTGCCTGCCGTTCCAGGGCTGCTGTCTAATGTGAACAAGACTCATGTCCTGCACAGACATCGAAACACTCATTACTTCATGAAGAAAGCTGGACAGACTTTGTTTCATAGTTTTTCTTTCCTCTTCCAGCCTGCGTGGTGAGCAGAACGATCTCAGAGAGCGCTGACCCTGAATGATGTCTCAGATCCAATAATGTTCAACACAATGGAGTCCCGAGAGCATGAGCCCATAAAGGTTCTGTGTTACTGGAGGGTTAAACAACAGCTAGAGGTAAACTCACAGTTCAAGGAAATCCATCAAAAGTTCAGCTAAATGCTCACCAGATGAGGGTGCTACAAGCAGGAAGTAGTCCAATTAATGTCCAACCTGAATAAAAGCCTGTCGTGATTAGATGGGCCCTATATGGTGTAACCCGGTCAGAGTCCATGTGAACGGCACGGCAGATTATTCCCATTGGTGGGCCTTTGTGTGCATGTGATGCTTCACAAACAGAATTTTGCAAAAATAATTTTTACAGTAAAGCAGAATGGGATGTTGTGAAGACAATAATGCCTCAAATAAATGCTGGATATCCATCTTTCCCACACATTAGTTTTATTATTCAAACTAAATCCATTGAGTTTATGAAAAAAACAAAAATATACTTGACCTGGATGTTTCGGAACGTTAGTTTCTCCATGTTTAGATGTTTCTGCAGTGTTGATCATAAACATGAAACGAACGAGGTGTTCTCACTGGGAATGTGGTTGCGCTCAAATACGGTTTTTCTGTTCTTTTCTTCATCACAGATGATTCGTAGCAGTATTGAAATTGCTTCCCAGTCTAAGTCAGGACCCGTCTCATCTTCAGGTTTTTCTTGGGTCGTAACTTTTAGCATAAACTGTCTCACTGCGTTTCCTGCTTACGGACACTTGCACATGAGCAATCACCAGAGGCTTGAGCAACAACAACATTAAAACCTGAAAGGCAGGAAGAGTTTCCAGTCGTCCAGCTCAAAGAGACGTCTCGATTGTGAACGATCTGCTGTTTGTGAAATCATCTGGAGGCTGCTGGCTGGACTCTGCTCATCTGGTTGATCTGCTGGGACCAAGTAGATGGGTGAGTGCCTCAAAGAGCTGCACAGGGATTTACTCGCACATGTGATCGGCCCATTTTTGTCTGAAGTGCTTTTTTCTGTACAATCAGGCAGATATTAATTTGACGTTTCATGTAAACGAGTGGAAGTTAGACAGCAGTGTGAGTGAGTGAGGTAAAATCTCAGATGCATGTGCTGTACAGTTAATTTTTGGCTCCATTCAGTGTAACTGTAAGTAACATTCATGGTATAGTAGCTTTCCTCTGTACAGCAGGACATGTGATAGCTTCCCCCTATTAAAAGGCTCTGTAAGGATTAGCCTTGACAACAACTTTTGCATTAGGATTATATCATATTTGTGTGTGAAGCTTGCGTTCAGCTTTAAATGCCCTAATAAAATGAAGCTCATTAGATTTCTTCTTCTGCTCAGAATGATCCAACATGATGAGAAGACTTCAGGCCCTGAACATTAAAGGAATGAATCGTACCTATCCACAACTGCAAATACTTTATTGTTGGCCAGAATGGTGGACTAGGAGAGAAGATGGACCAAAGTCAAAATCCCCAAAGCGACGTTGTTTTTGTGACTAAAAAAGGCAATGACTGACCTTTCAGTTCCACCCATCTGATGGTAATTAGATGCTGCAATCCTAGTGTTTACCAAGGTATTAACACAACAACTGTTTGGGCTTTTCCTCCCATCCTGTCTCTGTCCTCCCGTTCTAATGTCTTCCACAGCACCGAGCCTTTGCTTTCTTTTCTTTTTTTGTTTTTCCACAGCGAAAACCATATTTAAGGGCATCAAATGCTTTTGTGCTCATAAAAAAATATAAATCACAAGGGGCCATTTTTTCCATATACCTGACATTGAGCACATGATTAAAGAGTGCAAATTGGAGGGTGACCCCCAGGCCAATTGGACCCGTCTTTCATGCGCTGATTCACATCAAAGACTGTCGGGCAAGACACCTCAAGGCATACGGTACGTGATCAAAGCACCCTCATTTTTCTGTAAAGTCTATTTTGTGCTTGCTGTTCATATTGTGTTTTACAGCAACCATACAAATCTCATGCATAATTGGGAGGGTAAAAGACATTTTAATTCCTCCAGAACTGTGTTGCGAGCACAAAACAAGAAACTGTAAGGCGAGATAATGATTAATGTACGTCTTTGCTGATTGACCATTGAAAAGAATACTCTTTTATTCTTGTGCTTGGCAGACTTTGTAAGCAGTAGGGCAGCAATTATTGTTCATTTTCAGACAGGGAATAATCAAGGCCTTCAAAAGAAAATTAGATAATAAGCATATAAAATATGAAAGGAAAGAAACAGCCAACTAGAGTCTTCACGTGGAATAAAAGCAGATGTGATTAGCATGGTCAAAGGTTTCCAACATTTTGTTTGAGTATAATAGATATAATTAATTTCGTGTCGAATTGAATTCACTTCCTAACAATACATCAGAATGAGGTGAAATATGTCTGGATTAAAAGTAGGATAGGTTTTCTCTCACTCCCTCACACACACACACACACACACACACACACACACACACACACACACAGTGAATGTGGATTATGTTACAGTATCTTTCTTTAAGCACAAAAAAGTTGTGAACAAAAAAGTGACAGTTTCAAAAATCCCTTCTGGCCTTTTCTTCTTTGGATGTATAAATGCATTGCTTAGCTTCTGTGAAATCATTCGCACAGTTTGATGCACGCAGCGTAATGCACTGACCGGACAACAGGTCGCGGGTTAATTAGTGGTGACGCTGTTCAGACCTCGCACTTCTCTTTCGTTTCAGTTCCTCTTGTACTCACACATAAGGGATCATTTAATGTAAAGCCATCATACACTGAAGACAGTCAGGAGCTGTAGAATAAGATGTTTTCGATACAGTATTGTTTTTTTGTTGTTCTTGTAGCACCACCAACATGCAAAGAGCAGCAGTTCTTACAAAGAGGAACAAACGTTTATCTAAGGTCACCCATATGTTGCTAAATGTCTGTCAGCATGTCGGACAACAGCAGCAAATAAAGACTTAATGGAAACTTTGGTAATTAATCTATAATTTCCATTATAGTGACCAGCATAATGTCACATTACTGCCAAAAGCCGTGCCATGAAAGTACTGTGTAACTTCATAATGAATCGTTTGTAACTTGGCTTGTAAGTGCAGAGTGTTTTGAATGAAACCACGCCTTTTTTTATTTTACTGGACATCAGTCACAGCAGTTGCTGCTGTCTCTTGCTGTCCAGCCCACAGAGACATTATCTGGTGCTGAGGACTCCGGTGAAGAGCCATTCTGATGGAGGAGGAGCTGCTCATTAATCGTGAACGATCTCAGTCCTTCTGACAGCAACATGAAGGACGTCCCACTGCAAGGACCATTAGCATTAGCAGCCTTACATGGACGTTAGCTTCCCTTTCAAACAGCTGTCCGCATGCTGCTGCTGCTTCTCCTTGTTGTCAAATTTGTCATATTTATTTATTTCTTCAGAGGATAAACCCCTTGAGATGAGCCATCTCCTTTTTGAGGGGGTCCTCAAATAAAAAAGGAAAGTTCATGAATGCTTTTTCCTCCAACTAATAGATAAAACACCGGAACATATTTATCAGGGAATCATCGTTTTTCATTGACTTTAAATAAGAAACCTAGGGATTCCCATCGACGATTGGTTTTAAGTGAATTTCTCAATGCCATACAACACCACATAATCGGTCCAAATGTCTGTTTTCTCATTTGCGAGAGATTAAATGATAAAATTCCAAACAAAACAGAGTATGATATGTAAAGGCTTCACAATGCTATCATCAAGAAGAATGCCAATGATCAATCATAACAACACAAAAAAGCAGCCTCTCATCAACGTCACTGCTGTCTTTTCAACTGGTCATGTTGACAGTTGTCTTGGTTGATTTTTGGGGACTGATTAACAGCCTCGTGCTCCCCTCTCCCTCCCAACTTCTAATCTTTTCTTTCCAGCATTTAATTAAAACCCTGTTCACTTCACCTCTGGCTGTACTGTGCAGAGGTTTGAGTGAAAACGAATGAAGCGCAGCCCTCGGGGTGAGAGCACTACTCATGAGAAAATAATTGTCGAGACAAAACCCTCCAAAACAAGCTTCAGCTAAAAAAAAAAAAAAAAAGAAAAAAGAAAAGAAAAATACAAGCGCGCTCCAACATGAATTAGATAGGGCGCCCTCTTGTACGGTGAATACATGCATAATATTTAGTTGCATTAGCAGCTCAAGCTTTGAAATCCTAAGTGTCACTTCAAGAGTCTCTGACACATTTTTCTCTTTCCTTTTATTCACATTTCACAAGGACTGAAATAAGCAATGATGTGAAAATACTCACACTGAAAGTCAGCCCAGAAAAAAACAAAAAACAAGTGACACTATTTTAGAGATGTAATGTTCTTGTACAGAGCACAGTGATTTTCTGGGTAATCAAGACAATGGGGTAATTACAGCGAGGAGAAAACATGCAGCATCTAAAGCGGCGCCTCGTACGCAGCGTATCAGCGTGTCTGTACAATTAAAGGACATATGGGGAAACATTAGCACCAGCACAGGAGGCCTCTGGATGTTAATGGGAGCCTGAGCTCTCTCCCTCTCCCTCTCTCTCTCCTCTGTTATCCGTCTGGGAGTGTTGAGACGGGCCCTCTGATTGTCCACTGAGAGTTGTTTACATTTCTTCAAAAGCTCCATTTAGTTTCCCCCTGACAAGGTGGAATAAGTGACTCGGCCATGATGGATGGAGGCACCTGTCCTAATGGTGGCTCAAACTGTGCCCACTAGTGCACGATACATTGATAAATTGACAACAGTTGGGACATGCTCCGCTAGCAGGGAGAATGAGGCTACTAGGACATACGACTGCTTGCTGCGCTTCCATCCCAGCCAGCCAGCACAATGCGGAAGTCCCCGAACAGCTGCACTGGAGGAACCGGCGCTGGATGGGGGACCGACTGACGATTAATGCCTGATCTTTGTCATTGCCACGTGGCAGACATGACTGTGTTCACAACTGTAAGGGTCCCGAGAGCCAACAAGCTCAGATCTTATGCATGGTTGTAAAACTTTTGTTTTACGGTGGATGACAGCAGTTTTTAGGGAAAAATCAACCCAGACGATAAGATTTTTTTAAATTTTGGAAGCATTTCTCTGAGATCTGATTCTTCGTTAAGATTACAGCATCACATACTTCATGCATTATGAGACTCTGCTCAGTAAGTGTAGATTCTTCTTTTGCAGCCCAATAGCACAGTAAACTAATAGATAACTAATATGAAAGCTTTCGATCAGAACCAACCAAAAGCTGGTCTGCTGGATCGGACCACTCTGGTCAGTCTTTAGCGCTTTAGTGGTAAACAACAACAAAAAAAAACAACAAAAACACAAAAACCTGGAATAAGGTGAAGTGCAGCTCTTCCCTGGTCAATGGAGCGATGCTTCTGAATGAAATGACTGGACCATAGATTACAAACTCCCTGTGTGTGTTAAAATCCCTGAATTCCTGTGCAGTAAATTCGTCAGACCCACGTCAGGCTATCTGTAGAGATTCACAAGTGCTACATCAGACAACATTTTGATTCCTCTCTACTCTGGGTTCTGCTAATCACTTCAGCGAAAGAGCACATCAAAACGAAGCTTTACAGTTGCAGTGTGTGGGACACACACACAGTAACGGCGTCTGTCCTTCACAGACACAGTCGACCACACGCTCACACTCACCCTGTCCCGCCTCACCACCTCATGTGATAAGCACGTCTTTAGACTGAGGAGGGAAACCAGAATCCCAGGCGGCCCCTAAACGGGGTGTTGAACTGGAAATGTTCTCACGGTGAGGTTTTGAGTGCTGACCTCCGCGCCACGGCGCCGACGCAACACAACCACCGACGGTGACGGCCGCGGCGACAATAATGACGTGCTCCTGACGCACTGGGATTTCTCATTACGGGCTATAAAAGACGCAGACAAAAAAACAATTCCTCTAATAGCAGCTTGCAAAGTGCAAATTGTTGTTTTAAAAAGCTGCATATAGTTATGTAATAAGTATTGCTGACTGTTCCTCACACAACACATAGTTTATAATGAGCGTCGGTTCAGCTTACCTCAAATGAGACTCATAAAGCTTCCCTTGGCATCCTCCCTGCTGTCTGTTTCGACTTAGTGTGATTTGGGGTCCATAACAATCAGTGCCGCCCTGATTATTTTTGGCACTCTGAATTTGTTCTGAAGGAGAAAAGACCAATTTGAGGCCTTTAAAATGCCGTAACCTTCTTTTAAAGAGCCAATTAGCCAGAATATCTACCCATGAAGCACCCCAACCCCCATTCCATTCATTACACGATTCCTGTCACTAGCTAAGAGAGAAACCTTTTTTTTCTTCTTCTTTTTTTTTTTTTTACACAATTAATGAGGATTCTTTTGCAGCTTTGCACTTTAAAGACAGAGCTTTGGTCTTTTGAAATCACCTGCACGTGTGTCAACCCGTGTGGTGTCTATCCGACAAAGTTTCGGATTGTGTGAAGTAAAATCAGGACGTGGGGTGTTGGACACCGTCCTCTGCTGCGGGACGTCACGGGGCAGGTCCTGCTGCCGGTGGGAGTCGCCAGTTGTTTGTAACGTCTGCTAATCTGACCGGAGTTATTTGGTGGGTCTGCAATTATCTCACATCTGCAATAGTTTATTCAGGTTACTCAGGTGATTAGTCAGATTCCTCAGGCTGCTAATAGATCAACTCCAGATGTGTGTTTGTTCACAGCTCTGTGAACGTAACACAAAAACACACTCTTAAACAACCACCGACACCAGAATTCCCATCAGTCTATGCCTGTGTGGTGAACTTATACTCTGACGCTGGTTGGTTAGTTTTCAGCAGACATTATCTTGATTGCTTCACACGCCACCACAAAGTAACTCGGAAGATATTTTCAGTAACAAACGCCTCGGCCGGTTTTGTTGTTTTTCCTCTCGTGATATCTAAGAGGCTGTTGACCTTTATCTTTTCATCCATCAGTTTAACATGTTTTGGTTACCCCATTATCACATCTCATTCAACCACCATGAAAAAGCAGAGTGAATCTGGTATGCTCTGTACACTGGCACATGGGGAAGCTAAAGGGTCTTTGGGGGTCCCAGTGGCTCACATTATTCTGTTGAGTGAGCGTGGATGGTATCTAGATGCTGAGCACTGGTGCTGCTGTGTTTGGTGTTTTCTGAATAAAATGGAAGTTATTGAAACCACGCATAAGAACCCCCCCAAAATACAAATACACACACCTAATCTATGAAGCTCCAACGCTAACGCCTGAACCAAACTGCAGCGTTTGAGCGTCACTGTCAGGGTAACGATGATTCACACATTGTGAATGTTGGGACATGACTGTCACGTTAAGCATCAACACATCATGGTTAGTATTGAAAATGAATTAACCAGGTGAACTGATAGTATCCAAGTAGCCTCACCTTTTCATTATGTTTACAGCATTTAGCTGACTGAACTCGCGTTGTCTTTGTGGAAACATCTTTCTTGATTATCTTCATACTTTGAACTTCGGCTGCCTGTCTTCACCACGTCGGGGCGGTTGCGGCTCGGGCGGGTAGAGTGATAGACTCTCAATTGGGAGGTTGCACGTTTGATTCCTCATCTCCCACTGTCCACATGTTGAAGTGTCCTTGAGCAACAAACTGAACTGCTCCCAGTGGATGAATCGAGCGCCTTTAGCATGTGTGAATGTGATTAACAGTGCAAAGCGTTTCGGGGGCTGCTGAAGAGGTGCAAAAGTATTGTAAGTGGAATCCACTCACCATCCACCACGTTTACTTGCAGAACTATTCTGAATTTGAAGTGTTTGAACAGGTGAACAGGCACGTTAAATGAAAGGACCTGAGTGTGTGCTCACACGCTAACTTATAGTAAAGTACCAGCACTAATTTCTCACAGTGGAGTCAAAAAAGCCACTCTTTCAGCTGCTGTGTGGATCAGCCTGGTTCAGCTGCCTGTCTTTTCAGTTTCCTCATGCTGACCTGTCTTTGGCTACATGGGTGCCATGTGGGTTAGCTTACAGAGGAGCGTGATGATTCCGGTGCTGGCGAGCTTTGCAGATAAAATTATGACAGACTGTGTTCAGCACATGAGTTTAACAATTATTACATGATTGAATAAAGTATTATTGGGCAGAGTACCACGTACATGGGTTGCTCATGTGATCTTATTGCTGTGCATTATATCATGTATATCGAGTGCTGCCTGAACATGGAGTTGTTGTTTTCTTTTTTTTCTTACATGAACCTCTTCAACTCTCACCTCTTCAGAGCATCATTCAGTATAAAATCTGTGGATGTGTGCGTCATCATGTACTGGTGATGTTTTATTCTCTCTTTAAATCAGAGGGCTCTGTGTATGCTGTGAATGTCATACATTTGAAGACTTCGCTAATGAGCCTTGAATCGTTTACAGGCCTTTGATGTTGTCATCATCTTAGCCTCCATTCTGGGTGTTAGTAGATACATTTAGTACCATGTGGCAACTTTTGTACCACAAACAAAATGCCTTCAACATACCGATTATCTGAAGCCTCAGCAGTCAAGTTGCAATAACACAAAGTATGTGACTATGAAAATAAGAGTTTTACAAAGAAAATCTGACTAAGACTTTTTTTTTTTTTTTTTGTTTTTAGAATCGAGAGCAGTCCTGATGATAACTTAACCTTTCCTTTTGGAAGGCTCCTGTTGAAAATGGGTTTTTCGTTTACACGACAACTGCTTGGAGCTGCTGGGAGTTCGTCTCAGTGGACATGGGAGAAAACGCAACTTTCTGAAAAAGAGTCCATTTCCGTGCAGACAGTGGACTGCTCTGGCCACGTGCATCATGGTCGCAGTAAATAGTAGTTCTGCACATGCTCAGTAGATGGACAGTAAGAACAATGTTTTCCTTGCCATCAGTCAAACTCAGCTCAGCTTAAGTTTGAGATCTGCTGTAATGTTCTGAAAAACCAACAAAGCGTTCGGCAGCTTTTGTCAAAGCCAATCTTTGGGGTAAAAACAAATTGGGTTAATCAATCAGTCATATTTTGAATTTCAAAAAAGAGGACGGGGGGGGGGGGCTCGAGGCACAAATTCAGATAGGCTTCTCAGAGGTTGATGAACATGCTTTATTATGCTTCAATGATGCGAAACTAACTTCTTTAACAAAATAAAATGAAATGTAAAACCTTGTAACAAAATAATAGCTCAATAGCTCTCTTAGACTCTTTACAAATATTAAATAATGTTCTAAATATGAACTCTTCTGTTAGAAAATCCAGCTTCAACAATATATTTCTTAATAACTGTAATAAGATAGAAGAATATAAGAGTCTCACCAAAATACTAACTTAACAAACAAAAAAGATATATACTTTTAATCTTTAATTGTTTTCTTCATCCTGCTTCTCTTCTACATTCTATTTTTCATCTCGGTATGTTGGAACTTTTTTTGCAGTTCATCTGAGAAGCTGCTCTTAAGCTTTGGCATTTTCCTGCTCCGCTGTCGAATTAAGTAGAGAAGGAATTCATCAGTTCTCCATTAATAGTGTTGTAAACAGTCGGAATGCATTGATCTCATACCTTGTATTAACGGGGTTAATAAATAGAATTTAGATTGTTCTCTGATCCCACTCTATAGCGATAGGAGGCGCTACTGCGCCTGTTGAAATGGTGCCATCCGCCGTTAAGCAACACAGAAGAAGAAGAAGAAGAAGAAGCGCTCCGCTGTCTGAGGCCCCGTCTGCTCCGCTCCGTCTGTGTGTGTGTGTGTGTGTGTGTGTGTGTGTGTGTGTGTGTGTGTGTGTGTGTGAGCGCGCGGCGCAGATCGGCTCACAAGACGCCTCTCGGTAATCACGTCGCGCAACAAAGTCTCATAGTACTGTGTGCAAAGCGCTGGTCAATTTACGTTCACGTGCTATGAGAAACAGTGAACCCCGGACATTTCCTTGAATTTAAAAAACCCGCCCAGACACCCCGGACAGGACGTAAAAAGAGGACATGTCCGGGGAAAAGAGGACGTATGGTCACCCTACTCTGATAGATACAAAGTAAAAAAAAAAAAGGTGTGTGGTGCTGCGCCTATACCAATATGTAAAATTGACTTTATCGTTCCAAATATGAGAACCTTTTTGGAATTTAAAACAAGGTCATCAACTGAGGTGCGTTGGAGGATGCAGATTGTGGGGCGTTAATCCTGAGGAAACAGTGATCTGTCTGAGGAGTGTGATCCGAATGCAATGGGACGGGACGACGGTGAATGAAAAATGTGACAACATGTCTGTGTCACTCGACATTATCGTCCACAACTTTTGCCCATAAACTGTTCCAGACGTCACTTGGGAAGTTAAAATCCAGAACTATACCTCTTGTTCCCTCGAGCCTCATGTTCTTCTGTAATTATTATTTTGTGTTTCTGAAGTTCTTCACCCATTCAAGGCCAGCTCTTCAAGAGGAACGATGGGCTTTACTCATATTCGACCTAAGAACTTTGAAACAGTTACTGAGAGGCCCTCTTTTCCCATTTCTTCAGTTTTTTTTTTTAAATCATATATTAACAGAGTAAATCCCATGTTGATGTATACATTGATGCTCTTGGCAAACGGACAACTCCTTACACAAATCCAAACACAATCATATCACTTCCACCCTGTGTCGTTACGCACTTAGCAAACATTTCATATGGAAAAGCGTTTACTGAGACCGTCTTGTTTCTGACAGGAACTGGAGATGAATGATCTGCACAGAAGTGGTGAGAAACGCTGTTCTAGGGCTTCTTTACACTTTTAATAAAGGCAGAACTCTTAAGAAAGAAAGAGCAGACTCGACTGGCCTTCAGTGGTCACTGCTGGTTTCCAGAGCAACATAAGACAAGAACCCATTCTATCAGGGTGAAGGGTATGCACTCCTCCAACATGGGTTATTATGTATACAGGAGGAGAAACTGTCGCAACATATATCTGCAAGGACGCAAGTGACGCGTGGATTTTGCTGCTGTTAGTCGTATACATAATAACTCAGCCTGAGGACTGATGGGGTTCGGAGGTGGGACGGCGAGACCCGGCTGGGCCCGCTGAACTCGCTGCGTCACGTCGTCTCGATCAACCAGAACTCATTCAATTTTACTGAATGAAACACTGCATGTTTGCTTTACATCTAGAGGAGATTTCAAGCTTATAAATCAGAAAGGTTGATGAATAAATGATAAATGATGACTGAACATTTGGGTCCTCAGTTCCTAAGGACATTTCTGCAGAACGATTTTTATACTTTTATTAAGTGTTTTCTTTAGTTAGATGGTTAAATCTCACTACTGAGAAGTTATCAGACCGGAAAGTGAGGCAGTGGCCAACAATGGTCCACTGCTCATATTTTGCTGGACATTCATTTTTCCATGTGACAAATAAAGCATTCTTTTATTAATTTCTCTTGAAATCTGTTTTGCAATCAGCAACTTATTATTTCTTCAAAAATATTCAAACTTCATCTTGAAGTGTTTGGATTCTAAACATTTCAAAACTATGTGCTGCGACTGAATTAATACATTTCTGAAACTGAAGCTGTACTGAAGATTTTTAAAGCTCGGGTAGACGATGTTGTCCTAAAGCACTTCTTGTCATACTGAGTGAAATGCTCCTCGCCCCCTGGGAGAAGTCAATACATTATGTGGACAGAAAAAGGTGCAGAAAAAATCTGACAACTGTAGCGGCCAAAGGACAGTAAAAACTCCGACCAATCGTAAGGCGCGGACCGCTCTTAAGAAACCAATCAAATCCCTTCTCCGTTCTACCAGCCCCCTGCGCGTACATTTCAGTGGCGTGCACTGGCCCTGGTTCAGAGCGCGCGTGCGTTGCCAAGGAGCTCTCGGCGCTCGCGGCTCGCGTGAAAAATAGATCCTATGCGTGTTGTGTGCAGCAGTCAGAAAGGTTAATAACACTGGAGGCCATCACAAACTCCGCGTGCGTGGCGCTCCCGCGTCCAGTGCGTTCGCTGCCAACGGGAGCTCCTCCAATGGGGTGGGAGCTGGGCGGAGCCTTGGGAGACGCTACATTCGAATACATGCTAGTTTTCCAAGATTGCCAACCCTAGCTTTAAGCACAGAACATTTGTATTTCTTCATTATTTGTGCTCAGTTCAACATTTGCTATGAAAGATAAAATAAACAAGTAAATGAACAAAAACTCAAAATGATAAAATATTGTAAAGGAAATAACAATGATGGTGATATTAAAATCAAATATAAATAAAACCATGGGAGTTATTATAATCTTTTTTAATTCAGTCAAGGGTATTTCATCTTTATATCAGTACCAATTTGGTCTGACTAAACTCTCATCCCCTCCAACAATAACCAATATTAACTTTATGCTGATGACATACCAGTATTATTAAACCAACCACATGGGTTAATGCTACATTCACATACAGTGGGTGTTTTTCAGCTTTCAGTTTATAAACTTATTGTCTTGGGTCAGAAGTCAGGGCTGTGGGGCTTACAGCTCCACCGAAACAGAAGCAACCTGACCCACAGAAACACTGGACCCTCGAGCCAAACCGGCAGCGCCACCACACCTCCAGACGAAAGTCTGCCTCAGCCCCGAACCGCCACCCGGCTTGGAGGATCATATGTCTTCACCATGTTCGAAACCTCTAAAACAGCTCTGCTCATACAAAACTACAACTTGAGCCTGCTGTGCGTGAGCGAGTGTGGAAGGACTGGGTGTGCACGTGTGTTACTAATTTCATTATAATGAATAGCCACAGTGTTACTGCCAAAGGTGGTACTGTTACAGTAACACCATCAGACAAAACAGAATGACCTCAGTCTGACTCCCTTTCCCTTTGGCTCTAATATTTAAAAACACAGCTGAGCTTGAAAAATGTTCTTTAACTCGAGAATCGGACCTCTCAATTACTGAAGATGAACCCAGGAGAAATTAATCCGATGACTTTGCGCCTTTCTTCTTGCTTGTCTGCTTCCTGTCACTTTAAACATGACGCTTACAATTTTTTTTTTTCAAAATTCTTTTTTAAATGTTTGAGCAACACACGCCTGTAAAGGAGATTTAGATATTCTGCTAGCGTCTTAATTAAAGCAGTGCATCTGCAGCATGTGGCGAAAGGTAAATCCCTTTGTTGGGAGCTGGCAGGTGTGTGAAATGTCTGGGAGCTTGCTGTCCACGACTCACTGTACTTTTCCTCAGCTTCCCCCCGCTGTCCTGCAGGTTCTGGTGGCCAATTACTTCAGCCCTCCACATCAAACTTAAATTGTGACCAAAGGAGATTAGTTAAGCTTAAACCCAATCTAATTTCAGCTTTGCTTTCCACAGTGATTTGCATACTCTGCATCCATAAGATAGGATGATTCATCTTTTACATGTTCACAGATAGGATCATGGAGGATCAACCGATGCATCGGTGTATTTTGATTTTCTCTTTTTTTTTTACAGCTTTAAGTAGCTTTTGATAAAGTCTTAATTTCCTTACGACATCATTATTAGCTTTTGATACAGACGTGCCATCTGGCAAATGTTAAGGCACACTCAGATAAGAATTCCTAATGAATATGGTTGCCTTACTGACAGATTGTAATAAAAAAGATGGCCTGTGACAATTATCGCTGAGACAGAGCATGAGGGCATTTGACAATGTGGCAGCGCTGCACTTGCTAATTGCAAAGCTGCTCATACATTTCCACAATCGCACCGTCCATCAAGAATTCCTTTATGGAGGGAAATCCCATCATTTTCTTTCCTCTTGTTAGTTTTCTGAAAACCCCGCTAGCCTGTATTTAAATGGTTTTTATGTGTCTGTTAAATTGCGCCGGGCGCTATATATCAGAGGACCTATAACACTTTCCCCCACCTACACATGGTGAGAATGAATCCAAATCGTTCTCGTTCGCAGCCGTGTCAACTCCACCCCGGCACCACCTGTCATCGGGATATTTTGCAGGCACTATGAGAAGGAAACGCTTTGGAGGCTGAGAGAGCTGTGCGCTTTCATCAGTGTCCCTTAATTAAATCTACCTTTCCCCCCGGGCTCCTCCGTGATCTCTGCAAATAAAATACAGAGTAAACACACCTAATTAAAGAAGTTAAAACAGCCTCAGCCAGGTTCTGCCTCGGTGTCGGGTGGCTGGCGTGCCGTAGAGAACGGGGCTCTCTTTCCCCGGCTTCGCAGTCGGTGCGGGCTAAAAAATCATGTGTCATTAGTAAATTACACAGGTGCCAAAATGAGTTTATCATCTTGAGTATGAAAAGCTTCATAATAACCTAAGGAGTTGCTTCTAAAACAGGCCTATCTTTTAAGCTAAATGAACACGCCACACTGATATGAGATTATCCAGCTTTAGAGCAGACACTGTTGCCCCGAGGCCTGCAGCCAGTTTATGATGCACTATTCCCGCACACACACACACACACACACACACACACACACACACACACACACACACACACACCCTAATCTTTTTTAACCACAACAAGCGCGAGTGGAGTCTCATACAGGCATAAACACTGGGTCTGGCTAACCCAAGTTAAAGGTGGTGGCTGAATGATGAAACACGTCAACGTGTGAGCAACATCTATTAGGAAGTTCCGTAGCTTCAGTAATTCTATCATCGCTGGTAACAACAGGTTGGGCAATACAGCCGTTGTCTTTTCACATCGTGCCTCTGCGTAGCTGCATCACGGAGCATTACTGTAACTCAGATCACCGCCACATGCGGCTCTGCGTCCTGACAGGCCGTAATCCTCAGACGAACGGCAGACTCACAAATACGGCTTCATATATTCCCAATAGAAAGACACTACGGTTACAGGCTCATGCTGTTGTGCTTTATTGCTACACAGTTGAAGCAGTTAACTGATAAAAGGTTAATGATCCACAATGTTCTATTTTATCAAAATTTATTTTGAGGAAACATTAATCAAGTAATTCAAGGACATGTATGTGGTCTATTCTTGTCTCATCCATGCAGCTGGTTAACTGCCGGCCCTCTGATTAGAACTCACGCAGTGATGCCACAGAAAGTTTAGCACCGTAGGAGTAATTCAGTGCTCAGTTCACTTCAGAGTTACTTTAGTGTGGGAGGATTGAGGGGTCGGTGCACACTAAACTTCTTACTATCACGCTGCACTGAAAGCAGATCACCTCGCACCGCGGTGTTTGTACCGGTCCCCTAACAATTAGTTCATTCATAC
Source organism: Salarias fasciatus (assembly GCF_902148845.1). Lineage (NCBI taxonomy): Eukaryota > Metazoa > Chordata > Actinopteri > Blenniiformes > Blenniidae > Salarias > Salarias fasciatus. The sequence continues at coordinate 2,423,842 of NC_043766.1, read as the reverse complement.
AGTGTCTAAAGAATAAATCACTTGTGTGCAAAATACTGAGGCCTCACTTTTTGAACCTCCTAATTAACACCCAAAGCTTCAGACTGTACCGACTTTAATCAACACCTCTCCCGCAGTCTCACCCACAATTTTTTAGGATTACAATCCTCACACAGTTTTGAGAAATTCTCTTACGGGGGTAATAAATGCTTTCATTTAGATTCTATTAGATGTGTTCATCTTGATACTGCCAGAGCTCAGAAAACTGAACTGAAGTACATTTTGTGGTGAAATAAATGCAGTTTAATGTGATCCCAGATGTTCATGTGTGACAGAGAGACAGGCAGATTTCACGAGAAAAGAGGGCTGAACAACATGAGATAAATGTGCAAGAAATACAAACACTTATGCAGATGATGTCTCTGTGTTGTAAGGTTTGCTCTTTCAAATAAATGTCCGTTCTCGTGCCCATGATTTACATCAGGTATGTCTGGACTGCGTTATTCATTTATTAATTAATTGTTATTAAATAAGGCAGAACAAACATTCATGAATAGTCACACTTTTTCCTATATACAAAATCCCTTTTGAGTGCGAAGGGCCTGAATGAAAGCAGCATGAAAACACAGCTCATTGCTGTTCAGTCAGTCTTTTGTGACGTTCATTATTCTTAATGAACACGTTAAAAACAACCGTATCCTGACGGTTGACTGTTCCAGCTTCAAGACAACCAGCAGCCCTGCTCATTTTGCAGTGATGTCTGTGAAATGCTTGTCGCCGTAGTGGCTCAGAAGATCTGGAGTTCATTGTTTGATTACCACCAGCTGGAATCAGCTCTTTTTTTAAAATATAATTTAAAACCACATCTCACAGCACTTTCCCCTTAAACCATGAACATACACTCGGCAGATGTACCGTTAGGTGTATAAATGAATAGACTGACTTAATCATAGCTCATTATCTGGGGTGTTAGCTTAGCAGTGAGTACGCTAACCAGCAGTCCTGCAGTGGTTACTGTGCAGCTCAAACTATTTTCAGACAAGACAAATATCAAGATGGTGGTAGACGGGGAACACTGGATGCTTTGTAGCATGCTTGCTTTACTTTTATAAGAAAAGCAGAACACTTTTTTATAATATTAATGTAAAATATGCATTTAAAGCATCTACAACTACACCTAATGACCAGCTCTGCAAGTCAGCGACCAGCTTCATACAGCAGAGACTCTGCTAAACTGCATCTCAGGAGTAAAGACATGCTTCCACTAAAAGGGAAAAACACAAAAACACATAATTTCAGTATAAATGTGTTTGTCAGCCCGCTGCACTTCCACTTGTGAGGTCTCCAGTCTGTGACTGTTGGGCGCTTATCTCTCCGGGAGTTATGGGAGTTAATGAGAGCGGCTTGACAATGTGAGAGTACCTGCAGCCCGAGGGCCTGTCGGGGAGCAAGTAAACCATTAGCCGTAGCCCCGGGGCAAAAAAAAACCCTCCTAGAAGAGTTCAGCGACACCGTCTTCAGAGCCAGTCTCCAACCTGTGCAGGTGTTTACTGTCACTGCCGATGTGTGCTGCTGTTTACCGTCAGAAACCTGGAGCCAGAGAAACCGCGCTGACATACAGTAATCCCCTCTACCAACTCACATGTGCTTTTTTTTCGTGTGTGTGTGTGTGTGTGTGTGTGTGTGTGTGAACAAAAGCTACTGAGAGTTGATACAGACGAGAGTGATGGCTCCCTCCGCCCGTAACATGACTCTGCCTTTAGAAGGGGCCCGAGGACGGCAGGGTGTGCCCGGCTGTGGCCCTCCCGGTCGGACACGGCCATTATTGCAGCTCATTGTCTTTGTGTGATGGGTCAGGAAGATAAATCCTCCCAGCTCTCGGCTTTTGCAAACAAGGCTGGAAAAACGATAGCCCTGGGAGCATATTTTTGGCATCATATAAATAAAAAATGGGGAGAAAGAAACGGCACTCCTGAAAGAATTGCCTGGACTTGCTGGGATTCAAAAATCAAAAGATTTACTTCAACTGTTACAAGAACAATATGAGATTTACTTTATGCTAACACAATATGAAATCCACAGTAAAAATCAACAAAAATGATTTAAATACCATTTAAATACCATCAGAATTTCTTTTCTCATACTAAAATAATATCTGTGAACAGAGTTCAACCTGCAGCTCTGGAGTCACAGGTGGCTCTATAACCCTGCTACAGTGGCTCATTTCAACTTATTTTTCTATTTCAGTTGCATCCAGGCTCTTGTTTCACAGTTCAAGTTGACAAATACGAGGTTTAAGGAAACAAGAGAAACAACAACAAAAACGTCATGTTGAAAACCAGATAAAGAATATTAATGAGCCAAAAAGGGCCAAAGTATATGGGTATTCAACAAGTTTTCAAATGGCTGCAATCTAAAATCCCTAAAGACAACTTGAAAACTGTCACAGCGAACACAGCAAACATAATCGGTTGAAGATAAGGAAAACAGCTAATATCCATTAAAAAGTAAAACCTCTAAAAAAATGTACCAGTCCCTTCATTTTGCAAAGAAAGAACAAGAAAAAGAATAAAAAAGGTTAACCAGCTAAAACCACAGAAACAAGTTAAAGAGCTTTGTTCACTGAAATGGGTAAAACAGGAAAAAAAAGAAAATATTAAATTCTCTAAAATATACAGTTTTGATATATATACAACAAACTACGTATTTCACTGGTTAATTGAAATGTGTTGTGTTTTATTTACCATAAAGGTTGCAGACCCTTCATCTGTCCATTCTCTTATTTTTGAAAGGAAACTGAAAGAAGTGCTGCGTTTCGCAGCATGAATCAGGACGGTTCAGTCCAGCCCGCTAAGCACTCGCAGATCAAATCCTATTATAATGGTAACACGGGAGAAGTTATACGTAGTTGGAAGGCTGATTTAAACTTTTCAATCCTTCAATCTACAAAGGTTAAGAACGCCGGTGGATCACCGCACTCGGGCTCCTTTTGAGTGTATTACAATTGCTCCATAAAATGCGTGAAACTCTTGCAAACACAAAGGTGATTTATTAGCGGTGAGCGGCGGAGACCAGCACAAAGGGAGATTGTACAAAGATTACAGTGATGAAATAGTCAAATTTATTATCTTGACAGCTGGATATTCCAATTTCTTTGCCGCTGAGCCATGTAGATTTTCCGGAGTGCAAACACGTTGAAGTACTTCTTCAGAGTCAATTAAATCAGATACTAGTTAAATTACCATTTTGATTAACCTACAGGTTCATATTTTTGTAATTTTAATCACTATTGGAAAGACTATTAGAATGGCATTTCCCTGTGAAGACAGAACCAAGGGTCATCGAAGGAGCAGCTGAATTAATCACACAATGTCACTTCAAATCTACCTTTCAATTCACTTTCAAGCTCGCTCTCTGATTCGCATGTGCAAGGAGAATTATCTGTGGTTAGTTAAAGGCGGAGATTAGGAGTGGCGTCAGACCGGGCTCGCGCCCACCTCCGGGAGGCTCAGGCATCACACCTGAGAGCCCCAGCCGAGATTATTAAAATGAGGATCGGAGAGTGTTTCAGAAGGCTGACGGCGAGGCGTTAAATATCCAAAGTTCAACTGCTGTCAGTGTTACGGCACCGCAAATCATTCGTACCTGTGGAGTACTCCCACCCGCCCACCCCTGCCTCCACCCTCCCACCCCCGCCTCCACCCTCCCCCATCCACTACAGAGAGGGAAGTAACCTCTGGAGTGTGGACAGTAAATAATATACCAAGAGAACATTAACCTTTAGTTGTGGTGTTAAAATGGAACCTCAATTAACAAGAGTAAATAAACCTTGTGATTACTTTTGGCTGGCCTTTATTGCATACGTAACCTAATTAAATGGACCATCCAAACATAAAATCTGCAGCTAATCAAGAGCTTTGCTGAGCCGCAGCAATATGTGCTGTGTGGGATTTAAAAAAGAAAAAAAAAGGAAAAAACACCCACGCATTAGCAGCCGTCTATGCATCTGACCCCACTTAGACAGAACAATACTGGAAAGACAAAAACAAGGAGAGAGACTGGAATAACTTCTTCCATTTGAGTTAATTACATGTGCAATGCCCTTCATTTTAAAACAGCAATATTTTCCTAATTGGACAAGATGTAATTCAATAAAAAGCTAGTTATCAAGCTCCTTTCATCAGCAAATCAAATAATGAATCCCAATTAATAGGATGCCAGAACTGTGGTGTGCTAAAGTATCCTGTTATTGCATTTTCTTTTGGTCCAAAAAAAGAATGAAATAATATTATAACCTTCAAAAAAATAAACAACCGTACATGACCAGAGTGGAGTGTATTGTTAACCTCTGCTATGCTATCTTCTCTACCACTCTGTCTATTTTAATAGCCCTGTCTCTATTCTAACTCAGGGCTGGCGGGTGCTGGGGCAGATCCTGTGGTGGTGCAACTAAAACCAGAGACTAACTTCCAGAGATCAGACAGTTCAGTAACCGAGAAGTTCAAATCAGTTTGTTTGAATCAGGGGTCAGGAAGCCACCTGCGAGGCCAACATGAAAATCAACAAGACAAAATCACAATCCAAAGGGCAAGTCGAAATCCCAAAACCAAGAATCCACGAGTGAAAATGTTACAAAGACTGTCCTTTTCAGGAGACGCATAGGTTGTATAAGTATAAAGGGGATCCATGTGGTCTTTATGTCTTCTGAGAGACTCTGTCTGGAGGCAGAAACCAGGAGGCTGCTGGTCCAACAACTGTCTTACTGCAAGCACGTGAAACTGGGTCGCACAGTTTGCAGCACTTCCACTGCCATGCCATGGTAGGAGAATTGGCCACAGTCAAAACCCTCCAAGGATCAGCTGATGCTCATCAAATGTTCCACAATGGAATGACTGCTTCCACTTCAGCGCTCTCACTGACATAGGCTACAGGCGGAAGTCTGAACAGCAAAGAGCAGTCGCTGAGTCCCCGTCAATCAAGCTGCTCCTCCGTCTGTGGACACTGCGTTTCAGGAGAAGGGAAGCTCAGCTGCTGGTTTGCTGAAGCAGATGATGGTCCTGCCCAAAACCGCAGCCTTAAGCAGCTGTGACTCTGCTGAGTCCGTCATGTCCAGATTGTACTGGGACGACAGGACCAGGATCAGAGACTCACTTGCAGAGAGAGTTCAGTGTACGTTCTTTATTTGAATCAGACGTCATGCACAGGAATGTGTCTGCGAGGCAAAGATACAAGACAAAACCAAAAACCCAAGGGCAAGCCACAACTGCAAAACCAAGAATCCGCTACAGAAAGTGTTGGAATGACTTCATACATAAGAAAAGAAAACCTGGCAAACAACAGGTGAGAGAGAGCACGAGAGGCTGGATTTACACTGTCAGTGTAACGTGAGCCAGTTCAGAGGCTTTGCTGCTCTGCGGCACAGGTTGGATATACTTTTGGACAATGTAAGCCGGAAAGAGATGCATGTTCTGATAGTTTGAGATCAGATTCAAGTCTCATTCATGCGTGGAAATAAATGAAATATGTATCAGTTGTGTGTTGTTGTGACCGGCGTGTAACCGGGCTGCTCAGATTTCCTAATCTCATCAAAACTGCATGTATATTAGCAGAACTTTATGGAACAGAACAGGTACACAAACAATTGTGCAAACACAACACTTTGACAGACGTGCTCACAAAAATGAATAGAATTTGTTCATTTTAAATTCCATTATTATCTGTAGTTTTACCTGTTGGTTTTGTGTTTCTGTTATGGTTTGATCACCTATTTTTATCACCCTGCTATAAGTGTGTAACACCATGTGTGCGAGGGGTGTTAAAGCTTCTGTTGTGTCATTTCAGTTCATGTAAATCACGTTCTGAGCTCTAAATTGAAAAATCTATAATCTTGATCTTGGTTTGTAGCACGCCCTGTCCACTCTGCAACGTGTCAGAATCCATTTTTTGTCTTTGCCGCCAGTGCTTGGTTCAGACGTGAAAACAGGAAGTGAAGCATGAGCCCATGACTGTCGTGTCTGGGTACAAAATAAAAGAGGACGTGAAATCAAAGCAGATAACTGTCACAGTTCTCAGCTGGCAACATCCAGTCCATCACAGGACACACACATGCAGACAGATACTCACACACACTCACATTCTCTCTATGAGCCAGTTAGAGTCGTCAGTCAGCCTTGGAAAACTGAACAGGTCAAGCAAAATGCGGTGCGTGGTAAAGCATCGGCAGACATCCACATGGATGGATACGAGACTGGCAGACGGGGTCGCTAATCAGCTAATCACCTGCTAAGAGTGGTTGCTATGGTGATTCCTGCCGCGAGTGAACAAAGAGGCTTGAAAACGCCGTCACAATTAGAAAAAAGTCAAGTCCTCTCAAAAGCTTCACTTTACTGTGAGCAATAAAAACACCTTCTGGAGATACTGATTCCAGCGTCGACCGCGTGCTATTTGGGGGATATTATGCGACACAAATGTTCATTTCTGACCTGAAAGTTCAGATAACAAAACAGTTCAGTTATTTAGAGAATTTCCTTCCAAATAAGAGGTGCACATACAGTGTATGAAAGAGAAGAAAAGTGCTGACTTTGATTTTGATTCTGATGTTGCCCTCCACTGAATCAAAGGTAATGGCCGCTGAGACATATTTCAGTCCGTAGGAAAAACAACGTTATCCTGTAGTCCATCTACATAAGCCAACCCTGTCTCCAGGAAATTAAAATATGAGGTGAACCAACATAGAGCCTTTGCTCTTGTGGCATTTCTGAACAGGGGAAAAGGTTTGGTATGGAAACGGAGGGAAAACATGGACATGTTTAACCAATTTACCTCCAGTTTGCTATCATTTCCTGCCACATTTCTATTGGTTGATAGCTCGCAGCAGCAGTCATACTGTAGTGCAGTCAGACAGCGGCCCAACACGTTACAACTGAACAACTGCCGTCTGAAAACCTGTCCCATCGTCATGATCAAAGATTTCACCACACTTTTAGAACAGTGCAGTGTAAAGTTGTTTTAGGGCTCCTGCAGACTGCGCTGTGAGGGCTGTTACAAGACTATTACCTTCTATGCTATGCTATGTGAATTCCTAACCTTGGGTACAACAGTAAGTTTGACATCAATTCAGAAAAAAAAAAAAAAAAAAAAAAAAAAAATCCTCCCAGTGTCTTCTAGACATTAATAAATGAAGTGGAACAAGAATCAACCCAAGAGAGAAAAACCTTGGTATGGAAGCAAACTGAGAATGTGGAACATCCGTTTATTTTGGTGTCGATGATCACGTCTTGCTGTATTTCTGCTGGCTATCAGCAGCTGCAGTCACACTGCGCTGTAGTGAGGCCAGACTGAGCGCTGTCTCAGGCGGTGGTCACGTGATCCTGACAACAGTGGTCCACACTGTCTCGCTCTTCATTATAATGCCACAGATTTTACTTCAAAATCAGAGATTTTGCTGCACTGGCCCAAAATTTTGCAAAAATTGCATAATGGAGTTTAGTGGAGGCTAAACATTTGGATATCTGACTTCATGTCCCTTTAAAATAGCAACAACACTTCATCAAATGGATTCGTGCCACAGCCATTATCACTGATGCTTTCAGATATGGAGGCGCAATAGTACTGCCGAGACAAAAATGGGAAAAGGAATTGATTTTTCAAATATCAGTGAATAAAGGAGTCACAAGGTACAAGATATACCTGAGCTCACTGCAAGTTTTACCAATTTTTCCTTTTTCTTTCTTTGTTTTGTTTGATCAAATAAAGGAGCAGTACACACAACATCTTTCTTCTATGCAAAGCTCAATATCTATGTTGAATTTTGAGAACATTTTGCTAAGTTTCAGAAGTTCACTTGCCTCGTAAACCAGCCCCGCCCACTCCTCATCTGTTTGGATTTTGGAGATGAGCTCAGTCTGGGTAGGAGCCCATAGAAGGGGATTTCACGCAGTCCTGAAATGGCCGAGCCAGTCAGCGTTGCCGCTTTTTGTTTTCAATTTTTTTTGGCGAATTCGGGGGCTACACCGGAAGTGACGCTATCGCTGCGCGTATCGGAGATGACGGACTTTAACTTTAACCATCGTCTGAAAGCTGCAATCAGTAAAGTTACAGCCAAAATACCAAGAATTACAACAATAAAGCAAGAGCAAGAGTCTGGCCTGGAGAGGTTCTGACAGGAAAACACGTTTTCACGTGTCTTTGATTGTGTAAGGGAGCTAGAGCTAATGAGCTAATGCTAACCCTTAGAGAAGCTAACGCATTTTGATGAAGTATTTGTTTTGAAGCGCTGATTGGCTGAAGTGCGCTGTCAGTCAAAGGAGGAACCAACGCCCCCTGCAGGAAGTTTCAATGGGCTCCTGTCCAGACTAAGCTTAACTCTAAATCCAAATGTGGATGAGGAGTGAGCGGGTCTGGTTTACGGGGCTAGAAGTTTACACCTGGACCAGAGAAGAAAACGTCCTTCGGATCTTGAACCTCATGGAAACCTTCTTTTTTGGTTTTTGGCTCAATTTTCACTCATCAACGATTAAGACTCATTTACGCTTGAGGAGGAAAGATATGGTATATATAATAGCCGAAAGCCGCCTCCTCTGAGCCTGGTTCTGCAGGTTTCTTCCTGTTAAAAGGGAGTTTTTCCTTTATACAGTTGCTTATGCTGCTCATGTTGATCTGTTAGGTTTCTCTTTAAAAGTGTCTAGAAACTACCATGTTGTAATTGGCACTTCATAAATAAATCTGAATTGAACTGAATTGAATTGAATTGAATTAAAGTGAATTAAATATGCACATGTCTGCACATGAGGCCATCGGCCCACAGCTGTTGTTTTTGACTTTGCTTTGCTTTAAGTGTGTATGACAAAAGTATCAGATCACAGGATATCGATAAGACAAGCTGACACCGAAGTAATACAGTATTCAAACTTGTTTATTCATTTTTCTTTTGTAAACTATGAATTATTTTCATGTCAAATCTTTGAGTTTTTCCACATTTCATGTCGGCTGTTCATCAAGTTCAGATGTGTCACTTGTGTAGCGGAATCGCTCACTGTGAAGGAACCTGTGTGCACTCAGTTATACAGTGATATCGATGAAAGCAAAGAATCAAAATACCATTTTATTGTGCTTCGATGAAGGCGATTAATGTTAAAACATTGCTCTATAGCTAAAGAATGTTGTTTTTGCTGTGTATGTTAAATTTCTGCACCTGCTCTATAATTCTCTCCAAACACATTTTCATTCTGGCTACTTATTCCTGCACAATATTACCTGTTAATGCTAACTGTGCGCGTCGTCCACCAATGGTTTCTCGCTGGATTGTAAATACAATTACGGACGTATTTGAGGTGCAGTGATATTGGATTTGGCTTCATTGTGTCTGCAGGTTTGAGACTGGTTTAAATAGGCCATAGGAAATTGACTCCATTTAATTTGAGCTTTGAAATGTAGACCGTGTAATCAGTTCTCGTTCACATGCGGGCCAAGATAAGACTGGTTTTATTTGTGTGTAAATCTATCCTGAGAGGCCTCATTCTTGGCTGTGGCTTTAGTAAGCTGTGCCTCGGAGCTATAGCAGTGTGCGTGTGTGTGTGTGTGTGTGTGTGTGTGTGTGTGTGTGTGTGGACATAACTGGTCCACTTGGGTTCCCCACCCTCTGCCTCAGGATCCTGGTGTAATTGAGAGATGATCTGGCCATTGCACACAAAGCGTGGCCACAGCGCCTCGGGAAGCGTGCACAATAATCTTTGTAACAAGGACGAAGACGCTTCTTCTTTTTTTCTTTCTTTCTTTTTTTCCCTCTCGAGAAGGGGAAACATGAAAAGTCAGGGAGTAATTTAATTACTGAAGTGAGCTGTTTAATTGGACAGGAGGGGGAGGCTACCTTACAGCCGACGTGCACGGCGCACGTGTGACGCCTCAAAGCGAGTGTGAACGAGTGCTTGTGCAAAAGTTGCAGTGTAATCTGATACGTGTCTGCGTTCTTAATCATTTGCATCCATATCCGTTACTTCGGCTCGACGCATTATGAGGCAAACTTGATTGTGAGTTGTCACCTGAGCCGCATTCGCCTTAATTACGGCCTCTCTCGTGGACACGCATGCATATAAATGGCTCAATTGAGGAGTGACTGAAACAGAGTTCATTTGAAAGAACTACAACAAAACCATTTGTTCCCAACAAAACAGGCATTCGCCGTATGACAAATGATGCTTTAGTCTTATGAATAATTCTCAAATTCCGAGCAATCAAGTTTTAAAGATATCGTAAATCCTGTCTAAATGGCCTCATTCATTACGTGGCAGAAGATGGGAAGGGATACTAATAAAGCGTTGCGTCTGAAATTGTCACAGACTTCAGAGGCGCTCGGCGCAGAGCTGATGTATGGTGAAGCCGACTGTACGGTGATGGAAATGTCGCCGCGGCCTCGTTAGCATTCCCGCTGTAACCCTCGGGCAGGCGTGTCAGAGTCCCTCAAAATTTACAGCTGGCTTCAGAGGCAAAAGATTCTGTGCACAACGGCAGTGGGGGACCCTCATAATGAATACACTGATCCTCGCTAGCTGTGGCGCGATGTACGCCGAGAGGAGACATTCATTCACGATCAAGCATATATATATATATATATATATATATATACAGTTTGGAGCTGATTTTTCGTGTCTTGTGTGGTTTTTGTAATGGTTTTCAGTTGCTAAGGTGCTTCACTCGATGACACAGGGGTTCAGGCCTTCTGCTAAGTTTCAGTTTCTGGATCAAAGAAGTGTTCTTCACATTTTTTAAACGCAAGAAAATCATTGTAGTGAGGGCACCGGCACAACGCTTCATACTGTCTCCCTGCAAACAAACAAAATACAGAGGCACCGCATGATTTTTGTAGTGATATTCAGCACAGACACTGAGTGTAAATCAACAATCTAACAGGTTCCCACTTACAATCCAATTTTTTTTCCTATAGCGCCAAATACAACACAATCATTTTAAGGCACTTTAACAGAGAAACACCCAACAATTCCACTGAAGCAAGCGTAGTCGATGGTGGAAAGTACTAAATATAGTACTGACCAAAATAAAGTGAATTAGCGACATTGGGTCTTTTTGCACCGGCCTCTGTATTGGAAAACCTTGCTAATACGAGGTCGGATGCACTTTTCCCAGAAGAACTAGGTTATTGCTTGTTGACATGAATTCAACAAGGTTCTAAAAATGTCAGGGAGTTTGGTTCATGCTGACGTGAGTTACTTTTGCCTTTCTATCATCTTCAATCTGTCCGTCAGTTCCTCTCTGAGCTCTGGCATCAACAAGGTATTTTGTCCCAAACAACTGGAAACTCACTGTAGAATCTTTCTGTGAACCCTCAAGACGGCCCTGAGCGACTCAGGCCTGTTGACACCAGGCGGCGCTCGGACACCGACAACACTTCGATCAATCATTTCAGCTGCAGCAGCTCATCTCACTGTGGAGTTGTTGCTAATTTGTTGGGCGAACATGTAAGATGTGGCCGGAGAGCGCTGGAGGTCGGTGAACTGGTCGCCATGTTCATTGAAGCAGTCTGAGTGGATTCCAGCTGTGCGGCGCGGTGCGTTATCCTGCTGGAAGCATCCATCAGGAGATGGTTACACCAGGGTCATAAAGGGAACGATATGGTCAGAAACAGTTCAAAACATACCATTACCACACGGCAGCAGCAGCCGGAGCCGCTGACAGAAGGCAGGACGGATCGATGTTTTCATGTTGGCCTGAGTGCGGCAGCAGAAACGGACGCTCGTCAGAACTTCTTCCAACCTTCTATCAACCCGTTTCGTTGAGTGTGTCTGAACTGTAGCCTCAGTTTCCTGTTCTCAGCCGACAGAATTGACACTTCTTGGTCTTCTGCTGCCATCGACCATCATTTTAATGGTTCCTCACGTTGGAAAAGCTGAGACGCTGTTGTCTTCCGTCACCTCCAGCCGGTCTGTCCTTTCTCCTTTCACCTTTGGTGTCAACAAGGTGTTATGTCCCAGAGAAGTGCTGCTCACTGGAGATTTTCTCTTCTTCAGCCCATTCAGTGTAAGCTCGAGGGCTGAAAGTCCCAGTGGATTATACGTTTCTGAAGTATTCAGACCAGCTTGTTTGTCATCAACAACTTCACAGCAAACAGATCATGTTTAATGTCTTCACAACAGCACCACTACATTATTCAGAGCAGTGCATCGGCTGACACCTTCAACTCATCACAGAAAGAATGTTTAGACATTCATCGTCCTCTCTGTGTTGGTTTGCATTTTTATTAACATTTTTACGCCATGTTCTCAGACCTGAGACGCAGCTGTCATGCTCACTTTTGTTCCTTTCTAAAGAACGACCACCACCGTTCAGCCAGGGCCGTTTCAAATGAGCTTTTTCTCCATTCTTAAAATTGATTGACTGATTAATGGAAGTTTCCACAGTGATTCAGTATTTGACATTAAATTTCTTGTCATATATATTATTTTTGCTATTGTTCTTTTTTTCTTTTAATATTTTCTTTTATGCTGCCTAGTTTTTATCTTATGTGCTTATCTTTTATCGCATCTGGTTTGATGTTGCTGTTGAGAAATCTCCCTCTGCCCCATATGTAAAGCATAATTGTTTCCTTTGATGATTGATTCCATTGATTATTTATTGAGTTGTGCAATGAGTGCATGCATGAATGTGAGGGCACTGGGAGGCTGCGAATGATTTGCCCCTTGTCTGAATCTGAATCTGAGCATTGAAACTCTGCACAAACCGGACGCTTGATCCCTATAAACTATACGAGAGACTGTGTGGATGGATTGTTCACCAGTAAGTCAGTCAAGTGAGCTTGAGCCTGATGAAGAGACGATGTGGATGACCCGACAAGAGGAGCAGGCTTTAGGTTCCGTTGTTGAGGGAATCGATGTGACGACTGTCATGTGATCGTCAGAAATGTAACACACCTGCAAAACTCAGCGTATCATGAGTGCACAATGGAAATTGAATTAAATAAATCTGGGAGTCTCTTTTGTTTTGTCCCGCTGCTGAAAGCCCTAAATGCTCCTAATGGTATTTAAAGCTGAGGCTTTAATGTGTTCCTGTGTCCAGCGCCTCGCAGGTTCGCCTCAGACGTGTCATTCCTCGAAGCACTAAGAACAGCTGAAAAAGTGAAACAGAACTAAGCTACTTATCCGCAATGAATTAAGGTCTAACATTTGAAAATTTGATACTGAAATTACTGTCATTATGATGCATTATGTCTGAGTGTAGTGATTGCTGTGGCGCTGTTTGAAGACAAAGGCAGGCTGTGGGGGGAGAGCGCATTCGGGGGAGAAGATGATTTCATGTATGTTAATGATATGTGAACTTCAAACCTTCGTTTCGGCAGCCATCAGCGCTCGCCTTTTCACAGCTCCTCTCCTTTCTGTTCTTTTTTCTTTAGCCAGCTAAACAGCAACACATCTGCAAGTGATTTCTCTTTCTTTGGGCTCAATGTGAGCTTTGCCCGTGGAGAAGTACTGCTCAGACAGAAAATAATGTAATTTGTGTTTGGCATGTACAAGTGTCTCCGTGACGAACAAATGGAAGGCAAATTATTGTAAAAGCCTAACAGAAATGTGTTGAATTTTTTTTTTCTTTTTTATAATCTCTTATCACTAATTGATGGATTCGGAGAGCTGTAAATGCTTTAAAACCTCATGCATCTTTTATCAAAGTACCAATGGTAAGATATACTGTTCGCAAGTGGGACTTTCTTTGGCCTTTCGCTGTGCTTTTGTGGGTCCAACGTTTGCACCAAATGTCTCAGAGGGTGCTGGCAGAGAGATGAAGTGCATACCAAAGAGCAGGGAGGGGCAAGGGGGACCACGAAGAACTGTAACCGCGTCCTTCTCAACGCTGGGTTTTCAACTTCGGCAGCAAAGACATGGAAACTGATTTTTTTTTCTGTGTAGATCGGCTGTACCTGCAAATGTTCTTCTTTCAGGATGCACATTATGAAGCAAACAGACAGTTTGTGTGATAATATTGTTGATAAGGATCATAACACTAAGATTTGTGATCACTGGCGATTTCACTCAGTGGTGTTAATGGCTTTGTGCTTTGAGATTCGTTCTGTCAAGTAACAGTGCTTTATCTCTTGGTCCTAATTTACCCTACCATTAGTTAATTGCACATTTTTTGAGATGTAATCGCAGTGAATCAAACTTTATGAAAACCTCAGTGCATGAAAACCTAATTGATTACTGTTTATTCAGTCCATTGCAAAATGTACACTGTGCATTCTGATGTTGTGATAACGACGGCTTTGTGAAGCCCCACTTTGTTTTTGGATGACGAACGTCACTCAAAATGGGGATAGGAAGTGGGGTGATACAGCGAGAAGGAGAGAAAGGCTGAATGGCTTTATTAACGTGACAACAGGAAAGAATCTTCTCCAGATGTGCAGCATCAGCTAGCATGAACTGTTCTGCATCGATAAGAGACTTTTGAAGCTCTCTTTGGTTTGACTCTACCAACGCTACTGCACATCAAATCACGTCCTGTCTGAGGTTTCAGAGTTTAGTAGTGTACTACTTGGTCTTGGTCTTGAGACCACATTTTCGAGATCTTGGCCTTGACTAACTCGTAGCCCTTTTACGGCTCGGTCTGGGGAGGCTCTGGTCGTGGTCTTGACTCGGTCTTGAGTTAGCTGGTCGTTTAGAGGTGGATGACTGCACTCCTCAAACCATGTCAAAGCGTTAGGCTGGGTAAAACCACGAATCCCAAACAAACTCAAAACAAGTGGTCTGAATATGCTAGCCCTGCTGTTATTCTCACTATTCTGCTGGATTGCTGTGAGTTTATTAATTTATTTCAGCTAACCCAAATGGGATTAAAAAAAAGTTCTATCTGATCTAATCCCACATCTTAATATTTAAGTTGTACTACTTAAATTGTTTTTAAGCAGCGATCAAATCATTTTTATGTTAACTGACACTCGAAATGCAACAAAATGTTTGTATTTTCACTTGTCATGTAAGAAAAAAGAAAAAAAAAAACTATATTCATTAAAATTGCAAAAACAATTACAGTTTGTGTTAAATCTGTATTCACAGTGATAACTGATAACTTTATTTAAAAAGACATCGGGAACAAGCAAAACTGAAGTCTCATCAGAGTCCATTCTGAAAAGTAAGACGCTAAAAAATCAATAGCTTTAGTGCTGCATTGTGCAAGCAAGAATTTATAACCCTCACACATCCAACGCCGCAATAAAACAGCCATCACTCAACATTACTGCATTTTGTTCACGTTACATTCCTTTATAGTTGCCATTAATAGTGCTTTAAGACAGCTGGGACCTCTGCTAATGAGAGCGCGGCAGCAGCACCGGCAGACTGGCAGCTGCTGTCTGGAGTTGTTAGATGACGCTGTGGGAATCGTTTCCATCATCCACCTCAAAAAGCAGCGATAGCTTCCTGATGTCAGTCACCTGCGGAAACATCTGAGCCGAGGCTGGCGTTTAACTCTAATGTCCGCCAAGCTAAAACTTACACTGCGTACTGGAACCGCTGTTAAGAGTGTTTTCATTGTATGTGGACCCTCGAGACCCCACAGCCTCCGATCGACCCCTTAATGACCACCCTGAATCCAGAACATTCCACTTTCCAGATTTATCTGGCAAAGGAGTTGCCTGAGTTTGAGTTTGAGCCTGAGAGAATCTAAAATATAAATATAAGTGACCAGCAAATGTGGACGTAAACATGGAAGCTTGAATTGAAATAAGAACTTGTCATTTCAGCAAGATTTCAGGAAGTCCATTGTCCACTTCATATTTTGTTCATTTTATTTATTTTTATTTATTACAGAGCAAACTGAGCTCTGCTAAAAGGGTGAGGATGAGTCTAACGGATAGTAAACCTTCATGATGTTCGTTCCACTCTATGCCAATATCAACAAAACATGTTGAAGTCAACTGGAAACACATGTTTACAAAGCGTTTGAATTGACTTATACTGACTGAATATTTGCCAATCGTTTTGATCTTGTTAACCTAAATTTCTGCGACGTTCTCTCTAAATGATGAAAATAAAGTTTTATCTGCAGAGTGAGTCAGGCTGCCTTCCAGGATTTCGTGACGTTTTTGCTCGGTGCGATCGGCATCCTCACAGCATGAGGCCGCACCAGGCGCTTTACAGGCGCTGAATATTTATGTCTTCACTAAATTTTTTTTGTCATCAGTTTGTGGAAATCTTTTTCCACTTTGACCATCAGGAGGTATTTCTGTTAAAAAAAGTAAAATTATCAGTGATGTGTTAGAATACTGTTAACGTGCGCTGTTAAAACAGTAAAGACAGAGTGCTGGGCTGTTTCTGCAGCACACACACACACACACACACACACACACACACACACACTTATCTCAAGGCCGTCTCCCATTGTCCTGGGAAAGCCATAAGGAGGACTCCCTTTCATGCGTCATCTCCTGTCACCGTCCTGTCCTGACAGAGGCTTAGTGACATGCGAGAGGCCTCGCCACAATGTCCTGCTTTTAGTCAAATGAAGTGTCTGGCAGCTGCCGCATTCATCCAAATCAAAGGATAATCTGCTTTCCATATAGAATCAAGTGATGATTAACTCCCCCCCCACCCTCACTAAGCGGGGGGGGGACAGGAGAGTTTTCAGGGAGGGGGGCATCTGGTAAACGTTGGCACCGATAAGGAGACAGCTGAGAGACACGGGGCGGGGCAGGTTCACCGAAAGGTGCAGAACACACGATTTGCAGGGGTTGTTTTGGTTTTTGGTTCATTTATGAGTGTCGGCCACCTGCACTGATTTTTATATCATGTCTGTAATGAATTCATTAGTGGCTTCAAATCAGTTCATATCCTTCCATCTGATCGTGTTTAAAACAATAAGTAAGGAAATACATTTTGGGTCAATTCAGACCCTGATTACGTGAGAAGAATTTTAAGTAAAAGTGGAAAACTTTCGGTGTTTCACGGTGAAATCTGAAAATGCTTGGGATTCATGTAGATGGCAGAGATGCTGCTGCTACCGTAGTAATAATTTTTTGATTATTATGTTTAATTAAACGTGCTAACTTAAGAAACAAACCGTGTGGGCCTGGTGGAGTCAGAGGGGTCGGGGGGCATGGTGTGGTCTCCGACCTCCCTCTCTGTACATAATTACACCCTCCTGGACTGACTGAGCACCAGCTAGCCCTGTTTCTCCTATACGCAGTAATTAGTCTACAATGTGAGCTGTCAACATGAAAAAAAAAAAAGAAAAAGAAAAAAAGTGCCAGTGGGGTGACCCCACATCCTCCAGCCCCATCCAACAGCTAGCACCTAGCCTTGGCCACTGGAACGCATTAACTTCCTCTCCTGATGCCCTGCTCCCTCTTCTCTCTTTTCCCTCAGCGACTCATGTCAAATCCAGGTCCCTCAGAACAAAATCTTAATAATTAACTGGCAAATTTTAACATGATTGCTTCTGACACACCTACTCTGGTAATTATTGCTTTGAGGCCATGTGCTAATGAAATTAATGCATTCATTGCCCCAACAAATTAGCATAGCTCATACAACTGGCCCACATTCTGGAAAGAGGGGAAACGGGTGGGGGTGGGGGTGGAGGGCAGCTTTGACAATAACAATTATATATATATATATATATATATATATGTGTGTGTGTGTGTGTGTGTGTGTGTGTGTGTGTGTGTATATATATATATATATTGTGTGTGTGTGTGTGTGTATATATATTGTTTTGTTTTGTTTTGTTTGCTTCTTTGTTTGCTTTGTTAAAAGTTGCCTGAAAGATGAAATGACCAGCAACAGTGAACTGAGACTAGAGCGAGCGACGCTCACTCAAAGTCCTAATAGCTGAAGCCTCTTAATGTTAACCAGGGGTGATTGCGGTAATGCATTACAGAGAGATACCACACAGGACCAAATGATTATCACCGTCATTAGAGTCACTGCCGATCTACACATACATCCCTCTGTGGACAAATATTAAACGGCCGTGCCACCGCAGACATTAAAATGTTATTATACTGATGCATTAACTCGATGCAGCAGAGATCATGTCAAGAGGAGATTCCCCACAATCACTCTGGAAATGGCACAGCTGCTCCTCTCAGTGCCCACCCGGCGGTCGTGGTCACCGGGACGCCTCAAAGACGGCATTAAGAATTGACCGGCGTGCCACAGGTACGAGGCAGATCGGAGCGGGGAAACAGTCAAGTCAAGTCAGCGTGTTCGCCTGCAGCTAAATGCTGTTTTATTACTCAAACAGCAGACGAAACGTCGACGGCGGAGACTTACATTAGTCTGAGGCGGAGAGTGACAGCTGGCGGACGTGTCTCTCTAACTTGTCCTGACACGTCGTGTTGAGCTGAGTTCAAACGGCACCGAATCATCCAATCCTGCAGCTGATCCCTGCTCAGCCCCTCATCCACCGACTCGGCTCACTGCTGCTGATATTCCTGTCTGCAGTGTGCGTACAGTGCATGACGGTAGCCATATCTGAGGCACTGAGGGTCCCTGACCCTTGACCCCTGTGGAAACCCATAGACCCTAGAGTCTGTCAGCAATGTTTTATAATGATAATAATTATAATGTTTCATTAGATATACAAATACAAACATTGGAGACAATTAAAGCTAAAAAATAAAGGATAAATTAGCAGGAATGACACAACTCAATACTTTCAGACCAAGAAAACAAGTAAATGTAAAAGAGATTAAATTCAGCAGGATACTAAAATCACAGCACATCAGAAGTGTCTCATATATATATATATATATATATATATATATATATATATATATATATATATATATATATATATATATATATCCTAAAATACGCAACAACAGCACTGTAAGGGGGAATTCCTCTTTCTGGAGGGGAAGGGAAGTTCCGATGTACTGAAATGAGCCTTTTGTCAGTTTTGTTGGTCACTTGTGCAATGGAACAACTCTCACACAGCCGAAGTGCCGGGAAAAGAAGGTTTTCGTCACACGTGATCCGAGCTGCCAGAACTCTGAATGTAGAGTAAATCCAAGGCTAAAGCTAAAACCCGAGCGCTGCATGGAGCAACGTCAGATCAACTCTTCAGCCCTCTTCACGCAGCGGTGCTCTCCAGCGAAAACGTAAAACACTTGTTGTTTGTTTTAGGGCTGCGGAGTTAACTGCGTTAATCCCGATTAATTAATTTTGGGCTGTCAAAGGATTAATTTTTTCACTGTGATTAATGAATAATTGTATAATTAAAGGTGCCTTAAGGAGTTTTCACGTTTTATGCGAAACAGCGCCCCCTGCAGGCCTTGGGCGTAACGCAGCTTAGTGAAAAACTCGTGCCTGTGGCTCCCGTGCACGGAAGAGGGGGACTCCGTCTTCACTCGTTTAGAAGCGCTCAAGTAAGATTTAAGTGTCTTCTACCTGGTGGAGTCTGTGTGGAGCTGTGGCAGTGCTAGAAGCCAGTCTGTTCTGACTTTCTGGAAGATCCTGCTCAGTTGTTGCTCACTAAGCATCTGGCGGAGTAATGGCGGACAAAACGAAACCTAACCAGCCGGAGCGCGCATTACGTCATTCCTTTCAAATTCTCCCCAAAAAAATTCTGGTGCCGGACCGGCACTGTGACTTTCAAGTGACAGTTTAGCGCTGTTAGAGGAACTTGTAATGAATATGTCAGGGCACATTGGACACATCATTAAAAATGTGTAACATATTTATGGTGGAAAATAAGTATTTTTAAGGTTGTAAAACTCCTTAATGCACCTTTAAGGTTTGGAGGGTTCAGTTTGAAAACTGTATTTCGAACATGGACGTTGTATGAAGTTGAGCTACATGGCGCTTTATTTTGAAAGAACATCCAACAAGGTCATACAGGAAATTCTTAATCTGAGATCAATTACCAACCAAGACCCTCTTTACACAAATCAGCTGATCTATCGAGCAACTGGTTTGCATTTTAAGCAAATTTAAAAAAATTACTGAATGAGATTGAACTGTTTGTTTGAACATATGAAAGCTTTACATTCTGGGCTCAAAACTGCACTGAAATGCAAAACAACACAATTTTAAACATGGAATTCAAAGTGTAATTAATTGCGAATGAATATGGACTTCCTGTGATTAATCAACCCTATATGAATGTCCGTGTTCTCCCATTGTTAATGCTCACAGCGAATCGTTCTCTGCTTGTGTGCACATCACAAAAACAACCAACAGCGCCAACAAGTGGCCCAACATTAAAACGACTACAATCAGAAATGTGATGATTTTCACGACTGCGCCTTTCATGTCTTCACAAACTCCCATCCTCACGGCTGCGTCGCTACCAGCCTTGCTAACGCTCCACAGCTCGGTTCTGCTGCTGGTCCAGTGAAAGGTTGGTGTTTCAGAGCAAACTGCACACTGTGTCACCAGGCCCGCTGTCCTCCATGGTGGAGAACAACAGCGAGGTTCGACTCCACTTAGGATCAGAGAACATGCGCTAACACACATTCCTGGATGGATAACAACACACGGCGGAGACTCCCCACGCAGACTAAATGTTTCATTGAACTTTCATCAGTGTGAATCCGTTTCAGAGTGTGTGTTTGGATGATTTCATGTTTAAATTATCCTAAACTCGGGAAAGGTCATGGTCGGAGTTACTGTGACATTTTCTTTTTTCTTGCACATCTCGCATCCCTCCTGTACACACACACACACACACACACACACACACACACACACACACACACACACACACACAGAGCAGACCCGACTGCAGACCAAACAATGAATAAAACACCCCGTCGCCAGCGTGTGACGCTTTGACCCACGGCGCAGGCATGAATACATCCAGCACATCAGCGGCACACTTCCTAATCCGAGATGGTTAGTAATGCAGCCACCTTGTCCCGCCACGTAACCCCATCTGTGATGACACATCGGCTCCGCCGCTTCACACTGATACGGCGCACAAACACAAAGTGCAACGTGTTGACGGCAGAATTTGCATGGAGGACAGAGCACAGGGGGTGTGGGGGGCGGGGTGTGGGTGTGGGGGGGGGGGGGGGGGGGGGGTGATTAATTTGTGCTCAGCAAATGAATACAGATTTTGTCATTACACGGCTTGCATCCGTTGCCAAATATTATAATGTTTCGCCCTCTTTTTTTCTGCGGCGACGAGCTCCCCGCCACAATAAGGAGGAATAAAAAGGCGGCTTACAGCTCATAAGCAACGCAACTGCTGGCAAATCAGCTAAATCACAGAGCAAAACAAAGGCCTGATTGCTCATTAGTAATATGGATCTTCTGGGCTCCAATCTGTGACATGCAGACGATGTTTAATGGCTCAAACTGTGTTAGTCTAAATGCTGACTACCTGCACAGTAAAGTCTAGAAGAATCAGACGCCGTTGAACGTTTCATTGCATTTTTTTTCTTTTGGGAGCGCACCACCGTCACTCCCCTCATCCGCACACGTCGTTAAAACCTACCTTTGCCTTGCAGATGATGCATCGCAGCCTGTCTTCACTCCCACGTCCCTGTGAGGAAACAATGTGGAAAAGTAAATGAGTAAATTAGCAAAGGAAAATGGCAGCTTGCACAGTGGACACACCACCAAGAGGCACACGTGAATGATTTCTCCGCGCTTTAATCAATACACTAATTACGTTTGTTTGTGGAAACGTTACAGTATTTTTTTTAAAACGAAAGCTGCATTAGACATAATAATGCTAATTTAATTACTGTGCTGAAAGCTAGTGCAGTGCAGTGGGCGGCCTTGAGGAGCACAACATGATGCTTGTTTATAAAGAGACACAAAGCACAATAATTCACACAGAACTAAGAGTTACCTACAAAGTACAACAATGAAAATTGGAAAAGAAAAAGAGCAATGAGAATTAACACAAGTGGTAAACACAATTAGAAAAAAAGAAAACAAGAGAAACTCACAATACACGCCAACAAAAATGGGAAACATGATGAGAAGACAAAAGAGAGGAGGCAGAAGACAGCCATGAAACAGGCGACTTCAAAATACACAACAATGACAGAACAGGAAACGAGGAGGACAACATATCCACACACATCATAGAAAGCAACAACAAAATCAGAAACAAAAACGATCTTCATGGAGGCGAAATTAAGACATAAAAAAGCTGTGCATGCCAACAAGAACATCATCTAAATGCTGTGAAGAACTGAACAAAGTTGTAAAGATACAACAAATACCAGATGAAAAAGGACAACACAGTTATTTTGATTTTTTTTTTTATGTATCACTGTAAACAGTGAGCAAGACGGGCATGAATCGTAGAGCCCATGGACCAAACCAGCTTCAGTTCAATTCTGTTTTATTTGTCTAGAAGAAAAAACACCACAGTCAGTTCAAGATACCTCTACGTAGAAAAACCAACAGTTTAACATAAGCAAGCAGAGGAGGTGGAGAAAGGAGAAACTCGATTTAACAGGAAGAAACCTGCACCTCATATCCATGGTGAGTTAAATAAGCAATTAAAAAGAAAAGAAATACACTCATTTTACACTGTTCGGGATGATAAATTCATTAAACCAACAGCAAAAAAGCTATTTTTCTTGAGGTTTAGTCAACAAACTTTACTGATTTGATAAATGTAAATCATCATTTCATATCATCCACATTAAACTACTGCAATTCCCTTTTCTCTACTATCTCCTGATATTAACACTGTGAAATTCCCCTGCCAGACTTTTGACCAGACGGCGTCTGTCCTGGTTGCTCGCCCCAGGCTTCCTTATTTCAAGAGCTTTTAACTGATTTTGAGTCTGTTTGTTACCTGAGATTGTCTGGTTGATTCCTTTTAATGGTGTCAAACACCCGACCCGCCGCTGCGGGTGAAGGAGGCTGCACCTCACTACACGGCATACAAAAGAACTCCGCTTCAGTTGATGGATTTTCATCCTCCCAGGACTTTACTTAGTCTTTTATGTGATTTCCTGAATTTGTTTTTATTGCTTTAAACCAGAAGTCTTCAACAGGGGGTCCGCAAGGCCTGGAGGGTCCATGGAGGTACTGCAGCGGGGTCGAAAGTTTTATGATTCATTTTATTTATTTATTTATTTATTTATTTAGATTTCCTGGTTGTTTTCCCAATATTTTTTACTCTCCACAAATTGAAATTTCTTTAAGGGCACATTACCCTCAATCAGCAGCTGATGAGGGTCAAAACAAACAAGGGAACCCTCTGTTATATATCAGTTTGGGGGTCCTTGGCCTGAAAAACACTGAAAAAAACCTGCTTAAAGCTTCTTTTTTTCATTGTAAAACACATTGTAAATGAAAATTTGAAAAGTACTTAATAAATAAAGTTATTGTATGTGACGCACGGCAACAGAACTGTTGTATTACAATCTAGCCCTGTTTACACGTCCGTAGGTGAAAAGGCTAAACTTCCCTAGCATAGCGGTGCTCAGAGACACGGAGAGTGCAGCTTTCTTAATTTGCACCACAATGCAAAAATGAAGTATTTATTTTTAATTGAAGTGTTGTCGTGTGAACGGTGCCCGTGTTTTACAGGATTTGTTTTCCTGCTGATTTTTGTCATTTAATCTGAACGCTAAATGCAGCACTTAACATGACAGAAGACGACCAGCAACAAAAACCTGTCGGGAGCAACCGTCAAGCTGCTTGCTAGCTTCCCCAGAAAGATGCTAATAGGAAAAAGAAGAGGCATTAGCACAAACACAGAGTGCCAAAGCGGTGGCGGATAATCTGCGTGGTGTGCACGAGTACATTTTGATAGATGTTAATGGAATATAATTATAGAACAGCGCTATTAGGCGATGTGATTTTATAAAGAGGACCATTGCCCCCTGGCACCGTGGCCTGATTGCTGTGAGTGTTGGGCTAATGAATGTAAACCAGGTCTGTTTGTAATGATGAGAATGATCAACCCTTGAGAGAGAGAGAGAGAGAGAGAGAGAGAGAGGGAGAGAGGAAATAGAGAAATGGGGAAGAGGGTTCACTCACTATTCACACTGCTTGCAATTAAAAGGAGACACAGACAGGCGCACTAAACACATTTATCACATATGAGAAACATATCAACTACATGTCAGCGTTTAAACTCGTCTCATTATGGCTCTTATCTCTTCACACTCTACCTCTTGCTCCTCCCAGTCAATGCTATATTTAACTCCTCCGCCGCTTCTCTTCTTCTCTTCTTTTCAACTGTGGTTCAGTTCAGATGGTCGGGATTAACCAGCTCTGGAAGCACGGTTTCCATTAACCTCCGCAGAGGGAAACTACAGGCTGAAACACGAAGAAAGGATTCATCTGCGGGGTTCTGGAAATCCTTCGGACAAAGTGGCGATAAACAACAAAACATGCTCAGTAGAGGAGCAATGAGAACAATGTTTTCCTCCAGAGCGACATCAATCCTAGTCCACATTCTCCTGGTCCTGGTTCCAGTCCACATTCGCCTGGTCCTGGGCCAGAATCTCCTGGACTTGGTAGGTTTAGTTTTTACAGTCACCGTAATGATAATCCAGCTTGGTGTTCTGTCCATACGAACGTCCGTTTTCTCCCATTGTTAATGTTTTCTCTGCAGCATGTGTGTGTGTGTGTGTGTGTGTGTGTGTGTGTGAGTGCGGGTTTTCGTATGGTCGTGGGGACAAAATGTCCCCACAACATAGGAAAACCAGGCACAATGTCATTTGTGGGGACATTTCTTGGGTCCCCATGAAGGGAAACAGTGTTTTCTCGACCATGTTGTTGTTACTGAAAAAAGTAAAAGTACAAAAACATTTCTTTAGGGCTACGCTTTGTTTTGGTGTGGGTTAGGGTTAGGGTAAGGGTCAAGGTTAGGGGCTAGAAATGAATGGGAGTCAATGGAATGTCCCCAAAAGAGTGGGAAACCCAACACGTGCGTGCGTGTGTGTATGTGTGTGTGTGTGTGTGTGTGGCTTCATTACAAAAACAACCAACAGTGTCAACTAGTGGCCCAGCATGAAAACTTCAAGGTTCCTATCATTTCTGTGTAATGTCCGGAACTGAAGCACAAACAGTGAAGCGTTCACTTTAACCTTGCTGTCTGGATGGTACCTGGAAGGAATTCTCTCAGATGCACAGAGAAATATTTGTTGGTTCAAAGTAAATGTTTTACTTTTGTAATTAATTCATTTAAATGATTCCAGTGAAGTCCCACCCCCCAAATAAAACACAACAACTGAGTAAATATTCACAGCACAAGGCACAGCTGTATTATTCAAGGCCGTGCTGCATTCTAGTAACCGTCCCACAATGCAGCTGGTGCATGTGTGGCAGTATTTACACATCCGTCATGCTGCGTCTGATCAAGACAGGTTCAAGATATAAAGGTTCGTCCTGATTTGATGCAAAGTTTTGGTGGAAGCCAACGGAAATCTGGCGTCTCAGCCACCTGCTTCATCTGGTTAACTGTGGATGAAGGCGCAGATGAAACAGCATATTTGTTAAAAGGTCATAAAGAGCCGTAAGAGCTGACAGTCAGGCGGCATGTCCTTCTGATGTTTAGCATGTTTTGCTTAGTGTCATTACAGGTGTGTGTGTGTGTGTTCAAACAGCAGCGTGTGATCAAGCCTGTCCTTCATTTGTCTGATGTGGAGGCTTCTGTAGCCACGTGTCGGAGTGAAATCCCCGACCGGCTACAGGTTCACCTGCTGCGCCATCATTTGACCTCCCAGTGCTGCTTAACTGTGTTGATCAAAGTTAATGAGAAACCTTGCGTTGGATGATACCATTCTAATTAATACTGATGTCGTTTCACTGACAGAGTGATGGTTTGTTCTATAAACTGAAAATAAAGTGAGTAATAGAAGCAGTGAGGAAACATTTCGCAAACACACAGACAACAATATTACAAATATATAAAAAAAACAAAACATGCTGATTATGTAATAAAAACTGCCGAGAGGGAATGGAAAGCAAGCATGCCACACAACAGAAACGCATAATTTCATCAAAGACACACACACACACACACACACACACACACACACACACACACACACACACACACGGGTGTGTGTGCGGCAGTGTCCTGTGTGTGTGGCGCCGGTGGGCGGGTCCGGGGCAGCAAGCCGCCGCACCAGGCCATACCAGGCTGGTGTGGCGGTGCGAGCTGTGCGCCCCGCCCCGCTGCCCTTGTGCTGTAGCTCAGTGAGCAGCGGGGGGGATGGGGGGATGGGGGGCGGGGGGCTCACCCCTCCAGGAATGTACGGCTCATAATGAGGGTCAGGGGTCGACGTGGCAGAGCGCCGGGGGGCCGGGATCTCCCAGGCACACTCAGTCACTGACTCTGTCCCTATATTTAAATCCTGCCTCGGGACATGATTTTCAAAAGGGCATCTCCTAACTAGTTCCTGGTTTACTAATTAGTTCTGCGCTGTGCTATTTGTCTTTAGGAAGCCTGAACGGGGAGGGTGGGTGGAGGGGTCAGTCGGGGGGGCAAATGAGACGGTCTAAAAAAAGATGGCAGCGTATGTTTTGCCTCAGTGCGGACAATAATCATTCAGAGAGCGCCGCCGACACCAGCACCAGCTATCTACAGACCCAGCTGAAGGTTGTCCGAGGAAGTCTGCTTCTCCCGGAGCGGAGCAGAAACATGGCAGTGAAGCCAGGAGTCTGCAGGCCGAGTCAGGATGAGCCATGGCGAGCTCCATCACCACAGTCCGGGGCACAAAATCAGATTTATTCTGATTACTTTTTTATTTCCTCTCCATGTCAAGCACTGTCTGCTACTTTTAGAAGACTGAAGCCTGTTTAGCATGATGTTACACGCGAGACACCATAGTTCACCTTTACCTTTCAGAGTTTTTGAAAATGATGTCTGTTTTACACAGAAACAGCAGAAACACTGAAAATGATGTAGTCTCGCAAAATGCATCAACAGTTCAGTGTTTTCACTTGAAAACGTGTGAACGACATTAAGATAGGCCTCCATCCTCTCACACAACAGCAAACACCATATTCGTACCTTTCTATTTCATGCATACATGTAAACAAACACGAATAATTAAAAACACTGATTTCAATATGAAAGCCAACAAATGAAATTTTTGGAAATTTGGAAAAACTCTAAACACTTATTTTCAATTTTGGGCTAAACTGGGAAAAGAAATCCACAATGTGTTACAAATAATCCCTATCTGAGTATTAGAAATTATGTTTAACATGAAAAGGACAAGATAAATGAATCAGAGGGGGTGTTTAAGGTGTAGTGGACGATTTTCTCAAAAAAGTTGAAGCCAAACGTCTGTTACTTGCTTTTTGAAAAACGTGCATGCGCCAGACCATCCTACCTGCTCTGCTGCTCCTACGAGCGCGCTTGACGGCGTGACGCAAGCATTCCTTCAGCGTGATTGACATGTCGGAGGACCAATAGTTGACGCTATCATCAAGCCATTCATTGGCTAAAACATCGTCCATTATACCTTTAAGCTAAATTATTTAAGTTTTAGTTGACCTGAGAACCATTCAATGCACATTTTCTGAGAAAGAAAATAAACTAGAATTTCTCCCTGAGAGTAAAAAGGAAACAGTACTGATTAAATTTGATCTGGTTTGCAGTTCATAGACCAAGAGCTTGTCTGGTTTTCTTCTGCACTTGGATCATAAACTGAGAATAAAAGACTCTGTGGAAAAAAAAGTTTTCTTGTCTGTTTTTATATTGTTGGAAAAGCTCCAAAAGAACTTTAATGGCACTTTAACAACAAAAAGTTTATGTTTTATAAATAAACTACAAGTTGAGTTGACGCAGAGTTGTGCGATCTCATTGAAACTTGAATTACTGAAAACGTGAAATCGGCTGGTTTCTTTCAGTGTCAGTGGTCGACAGCGCATGGCTCCCAGTCCCAGCTGACTGCTGCTCCCACGGCCGATCTCCCTCTCACACACACACACACACACACACACACACACACAAGTCAAATCATTATTGGATTACATTTTTCTGGCTTCATAAAATGCGGTTAAGAGGCACTTTAGACATATGTGCATGACCTGCTTTCCAGAGATGGCTATCAGAGCAAAAGTGACAGGTCAATTGCTGATTTCTGTTCTGTAAAAGGGGAAAGGGGCTCCCTTCCCTGAGCACTCTAAAAGGTTGCATGCTCTCTGCCTGTCTGTCTGCTGCCCTCTCTCTCTCCCTCTCTCTCTCTCTCACACACACACACACACACACACACACACACGTGCACAAAACACTAAAGCAGTCCTGTAGCAATGCAATGCAGCCCAAAGCATTCCATTGTGTGTGTGCGTGCATGCTTGCGCTACAACCCTGTGTGTGTGTGTGTGTGTGTGTGTGTGTGTGTGTGTGTGTGTGTGTAGTATAATTGTATAGTGGGAAGACACACGCTTAATGGAAGTGGCTCTTCACTCTGACAGCTGGGTGGTGCAGATGAAAGGTCTGCTGTAACATGTTGTCTGCCACTTGTGGAGTATTCAGAGAGCCGCGGAGCTCGCTAAGGAGTGGACAGCACAACAGCAGACACAAAGACTTTATACTCTGATTTATACGCAATGACCGCCGTGCCGGCGTAGCAGCCCACAGATATGTCCTGGTCCAGAATTACATTTAGATGGCATTATATACGACTGGAGTGTGTTTATACCTCAAATGGGAGAAGGCAGCAGGCAGACGGGCCATGAGATACGGTCTGAAAGTGCTTAAGTAGCAGATAAGACTCATTTGTTTCTCTTTTGCCCTCAAGATGGCTCAAACCCTGGGATGGACAGGCTTCATACTGCAGAACGTTAATTCTTTGGAAGTTTATAAAAATGAATGAATGAATGAATGAATAAATCTTTAAAAAAAATTGTCCTCATACAATTTTTGGTAGCTTCGTTTTTAATTCACTGAAATTTATCATTGATTAATACAGTTTTTTTATATTTTGAAATTTGTTTAGTCTGTATTGACTTTTCCCTCTATATCATTTTGGCCTTTTGCTTTTCTGCTGATATTTACCTTTTGATTTTTGCTCAAAAAATGTATTCAGCATTTTTATATTTCATATTCTTCAGCGTTTGTTGTTCACTTCACTGGCAGCACATCTGTTTACACATGCTGTTTTTTTTATCTTTCTTTATTGTTGACTCTGGATTAAGGATGTGATTACTTCTATTTTACTTAGTTGAAATTATTGTGACTTAAGTAGATTTTTTTCTTTTTGTTTTGAAAGTGTGAAAATGTTTTTTTTTTTTTTTTGTTGACATTATTTCCTCTCTCAACTAACTGAAGCTTCCAGCTGTCAGGTTGACTTAATGAAATGGTCACCTGGAACTGTTAAACAAAATGAATGAAAGTCCAGTAAATATACTTCTTTTGGGATGAGAGTGATTAAAGAGTTTGGTTTGAGGCCACCAGGTGAATCTGAATCAGGTGTGATGCTTTGGACTCCTGGCCCGGCCTGAAGAGGCGGCCTCCACGAGGCTGAAGAGCGCTTCAGTTTGAGCTGCAAGGCTTCTGTAGTCCTGTGAGGGAGATGTTTCTCCAGCGAGTCTCATCTGATCAAAGGCACTGAAGGAAAATGCCAACGACTGCGGCCAAACCTGGAGACACCCAGACTGCCATTGATTTTTTTTTTGCTCAATAACTTCATAAACCCAGCACCGCCAATTACTCATAACAGTGATATACATGCAGTGTGTTTAGCAAACGCCTCACAGAATGATGCTTCGGCTGCTGTGTGGAACGGCATCCACATAAAAGAGTCCATAAAAAAGCCACAAAAAACATCCACAAATGTGAGAATGTGAGTTGCACTTAATAAAACAGGAAGCGATGGTGCAGAACAGGAAACCACAGTGGGGCACGCTGAGTACAAAGAGGACCAGTGGTCTGAAACATGGCGCTGCCCACTTTGTTGTGGTCAGTCGTCATGGTAACAAGAACATCTATTCCAGCAGTGAAGTTTAGTTTGGATGCAAACCCAAAATCCCCAGTGTATCAAACCGGA
The DNA here is from genome assembly GCF_902148845.1 of Salarias fasciatus. Classification (NCBI taxonomy): domain Eukaryota; kingdom Metazoa; phylum Chordata; class Actinopteri; order Blenniiformes; family Blenniidae; genus Salarias; species Salarias fasciatus. The sequence continues at coordinate 2,393,934 of NC_043766.1, read as the reverse complement.
AATACGGTTTTCACCAAATTCAAATCCATCTTATTGTGATTTAAAAAGACAAAAAAAGATGTTTTGAAAGATGTTCAAATAGTAAAACATTTCCAGAAATATGTATGAAGGAAATCCTTGAATTCGCATCGGTAAAATAAAAATAAATGTGAATTTTAACAATGTGGAGTAAAGATTTCTCCTTTTCAGAGAACTGATCAGTTCGGTTTCATTAGTATTGCACCATTTAGATCACAGTCAAAAACCCAAAACCCAACAACTCCACAAACTTAACGGTGATCGTTCATTAGTATATTTTAAAGCAATCTAATCATATAAAACATGATATAAAAGCTAATTTTTCTTGCACACCAGGGGTTTGTTGCTTCAGCGAATTGACTGCATCTGAGGCATTAAAGTCATCTTCTAAATTTACATTTCCACGTCAACACACCTCCTTACTCACGTTTCAGCTTCTGCTGAGAAATACTTGGTTCTTGGTAGTAATTATACATTCTGGCAATTTAGCTCTGGCAGCGACGGCAGCAGCATCAGTTCGCTCGGAATTATCGGCGGAAGGGAAATTAGCATGAGCAGCAAGAAGCACCGACTGAAAGAAAGAAAGCAAGACGCGCGCCACCTTCGGAAAGTTCTGTTTTATCAGCCGGGTAGAGTGAAAAAGCCATCTTTAGGGAGGTGCAGCGCAAAAGCTCATCGTCGGCTTCTGCATTAAAAAGGCTGCTGGTGCAAGGAGGACGACAGATGTTAATGAGCTGTTCTGCTGGAGGTTACCGGTGTCGGGTGCAGTGACAGCCTCCTGGATTTCTGCCAGTCCATTATGAGGCACTTCTCACTGTCTTTGTCTGAGGGTTTCAAATGTACGATGACGTGTTTCCATTGTTCGCAACTCTCATTAAAACTAATTGGTGTAACCATTGGGAAGGTAGCTCATTAGGCAGAAAAAGTTTTGTCTCGATAAGGAATGCTAACATGGCGATCGCATTTAGAAACTAGACACGAAACTATTGCCCCTTCACATTTTGACAAAAAGGTGGGGGAAAAGAAAATGAAATACCCAAGGTTCCTAGAAGGAAGCTTCCTCTTACCCTTTGGATCCATGTAGAAAGACACATATGATGAGCTACTAAAGTCTTGCAGTTGCAGAAATTTGCGGGTGGCTCTCTGGTTAGAAGTTCACCATCTCTGCATATGAAGCACTCTGACGTCTCTGTGGAGGCAGAGAAGGCAGAAGTTGAGCGCTTTCATCGTGTCTCTGAGGCGATGGCCGACTAAATGGTTTGAGTCCTACACTCTCTGCTCGCTGTTCAGCAGCGCTATTTTAGCGTCCAGTCTCTGTCTGGGTTGTAGGATAACACCAATGACAAGAACATTAGAAATACCTTACTATCAATTTCTATTCAATTCAGTTTAATTCTGTTTTATTTACTGAATGCCACAACCTGCAATACAACACAAACGTCTCAAATTAATTTGAAGAAAACGCTCACAATGCCAAATGAGCGAGCATAAGAAACAAAAGAAGAGGAAGAACTCTCTTTTCACAAAGAAGAAACCTGCAGAACCAGACTCAGAATGATGTTGGAGTCTGAAAACATCAGAACTGAAGATTCCCCCTGTTACAGATACAGTTTTGCATTGTTTGCACTAAAAAAAAAGAAAACAAAAAACATATATCATCATAACCTTCATATTTTACAAACAAATTTTGGGCATTACAACATAAACATGTGGACTCCTGATCCAGGACAGTAATAATACTGAATTCATTGAGTTTAAACAAAAAACAAGTAAAGTCACCTCTGTAAGAAAATAAAACATTGATGCTCAAAAGAACTTATCAAGTCCACTCCTCAGTATTCAAAGTACTGTAAATTATTTTCATATGCCTTAATTCTGCTTCAGTACAAGATCTCTCCTAATCACCAATCGACACAGACTGGACACCATTTGTCCATTTCCATTGTTGATGACTAGTATTTATCTTGAGAAGTTGCAGCTGTATTGAACAACATCTTTACATCTTGCACAAAATGGAGAAAGGAGCTGTTCAGCAAGATGATTTCAGAAAGATGCTGTTAAGGTAACGGAGGTAATTGTGCGGATCTGTTCTCAGGTCGGACTGCTGGACTGAATATAAGACGTGATTGAGTCCGTTGGGTTTGAGAGACAGTGAGAGGAAACACTCGACCAAGTCTCTTCCTTCCACGCTCTTAAAACGTTAGAGACTTTATCTGCAGGTGTACTGAAACTGAAACTGGTAACTTCATTATCTGCCTTAAATAATCCCTGGAGAGAAAATCCTAAGCATAAACAAACAAACAGATAAATAAAAAAATAAATAAAGACACACACAGACACACACACGCGCACACACACACACACACACACACACACACACACACACACACACACCACTAGTTTGAAGTTTACAGATAGATAATTTATTGTTTTGTGATTTGATCATTTGTAATCTTTAATGAAAGGGATGGATGGATGGATGGATGGAGGAATAAAGTAAAGATAACCTGGATGCAGAATTATCATCCATCTAGTGCTGTCAATTTTAACTGCGATTAATCCATTGAGGTCTGCCAATTGGGTCAAAGAAAAGAACTAGAGGATAATAGTGTTTTTTCCTGACATTGGGACTGATTTATGAGGATTAGATTCTTCATTGCAATTAATCTCAACTTTAAAAAAGTTAATTGTTGACAGTTCTCCATGAATTATTCACGATTATTGCGATTAATGCGATTAAATTGCGATCAATGCGATTAAAACTGACAGCACTACATCCATCATTATAATTTTTTTTTTTTTGGCTGCTGCAGGTTGTTTAGGAGGGTTCAGTTTTGTCTGTTGCTACAGTCACTATATCACAATTTACGTTTCGCTGGTCCTGATTTAATGTCTTAGCAGAAATAAAAAAAATAAATAAACCAAAAAACAGAGCTTCCAAAGCTCCGTTTCAAAGAACAGCCAAGAGAGCCACCAGAGATAAGAAATAAGACGGTTTCTCTTCAGTGTTGTTATCATAAGTGGTTGCTGGTTCAATGAATGGGTCGATGTGAAACGCCTCCAGAACATTCCAAACTATAGAGAATAAAATGTGCATCACATGTCAGTCAATGGTAATACTTATGTCCTAAACCATACAGCAGTCATTATACTGACTCTTATGATCGTCAGTTGATTGTCAATTGATTTAGAAGTTGATAAGCTTTGATAAACTGACTTCTAAAAGTTTTTTTTTTTAAGTTTTGAGATAAATCAAGTAGAGAGAATCATAAAAGGCGTAAGTAAATGACACAAAACAACAAAAAACCATCGAATCTGGGAGTGACATTATTTGTTTCATTTTTAATCATAAGCTGGAAAAGGTAAAAAAATAAAGTCTCTGATGGTAACTGCACTCACAGCTTGCTTTGGTATCCATATAAAGGCCTTGGGCCACATAAAATGAAAACCTGTTTCAGCAAGTGTGAGAGCATCCTGATAGACGGACCAGGATGCTGGAAATTAATGACAATGGGATATTTTGCACTTTTGCAGTAAATAACAATCATATTGAATTTACTGACAATGCCCGATGTCTCCCAGTCAAGACATACAGAGCAGGAGCTACATCCAGCACAAACCTGAAGACGTGCGAGCCCTAGCATTAGCCCCAAGCGTTAGCTTTGAGATCCATGCATTGTTTTTAATGCTGCTAGCAGCACCTTCTGGATTTTACTTTGCCAATATTTTCATCAGCACTGATTGCCAAGCAGAGGCTTTGAAGCCAGATATTAGACAGTAGCTGTGAGCCAGATTTGCAGGTTTCATCCTTCCAAAAAAAAAAAAAAAATTAAAAGGAAAAGGCACTGGGAGACAGTAAGTTGGAGGGGTTGCTGTCATGTCATATGTGGGCTCGCCGGCATGGGGGATGAACTGCTGCCTCAGAAGCTCCTGTCTCTTTCGGGGCCTCTCATTGAAGCGTGTTGCTTCAGGTGAAAATCTATCCGCAGATGAAAAATCTTTTAATCAAAGGGTGGGTTGTTAATGTAGCCCAGCGCCATCTGTGTAAGCACTTTTTATCACTGACCAGGCATATATCTCCACTCGAATTAATATCTGTGAGACACGTCCGGGAGCACAGAGGGAGAAAGGATGCGAAACCTGAATTTTGGTGTGGCCCTAAATCTGGCATTTGGAAACAAATGCGTCTTGTCCTGCTGCCACTTGCTGAACACCGCTGTTAGCGACACCAATCATCGGGCCTTCCACTTCCCAGTCAAGCACTTTCCAACCACTACTCCGTGTCACGATTCATATGTTGGCCTCCTTTTTGTCCGCCAGTCGAACAGTGTCTCAGGTTTAGCCGGTTTTCACTCACTCTCACAATAACTTGCTGAAGAGTTTGCAGAAAATAATGGAGCCGTGCAGGCGCAGGCCCATGGAGTATGACAGTCTAGCTAACAGGCAGTCAGTGTGTTACAGCAGCCTGACCGAGGAGATTTCCAAAGTTGCTGCTGATGGCAGGTTCACCAATTATAACCCACCAGTCCTTTTTAACATTTCACTCCCCTGAATTGGTGCTGCTTTTACGATCATTATGGCAAGCCCCGAGGCACTTCTGGAGCTAAATAACAGCGCTGCTGCTGAGAAAATAACTAGAAAACACCATTACAACAGAGATGTAAACACACGGCGTGTCACTCGCAGCCGAACTGACACGTCTGCGTGATCTGTGACTCCCGTAATTAACTGTCAGCAGTGTCAGCGCTCGCTGGCATCTCGCGTTGAGGATGGGTGCTTGACTAACTGGCTCCAGTCGCCCTCCCAGCACGCTTTAACGGCTAGCAAAAAAATTTCCCGCGCGCCGCGGCGGCTGCGGCGTCCGAATGGGGTGGCGACGTTATCACAGAGCGGGAATGTACTGTGGTGGGGGAGGGGGGCACGCTCGACGTGGGCCGGCGCCGGTGATGTTACGAGCCTCAGAAAGATAATGACATGAGGACGGCAGCAGTGGAAGCAGCAGAACTGAGCGGCGCCGGTGAAGGACTGAATCGCCATGCGGCGCACTACAAAGTAAACACATGAGGAAAACGCCAGATTGGGATAATTTAATTGTCCGTTGCATTGCTAACGACCTCATTAACAGAAGAATGATGGGAAATCAGCATGGCCTGGGCAAGGAACCGCCTGTGTGACAGCCATCTGGCTGCGGTAGGGGGTTGCGGCGGTGTCGGGGGGGCTGGGTGGGGGTTGGGGGCCTTGTAAGTTAACACCACAAACATCACAAGCTCCAGGCTGAGAGCACCTCTACATGGAAACTGGGATCACTGGAGTCAGCAGGGCTTTTGTTTTCACCCTCTACATTTCATAGATGTCTAATCAAAGTCAGTGAGTGAAATTTAATAAAGTAGGAAGTCTTGGAGACATCCTGGTTTTGGTGAGGCGCAGCTTGTTTTATATCTCCTGAAAGCTTAAAAAAAAATTATCCTATGCGTAAATACAAGCAGTAACACTTGAACATTAACAAATCCACATTAGAAATGTGAATTATCTTCCATTTCAGTTATTTACCAGGACACTGATTTAATTATTCATCATTTTGATCAGATACCATCTAGAAAATGTAACTTTTTTGAGGAACTTCATTTATATACTTTATTAATACAAGTACATATAGTTCTTTCCAACTTTATATCTCTGTTGGTGCATGTGTTTGTTTATTCGTTCATACCTAAATCTGTTTACATCCTCGCTTACTGATGACTTTTAATCCTTGTGTAGGAATAAAATATCTCAAATTTTCTGGGTGAAAACCTATTTTAGACCAAGTGAAGGCTAAAGGTTAAACGAAAATACTTCCCACTAAAATGAAGATGCGAGGCCCCACGTTGGTGCGGTGGTGCAGTGGAAGCCACAGTGAGGAGTTTGAGTCCGGGCTCAGAGAACTTTGTGTGTCAGGCTCCGTGTGTGGGAGGGGGAGTTCCCCAGGTTTTCCTGTCTGCTCTCACAGTCCAAAAGCCCACAGCTGAAGCTCTAAATCACTCATGCAAGTGTGTGACAATACACTCATCAAATTGCTTCACTTCCGAAAGTTGTGTGTGGAAACAATTGACGCACATTTGTTGTTTTTTAAAGGGATTCCAAAGCACAACAACAAATTCCAAAGCACAAAAACAACAATGTCATCAACTTAAGTGTTGGAAATCTTATGTTTAACTCAGTTCTCAACAATATCATGGCATGTTTTACGTGATATGGTGCAGACTTATTCCACACTGTGTCATTATCAAACGTTGTCATTTAAAACATTTGACAAAATATTTGTTCATTGTTTTGACTCTTTTCTGTGGTGACAGCAGCAGTTGGAAGAACAGGCTTTGTTTCCAGGGGACAATATTTTCTGATGGATGGGTTTGATCAGGCAGAGTTTAATGAAATGTAAGTGAAAGGCTGCTGCTCAATGACTGTGATCAATGTCATGACGCATTTTCACATATCAGCATTGTAACTCACTGTGTTGAAATCGTCATGACGCTGTGTATGTACGTTTCATCAAACTCTCCTGTAATTAAAATTCTACGTTAGAAAATGTCGTCCCCGAGAAACAAAATAAAATCTGTGTAAATCTGTGGGGGGAATGCTACTTTTTTTGAAATTCTGAAGCTCCATGTAAATGTAGACAGCGGTAATGCTAATGCTACGTATGTACGTAGCCAGTTATGCACATGCTCTGTAGATGGACAATAACAACAATGTGTTCCTCCAGAGTGTCACGACTCCCAACAGCACCAACTAGTGGACGAACATGAAAACGACACAGTTTCCAGTTTTTCTACCATTCCCGTGTAAGCGGACATCGTTTTCAACACATTATCTTGAAAATTTGAAGCTTTTCTTAAACTAAAACTTGAAATTATGTGACGTCGTGTTAACAGCCTTTGAAAAGTTGGTAAATGAACAGCATTGTGTCTGGCCAGTTTTCTGACTAATATCGAAATATTGATATATAATATCGACTAACATGCTGCAGTCTGGTTTTTATAGGAAAGAGACTCTTCTTCAGTAAAGTTACAAACCACCTAAATTGGGGAACAAATTGTTCAAAAAGATTGTTAAAGCTACATCACCATACTGGATTTGAAAAGGGAAAAAACACGACAGTATCATCACAATGAATCCGGTCATTTTTTCTGACTCGTTCTTAGACACATGCCAAGCACTGAATACACACCTACAAACACACTTGTGGATGAGGCTTCATCCGCCAGTGGCTGGTACTCACTGCCCATATCTCATCTGTGTTGACACCCCACTTCTCTCTCCTTCCATTGAGTGTTTCCAGACGTTAGAGCTTTCCTCTGCCTCCTATTAGCATTCCTCAGGCCTCTCTTGCTAACACTCTGAGACAAATTAGTGTCACAAATCTGCTACTGCACATCTGCATGCCTCCGCCACTGCTCTCTCCGTCAGCTGATGGCTCTGTGTTTCGCAAGGAAGTTGTGAAAGTGAAGCAGCCAATCGCGGCCGAGCAGCGGGGCACGTCAGGACAGGAAGCCGCATGAAGGGGAGGAAAAGCTGTGTCTCCGCTGAACTTTGCAAGAGTCTGAAAACAGATGTGAGAATCTGACGTCTCTGACACACCAGAGAAGCTTTGCCTTTACATTTTAGCCGTGCCGTGTGGGATTCCTCTGATTCAGCATCAGCTGCGTTGAGTTGAAGGAGGATCTTCCTGGAAATTCAACAACAATAGTGTAATCAGTCGCCTGGCACTCCTGGGAAATGCTCAACATGCTCTGGAATTTCCCCTCACACATCTCTGCGCATTTTGTAGAAACACAAACGGCGTTCTTGAGAAAATGCTTGGGGAGAATATGTGAAGCAGCTGTTTTCTGTCTGTGTGCTTCCAGTGTGGCACCGAGTGTTACCGTGGTCCCGGTTATCACGCAGCCAATCCCCAAACATCTTCCAGCGGTGGGTTTTGCTCCCTTAAACAGTGTGTGGCAGGGCACAGACACACACCGGGACAAGAAGTCCAGGCTGTCTTTGTAATTAGCAACTAGTTTGCTCATGGACAAATGGATCTTTTCCATTTTTCCACATTTGCTCATGTCAGCTTTCGAGAATCACATTCTGTTTGATATGATTTCAAATGATGTTGATTCATGAAAATGCAGCAGAATCAACCAGGATGCCGATCCTAAATATTTTGACATCTCTGGTGTAAATATTTACCAATCATGCACTTCATAAATAAACAGGGTGTGATTTGCGAGGAAACCAGAGGGGTAATGTTTCAAATGCACACTTTCTGCTGAGGTTAGCCAAGGAAATGTGGGGATATCTTTTGTTGTAGCTTGAAAACCCGCTGCTCAATGGAAAAAGCAGCAGAAGTTGATGTGATGATCAAAACAACACCACCCAAATCAATTTGCTTTGTCTGAATTTCCTCCACGTTGCAGTTTCCTTATGCACTGAACCAAGTTGCCCGTTTGACTCTGGTTTGTGTTTCACTTCACATCAACAGTGAAACACCAGCCAACTGTTTAAATATCTGCCACTGACTTAGCCAAACGGCATTGGAAATTATTTTAAATATAGCAAAAAACAATTAAAAATCCAAAAAATATATTTATTAGTGTCTCAAATGACTCTGCTGACTAAAGTTTATCCTTGTTGTTCCTTCACCACTTTTATTATGAAGTCTAAGCCTCACTTCTTTTCTCAAAGTATCCAATCACGTAGCTTGTGAAGAGAATCTCAAGAGTCCAAACCTTCTGGAACAAAGCACTCAACTTCAAAAAAAAAAAAAAAAAAAAAAGAAGAAAAACCTTGGAGAAGTTGTAGAGATGGGAAAGGTCTACACTCCTCCTAATTAAATGGCATGTCTCCCCACTATTCATGAAGAGCACTTATTAAAACAAGCATTCACATCCAATCCACTAGATAAATGACTTCACACCAAGTGCCATGAAGCCCATTAAATTGCTTCTTTAGAGATGGATCTGGTCCAAACACACAATCAAAGGATTTGACTGGGATTATCTCAGATTAGAAACACTCAGGGACAAATGAGGAGATGACAGGATATCATACATTGAAAGGATAAATTAGCAGTCACATACCAGACCAAATTTGTGATGGGTGTTAGGGAATAAAGGGCAGGATGGGGGAAGGGGGGCTGAGGGGGGATTGAGTGCTAAAGAGCAAGGAACAGCTCTTTGGTTTTTAGTAATCCTAACGATATGCGGCCAAAGTAAACCACAGTGAAAGCTTTTCTCCCTCCCTCTAAAGCCTTTGGTCGTGTAAATAAAGTCCACATGGGGAAGAATCAAACAGAAAAAGATGGAAAAAATGAACACTCGTGAGAAAATTACATGTGATGTGTCTCCCATGCTGTGACGCCGCTATTTTCAAGTCTAACAAGATTTCTGAAGTGGGTTTCAAGTTGTTCCAGCCTGTGCGGTGTGTATGGTGTCTTTAAAAATATATACATAAATCACTCTCTGCAATAGTTTCTTTAAAAAAAAAAAAACAAACAAAAAAAACTGATTTCTACGGTTTGCGGTGGTTAGTGTTCTCGCCTCACAGCAGAAATGTCATGGGCTCAAATACCAGCCAGGCCTCTCTGTGTGGACTTTGCATGTTCTTCCTGTGTATGTGTGCATGTGGTTTTTCTCTAGGTAATCTGGTTTTATACGCTGATACTCATTTTAGAAAATCTGACCAAAGCAATCCAGCTTTCTCGTCTGTCCTTTGGAATGCCCCTGTACTCCCATTGTTAGTTTACAGAATACAGGAAACAGCCAGCAGCACCCACTAGTGGCAGACATGGGAAACTACAATGCTGTTGTGAAATGTACGGTTTGGGTCAGGATTGGAAAATGGTCCACACCTGGTGAACTCTCAGGAGCTGCAGTGACTTCGGGAAGAAAAATGGAGTTCAATTCCAGTGGCCAGATGCAAAAGATGTTTTTAATTGGGAGCGAGCCACAAATGCCATTCTTAGCAGATAATGTTGTGGTTACCATTAGAAGGCTGAAGATGGTGTTTGGTGTTGGAAATACCTCAAATTCCTTCAATCAACGTGTTCAGCTGAAATAAAAAACAAACTAACACAAACTATTTGTTTATTTAGTCTTTTTTTATTTGTCTTTTGTATTATTTTATCAGCATTAATTTTGTATTTCACCCAAAAATTTCCTATAATAATTATAATTTATCCATGTTGGTTTATAGTTCTATGTCATATTATCCATTTTAGTCCTGCTACATAAATATTTTATTTTTATTTTTAGTTTATGTGGTTTGTTGCAATGCAATTTCTTTTCTTAATCACTCTTTGAATACATTTGAATTTCTTGCTTTGTCTGATTTTCGCGGTGTCGATCATTTGTGACTTTGACCAGCCTGCATGAAAACTGCTCTATGAATGTAGTTTGAAAACTGAACTGTATCGCCCATGGTCGAATGTGTGGAAGCAGTACAGTGGCAAACCAGCTAAATATACTGCAGGTAGACATATTTCTATCTTCACGCTGAATCTTTTGATGAATAAAGAAAGTTCATTTTTGTACTTAACATCAGTTTCGTGTCTCCAAGCAGAACTCCTACAATCCTCAGCTCTCGGCCATATTTCAGCCACACAGAAAAAAATATTGATTATTGCGAACAGCTCAGCCTTCGGCAATTCCTCTAAAAAACTGCAGTGCCACGGAATTTGCAATAAACCAAACCGTGTTTAAACCAAATATATGAGAATTATGAGCTTAATTTTAAAATCAAAATGTTAAAGAGCCCCGGTCTTCTTGCATGCTGGGTATTTTATTCCAGCTGTAATTTGAATATTTTAAGGCAAAGTAAAGCAGGCCTAGTGCTGATAAAACACTTTTGAAGAGGATAAATAATGTAGGCACTGGTTAATGTTAGCATGTACTGCTTTGCATATTTTAAAGCCAATGAGGACCTCCGTTCTATCGCATTAAACCGAGGCTTTGGCGTCCTCCCAGACAGCAGTGAGAAGGTATTCTGAAGGGTTTGGGCATTAAAGAAATGTGACCTGTGAACTCAACATAATCTCCTCTGTCTCATGCTCGCTTGTCAGGCTCCTCTCCCTTTGTGCGGCGACAAGGTGGCATGGACAGTGGGAAGCGATACCGCACCTCCACCGCCTGCTCAAAGTTGAAAAGCTCAATTCATCTCCTCTTTGATCTGTTTCCCGCTGTTTCATGAGGAATGAAGTGACTTACAGGTTGTCTTCGTGTTGGATTTCATCTGACTTTCTCCGCAGCAGGCTGAAAGTTCACAGGTTCACTCTGTGTTAAACTACAGCTCAATATTAGGATCTCGTATCTTTCATGAATTTTTAAAAGCGACCACAAGGCGACCAGTGAAGCTGATTTGGAATTATGCAAAGTATATTTCCTTTGGACTGAAATCTTTAATCTGGATTATTTTGGACAAGGACCGGTAAAGTAACGGTTCTTCAATTTGAACCTGTACTTATGTGAAAGATGATCATGCAGGTGGACTGTGCAGGCTAAACGCTGATGTGTACAAACGTTTCACACATGAGTGCAGGGGAGGAACTATTCTGAGTTTATAAAAAACAAAAATGACAATCGTGTGTTTATCGAAGTAAAACTGAGCTCTTCCTCAGATTTCCAGTCAGTTTATTTCCGCCAACATTGCCGTAGAAGTAACCTTTGACCTGTGGGCTATATCTATCTGCATGTCTGCATCATTACAACGTGTGGTGAAGAAAAATGGGGGGAAAAAAATCACACCCTGGAATTGATATATCTGATTGTGAGACTTGACAAAAATGGAAAAGGATACTAAAAGATCAGTGGCCAAGTGAAAATCACAGGGAACACAGTTGGCAGCAGTAATCAGGAGGTTTAGATCAAACCATAGTCGCAGTAATCAGAGCCGCGCTGGCTGTCCATCCTAAAACGATGCCTCGGACAGCGCGCAACTCGCACAATCTAGCTCTGATACGCTGAGCTTCAGACTCCGGGGTTATCAAGGGAAATCAGAGTTTCGGTGACAGCTCAGACGCTGAAGGACATCGCTGAATGTCAACGTCTACGGGCGGCATCCAAGAAAAACGACCCTGGCTTTCTCCGTGGCGCACAACCGCGAGATTAAACATTGCTGGGAGATGAAAAGTAACCTGATGAATATTTGGAGCCCATGCTGGGGTCTCACGAGACCGTGATAAAGTAGTGGGCTGGCATGTTTGGCGAGGACGACCTCGGTAAACACAAAGCCCCGACGACGACTCAAAGAGCGTCTGCGTGCGACGATGCAGAGCTGCCCGAATGCAGAAAGCGTCAGGGAGGGGATATTCATAAATGCCGCCACGAATGGCCGTTACACCACGGTGCCGACAGGACTGCTGATAATCAATCAAAAGTTTCCACAAGAAACACTGCGAGCGAACAAAATGTGAGACCTGACTTGCTTTCAAAACAGACCTTTGTGCCTTTTGAGAATAAGAAAAACAGTCTCTTCAGTAAGAGATCAACTGAGTAAAATACAAAGAAAATTCACTGTTGCTTGATTACTATTGCAGAAAACTGCCTTTGACAGTGGATTAGTTTCATATTTTACAAGATTCGAAGCTCCTGCTGGCATGTTTTGATGACGGCTGGATCACCAGACTGTGATCAGTTTAAGCTGGAGTGGGTTACTCGGAGGTGTTCAGCCGTTAAACAGCACCACCGACCCCATGAAGGTCAAAGCACCCTGCAGGAACGCCCCTCTAGTATTGAAAAAAAAAAACAAAGCCTGTAATTAGAAAAAAGTCTGTAACTCCATCTTCTTCTTCTTTTCTTGTAAATACTGATTGTCAACAACAACAAAAAAAAACTGAATGATGTTGAGAGTGACAAACTCATCATTAATTTTTTTCTTTTAAATCTTGACTGTGAAAAAAAGATGCAAAGTTTTTACCATGGTAGTGCTGCTCTCTGCAGGAGCAATGACAGAAAAGTTTAAAAACACAAAGAGGTATTGAAGAAGTTTTTGTTTAGTTTTTTAATCATTTAACCATGTCATAATTCCCACCTTGTGAATGGTATAGATACACCACTTGCTGTCTTTCAGGTTACTTCTGAAAGAAGCGTCTTAAGTTTGAATTTTGTTCAGAGTAGTTATGGGTTAGTACTTTGAGGCTTTCATGAAATCTTCATGTCAGGACTGACGCTGACAAATGGAAGAGCAGAAACCAGTGCATTGCTTCAGTGACAATCACAAGACAAAAAACAAAGATTCTCAGAGTCTTCAGAGAATCAGATCTCGCAAAAATAAAAAAGAAATTGCAATATGCCTCTCTAAAAAGAAGCGTAGGAGCTTCTTTAAATCTTGCATTTTCATCAACAATTTACTAAAAAGAAGTCGTATTTATTTATTTATTTATTTTGTCAGCATAATAAAGAAGTACAAAAGTAAATATAATTTATCTTATACATTTGTTCAAGCGTGATGGCTCACACATCTTTCTCCAGCTCTTCTGGGGGAACGCAAGTCTCTCCCGGACCAAACCTGAGTCTCTCCAGCCAGTCCTGGCCTGAGGTTGGGCGGGTCTGGTAAACCTCGACATGCAGAGGCGCCCCCCTCCAGCCCTCCCAGCATGACGCCCGGTGACCACGGCCACGCCTTGACAAGTCCAGAAGATCACAAACAAAAGATGGAACCAAGAACAACCTTGGGTGAGTCCAACGAGCTTTTCAAAAAGGTTTTGATGGTTTTTTCACTATTTTGTTTCAGAAAGTTTTCACGTTTATATGGCAGTGTTCTGAAAACGATTTCCTTTTACACGGCAGCGGCAGGAACGCTGTAAATAACACAGTTAGCATGAGTTACAGCTGTTCTTCCTGGAATGAAACCAGACGAACATAACAATTTACCGGAAACGCTGATGTGGAAACGGGCTCTAAATCACAAAATGTTGACGATATTAGCACTTTATGTCTTGCAAGTACAAGAATGATAAAAAGTAAATAGATAAATGAAAATGCATTGTCCTGTGTGCGTGCATGGGTTTCCTCCAGTTTCCTCCCGCAGTCCACAAACGTGCATGTGAGGTCAACTGGTGACCCTAATGTGCCTCTCGACGCTGTGGATGTGAGCGTTAGTGGGAATCGGCTCCAGTGACCCACAATCCTGCACGGGTTGGAGCGGTCGGGAAGATGGATGGATGTATTCAATTTAAGAAAATAATCTAGCAAAGTATAAAGCGCATTCATGCAAACATCCCATTAGGTTTTCGCTAAGGGAGCAAGGGCGCTACTAATTTACAAAAATGCAGTACAGGACTTTAAACACCCACTCACAACAGTGGGTAAAGGTGCAATAAAAAAGAGGGGAAAAAAAGATCCACATTGATATGAAAACGCCTTTATTTAAATCAATACACTAAGTAACACGGGGAGGGCTGGAATCACAGATGGGACTAAGCAGCTGCTAATAACATCACCCTCCAGCTGATTAACAGCCTGTGTGCTCTTGAAATTGCTGTCATATTACAAACTATTTTTAGCGCTTGCCCACACAGATATCGCATCAATAAAATTACAGTAGCAACGTTGTCATTCGGGGCCGAGGAACGAGACGCCGTCTAGGCAGGAGAGCAGCGAAAGAATTTGAAATTCCCTTTTATCGCAGTCACACTTTCAACCAGATTACGCCAGTCTAAACAAACACCAAGGGTATGTAGGAAAATAATTTAATTCCAGTTTGGCTTTAAATAAACCTCCTGCCACTATCACCCTCGGCACACACACATCCACGTTACCTCTAAATGGAGTGCTGAATGCCTTTGATCATTCCACTTGATCACAGCTTTAAGATGTCAGCTGTGTTTGAGATAGGGAGAATTTGTCATTGGCTGCTGCCAGCCTTCTCTCTGTCATCCAATTTTACTGCCTTGATTTACAGCAGAAGCCGACAATTTGAGTGTGAATGAGGGCGTTCCGCAGACACATAACTCCGTATCGCACACCTTCCCATAAACAATAAATTGCCAAAGTTATTTTGTTCTTGTCTCATCCCCCTCCATTAACAAGGCTTTATTAACAGGCACTGCAGGGAACAAATTTGAGTCTGGTGGATTATTCTCACAGGCTTTGCCTGTGACTGAGAAATACAAGCATTTATTACTGAAGGGTTCCAGCGTGAGGTCAGATGTGTTTCTCTTTGTTATTTCAATATACAGTGCAATTAGGCTCAACGATGAGTGTATCACTCAATATTATACATATGGCTGTTGATTTTTTTTTTTTAATTACAGTTTACTTTAATTTTAATGATAGCAACTCTACAGAGAAATATAATTAGTGGAAGAACAACCTTGCAGTGGTAGCTGTTTAAATTCATCTTTCAACTCTTTTTGAATCTCCAGTAACAAAAATGTGCTTGATAATGTCTGTGCTGTATTTAAATACTCTGTAGATGGAATAATATCAAAATTGTGAATTTTGTGTCTTATAACTGTATCGTTTTGCTAATGTTTGAATGATGGATAGTTTTTTTTTTTCTTTTTTTGCTGTGAATTCAATTAAAATATTCACATAAGTTTTTTCCAATTTCATCACCACTGGTCAGCTGCCACTCTGCCGCTGGACGATGGAGCTGCCATTGGTCAGCTGAACACCACATGGCTCAGTGTTGAACTGTCCGTAGGTCAGCTGAAAGCCATAAGGCTTAGTGTGGAACTGGTCATTGGCCACTGCACAGGGTGTGGTGTTGATCTGACCACGACTCAACTAAAACCCTTTAGGCTCAGTGTTGAACTGTCCGCAGGTCAGCTGAACGCTGTGGTCAGGCTTAATGAACTGAATGCCATATAGTTGGATGATGAAGGCAATATTTGTCTTCTAGAAGTCTTAAAACTTCCTGATGACGTCGCCGTTGGTCATCTGAATATTGTATGGGCAGACGATGGTGTTTCTGTAACACTTCAAAAAAAAGCTTCAGCGTCTTGAAATACAGGCGTTCGACCTAATTTTGTTTGCCATATCAACCACACCAAGGCCTTCATTCAATTTGTAACGTGTGTGTGTGTGTGTGTGCCCTGATTAAATGCTTTCATCCCTGGTACGACTATCATATATGACTCCATCTAATCCTCTTTTTTTTTAGTCTTTTTAAGGACATCAAGGTCAGATGTTCAAGGTTGCAACACAGTTAAAATATTCAGATTTGAACTTGCAAAGCTTCAGGAGGTACAGCATTTTCACTCCATTAGAGAAAGGGACAAGCATAATTATGAAAATGAGATAAGGGAGAATCAAAATGACCTGACTGAAAAAAAAAGAGTAAAAGTCCTCCAGTGCAGAACTTAGTTTGATTGATTCGGAGCAGATGAGCCCAGGGCTCCACTGTTGGCAGCCCAGGGTTCATGCTGTAATGATAGCTTTATAATTAAGATTAAAGACCACAGAGCACAGACAAGACACTCGAGTGGTGTTGGGGGCTTCTCCGATGATTCTGGGAATAATTGGAGAGAAGTATCTACAATCCCTACCTCCTCAAAGAGCAGGATAATGTGGGCATCACATGACAATCGGAATGAGGATGAAACAACCCGATAAATCACAATCTCTGTGTCGCCTCAGGAAAGGACGGGCTTGATTTATGTATTACTGTAGTGTGCAATTTTTAAAAAATGAAGCAAAAGGCATGTGTTAAACAGCAGATTATGTGTTATTATGATGATTCACTCTTTACACGGGGCAGATTGGAGAGCCATCTGGACGGCAGCGATGACTGAGACAGACTGACTTCTGTTGCTAATGAGTTGGACAGCATGAAGTGAGCAGCCACATTCTCCACAACTTTCTTCTCTTTCACGCCGCATTAAGAGAAGAAAAAAAAAGCACTTTCTGCTCGACCTTTATTGGGTTGTTTTTATTTTATTTTATCTTATTTTTTTGAGCATTTGTCGAGGAAAATTGCGCGAGGAGAAAGGCGCCTCCCCACACGTGTGGACATCTTTTGTTAAATAACATTTGCAGCCGTTCTTCCGCCTCTCAGCATTTCGCTGCAGCTTGTCAGGGTTTGTGTTCAAAGTGGCCATCATTCCTCACCTTTGCTGACATCCCCTATCTGATGAGGGTGAAGTCAAGTCGCTTAGATGACTAATAATCATATCAAAGGTGCCATGTCACGCAGCAGATTTAAATAAGAGGGTTTGGGGGAGCATTTGCATGCATCTGTATGCCTGGGCTAAGAGGCTAATGTCATAAAGTACGGCGCAGACATGATTTAATGTAATCTGTCATGTCATATGCTAATCTTCAGTCCTTTCAGGAACATACAGCATGTTAGCACGAGGGGAGATTTCAAGGAGCACTACAGTAAGTCAGAGGTGTGACAGACTACACTCTGTGAATGTGCAAAATTTATCGCCGCCTTGATTTAAACAAGGGCGCACGCTTTGTTTGCATATAGTGGTTCTAGTAATTTTTGTAGAAACACAAAGAGACTGACTGTATTAGCAGTTTTTTACCCCCTCCTTTCAAAATAAGGCCTTGGAGCAGGTTCATATCAAAGGGGAGGTAATAAGTGTCTACTTCTCCCTGTGAGGACTCCGGCCAGCGTCTCAGCTGTGCGGCTGTTTGAAGGAACATCACCATGGAACATAAAGGTTGACACGTTTTGCCAACAAAAAAAAACAAAAAAAGAAAAAATCAGTCATGATTAATAAATCCAATCAGTCTATTACTTTCAACAAAAAATAGAGTAATCTTTTTTTTTTTTTAAGCTTTTTTCTTTCTATCTTTTTTTTACTGCTCCCTTGTGGCTGGTTTCAGTATGTGAGATTCTGCTGCTCTGTTTTAATGCTTGGGATGATAGAAGGTCAAATTAAAACAACTGAAGAACCAAAGTTTCTCAAATCCTGCAATTGATTCTTGTATTTGCCCGGATAAATAATAACTATAATAAACTAATTGTATTGGGTGTTTTTTGCTTGCCCCCCCCCTATTTTTTTTGTTTTTCCAGGTTTCACTTGTTTGTTTTTTTGGCAGTGAACATTCTGGTGAAAATAATGTAGGGTTTGTTGAGACAATTATTGCCAAAAAAAAGTGGGGGTTTCAAGTAACATTAACGGGTTTGACCATTCAAATATGAAGCACACATAACAAAGCATGGAAAATACATGCCTCCTGAAAATCTGTTTTTGCAGACTGCCGTGCACATTACTGTGTTTGAAAGACTGTTAGCATGGTGGGTCGCGCTCTGCGCTGGAAGTAACACCCTATCAAGTAAGGACACCAGTTTTGGCACATTAATGTGCTTGCAGGAGTCATGAATAGACTCATTTCAATAAAGTAAGAATGGGTAATTTTACACACACACGCACAGTGACCGTTAATTATGAGCACTGTTAAAGCTCATTTAGGATCACCGAGCAACTTTGTGAACATGTGGATGATATGAAAAGCTGTTCTCTTGCTTTAATAAAAATGAAACCTATTTTTGATCCAGAGAATATTTTTGGGTGGTCAGAACAGTGTTCTGACTCAGCATCAGCAGAATGTTCTCTGGAACAGAAGTTATACAAAGCAGAGTTTTGTGTCACGTTTTCCCCCATTTTCATGGAGAAAAGTTCCACCCTGGGAGCTGTTTCGAGTCTCTGATACTGTTTTAGTGTAAAAGACAGTTTACAAATGTGATTAATTGTAATTAGATTAGAATGGTGTCCTTTAAAGAAACCAGATTTGCGATAACAGCTGTTGAGATCCAGATGAACTCTTCTCCTGTCGGATGGATGGCTTTTAAAGTTGAATTTCTTCGGGCCTGTGCTCATAATTTGCAGCTGACTCTTCATTCATGGCTTTTCTCTAAAGCTTATTTTATGATTCCTATTCATGTCTTTTACAATAGCAAAGATTATTTGACTAAAAAAATAGTTTCATCCTTCACTTTGTTCTTTTTTAATCATGATTTAGGAAATTACTAGATTTATATTTCAAAAATCTTATTTACTTATTTATCTATGCTTTGCCATTGTCAGCACTTAATTCTTTGTTCAGTCTAATAACCAATTTGCTGTGAAATGCCATTTCTGAGTTTGTGCTGAAGCAGTTTTTGCTGTTTAAAATCCACAAGCGTTCAGAATGTGGTGATCCCAGTGATGCATATGTTTGAACTAATGAATCACTGACTGGTGCAGCAGTGGCACATTTGGCGTTCATCAGTGGCTCAAAGTGACCTTTTGTTGATGAGGGTAATGCTCCCTCTCTCTCTCTCCCTCTCCCTCTCTCTCTCTCTGCACAAAGTACAATTTTCACACACTTATCATTGGCTCGCCGGGAGAAAAAGAGCTAAATTTGTTCACAAGTGGCAGTGCTGCCAAAATACCAAAGAATGAAAAATAAATTCTTTGGAGGGAAATGTCAGGTGCGAAGCTGTGAGAGCGACTTTGGAGGTCTGACAAGACACAATTACGGAGCGGCTCCCCGCTGAGGACCGGGATATGGTATTTTCATGTTGGTAGTCTCTCAAGGAAGTCCGCCGCGGCGTGGCACACTCTGCTTTGATCTGTGTGGAGGAAAAAAAAAAAAAAAGAGAACGGAGGGGGGGTTGGCAGCATCTCACTTTTAACTGTTGATATTGTGCGGGAGTGAAAAGGGCCGGGCTCTTCCAAACACGCTCCCAATGCACACACGCATTAAAATGTGTAAACCTCCAGAACAGCCAGGCTTTTTGTCTGCCGGCGGTGATCTCTGCCGGAGAACCGAGGACTGCAGGCCGGGCCAAACACGCACAAACTCCAGACCCGCTACAGTTTTATTGTGTTTACACATGCACTGGTCAAAATCATGTGTTTTTTTTGTTTTGTTTTTTTTGGTTTTCATGAGAACTGAAATAAGCCTCTTAATGTGTAAACGTAAGCTAATTTGTCTAAAACTTGAAAGGTGAAGACATGAAACAAAGGGAGTGTGACGGCACCTGTTCAGAGTAAAGCTCGTGTTCATGTCTTCAGATGAAATACAATTTCACTTTTTAAAGCAGGTAAATGAGTCTCAGTTTATCTGAAACCACATCCGGGTCTGAACAGACTCCTGTTGCATCGGTCAGAGTTTTCTGCACACTTGACAAATATTTCCAATTAGTTCAACACTTTTTCTGTCATTTTGGTCTTTTATTCACCTTTAATCGTCTTTATCTTGACCTTATTCACTTTTGATTAATACTGTCTCTATTCTGTGTCTGCCTGTTTTAGATTACTATCCTGAGCACTGTTTAAGTCTTTTTTTCTTCCACCAAATTTTCAGCATGTAACCTTGTGAGGATATATATTGCATCTGATATGTTTAAGCAAATTAAAACTAGAAAAAACAAAACCAGAGTTCCAACTGTTCGAAAGCTGAGTATAGCAAGAAGCCTGCACTTTTATTGAAGTTTTCAATTTAATTTCCCTTAAATTCATAATTAAAGATGTTTTATTGACCTTCCATTCGCAAGTGTTGCAGGCACTAAAACCAAGGTTAGATCTAATTAAAGGGTTTGAACTTTGTCTTTTAGTGAAAAGGTTTCGTAATCGAATAAAATGTAAATGATTGTAATTGAGACTTGACAGGATGTATGCAGAGATTTCCTCTTGCAGTGGACAAGCTAATGCTATTTATTACTTATGGGTCAGTTATTTCTCTTAACATTGGATTTTACTATTTAATGTGAGAAAAACATGAGTGAGTTTGTGCACGTGTGTGCGTGCGTGTGCACGTGTGTGTAAGAGGTGACAGGTCCACATGTACATTAATTCAGTGTATTCTGTCTGGTCTCCTGGTGAGGCAGCTTTGATCAATATGAAGGGGGATAAGTAGACCAGAGGGGAGTACACATTTTACATATAAGCAGTGTCCTGATACATGCAGGGTACACTCTTACCTAATAATATTTCTACTTATTCATACCCCGAAGACAGCCTGATAAATTGCCTGTGGTAATTAAAATGATTAAGTGAGAACAGCAAAATGGTAATTTATCCTTGCATGACAGAGTTAAGTAAACCTAGTTATAAAACCAACCTAATTAGCTGTCGTGAAATAGAGCAGAACAGTAAACCAGACAGCAGGTAGAACCAGAGACTGAAGTATTTTACTCCTAACTTGAAGGATGGCCTCCTCAGCATAATTTTCTCCTTTATTAACCAAAAGACTCGGCGTGCTGCCTTTGTTTAATTTAATGTTTAACTCTGGCTCAAATGATCTTTCCTTCTTTATTCCTGCCACTGCTGAAGCCACGGAGTTAGGAAGGGTCAAACATCTATCTGTCCAATTAAGAGCTCAGACATGATTAAACGTTAGGCGTTGAAAAATGAATTATCTCAAGGTATGCGCTGCATTCCTCTCCATGAAACAAAAATGAATAGCGCCAATAGGGCTCACAGGTTGAAGCACCTCGTATTGAAAGACTCTGCTGAAATAACTTGAATTCTTCCTCCGGTGAGCACATCCAGGTTACTGCTGACGAGCACACCTTCGACCTTTCACGCTCGTTTTCATTAGTCACATTCACATTCAGACTGTATGATATAATTTCCTGAAAATTGCTCAAAAGTCCTCGGAAGTTTGAGGAATGCGTTTATGTTCAAATGCCATGAAAAGCCATAATGAACTTACAAAAAATTTAAAGCAAATCACTTTTTTTCTTCTTTTGCACAGAATTGAAACTTTTCCGTTCTATCAGTAAAACTCTCGTTCTCAGGTCGTCCAGCCGGTGCAGCACTGGGCTTTAAACTAACGATGCCGGGAACACGTCTCTGAAGCTTCGCTGACGGTACGGCCAGCGAACACCAAGCTTCAGCTGATCACTGATGAATACACCTGGTGCAGCAGAGGAAGGTGGTCAGCGCAGCTTTGGAGGTGGGCGGGGTGGATGGAGGGGTCAGAGGTGCAACCTGCAGACCACCACTTGATTGGTCCTCTGGAGGCCGATCAGATCGCTGAAGAAAAATCAAATGCACACTTATTAAGAAATGCCAGAAGCTTCCGCTTCTAGAACAGGATCTGCACTCGATGAGTAGCTGAAGCTGCAAACCAGTGAGCAGTGAGTGTCAACATGTTTCTGGGTTCACAAACACAAACAAGGCCTGTTCTCAAGTGAAATCGGAAATAGCCTCCAAGGTGGAGCTTTTCGCAAAGGCTCTGACTCCGCCTGTGTGGAAACAGGAAAAACACAACTTTCTGAAAACGCTCAGGCATCACTGCAGTCAGCAGTTCTTCTGCACATGTTCAGCAGACAGTAGGGACAATAAGAACAGTGTTTTCCTCCACGGTGTCATGACTCCCAGTCCACATTCTCCTGGTCCTGGTCCTGGTTCCAGTC
This sequence comes from Salarias fasciatus, assembly GCF_902148845.1. Lineage (NCBI taxonomy): Eukaryota > Metazoa > Chordata > Actinopteri > Blenniiformes > Blenniidae > Salarias > Salarias fasciatus. The sequence goes on along the minus strand of NC_043766.1, from coordinate 2,371,596 downwards.
CAGATCCTCCTGGACTTGGTAGTTTTAGAGTTGACAGTCACCGTAGTAACAATCCAGCTTGACTGTGTGATTTCACTACCAACCTCTGGCCTGGTTGATGCTTAATACAAGGTTTTCAAAGTTTCTTCTGCGTTTCCTGTAACAGGACATCGTTTTCAAAACGTTGTCATGTAAATGTGAAGATTGTCTAAAACCGAAACAAACACTGTTCATGTGTTGACAGTACTGACGCCGAATTAATAAATAACACTCCAGAACTCCAGATTAGTGGGCATCATCTATGCAAAACAGCTGCTTTGGCTTTCAGTATTTTAAGATATCAGCTTCATTCAAAGATACAAACATATATATATATATATATATATATATATATATATATATATATATATATATATATATATATATATATATACACACATACACATACACATACACATACACATACACATACACATAAAAGAAATACAGATGCACAAAAAAGTATTTGTGCCTATAGTGGACGATCTTGCTAAATGCTGCCCAGGATGAGTAAAATCAAGATCTCCGACTCTACCTCATCAGTTATTTTGGCCAACTGGTAAGAAGAACACCGAGTAATCCTGATGCTGCTCTGATGCAGTTCTGGCTGTAAGAACAGCAACAGAACTGCCGGTCTGTGAACGTTTCTCCCCCTTTTCTCGTGCCCTTCAGCATCTTCTGCATCTACACTCAGATTTTCAGTGACGGGCCAGCCTCCCCGGTCCCGTGTTCGATACCAGCTCACATCAGCAGCCGGGACCGAGCGGCACGTCGCACGGTCGCAACCTTTCCCCAATGTCGCTGGTCTCGGCGCGCTCTGTCACATGCTCAGTGGCATTGCATGTGACACATACACTCGGGGGCAGATCTCTTCTCCCAAATATGATTTGAGATGATTGAAAGCTTTTTGATTTCAAAGTGTATTCTCTTAAGCTAAGTGCTCTCAGAGACCATCAAGGAAATTTAATTGCCTCACTTAGAGAAAAAAAGCAGGTTTTCTGACCCAAATGATATCAGATCTTAACGTCTCGATAGAAATACATGGAATTGGATGGTCAACTGGGCGCCTAATGTCATTGGGAAATGCAATTTTCTGATGGCATTTCCTAAGTCTGCCTCACCGAAAGCACAAGATTGATCAAAATCTTAATGAGCCATTTTCAGAAGTGGACTTTGGCTTTGGCTTTATGGTAGATTATGGAGCCAAACAGCCATGAATGTTGACCTTATAAAAGGGGGAAGTTTCTATATTTGTAAAAACAGCCTGGCTGACACGAGCGCCCAGTAACAGAGTACAAAGGATTAAAACACAGTCCCGAAAGGAATGACTGGAATACACAAACTCCATAAATTCTCTGGACATGCAGCCACTTTGTTTCAAATTTCATGATCTCTGACGCTGATCCGAGCTGATTGGTTTCATTCCTCCATCTGCGTTGTCTCGAGCATCACGCTCCATTACTTCCCATCCGCAGAGAGCGCGCACGTTTCCCAGCATGATGTCAGCTGGCCGGCAGCCTGTTGCTGGACGCCCCCTCCACCACCTCCACCTCCTCCACCACCCGAGAGCTCTCAGGTGATGCCAAGCATGCCAAGTGGATCGTCACAACCTCTTCAAACAAGGTGTGGAAACCAAACAGCCGGCGTGAAAAGACCGTCAGAGATCCAGAGATTCCTGTTGAAACGGTGGGAGAGAAACGTGTGTGTGTGAGTGTGTGTGATATTCACCTGGAACCTAAAGGCACATCTCCTGCGCTTCCTTCACACGCCGACTGTGCAGACAGGCGCAGGACGACTGTATCTGCTGGCGCTGTCACCAGAGATGTGCTGCAGCCCGCTGCGATGCCTGCGTAACGTTCGTTTGTTATTTTCTGCCTGTCACTCACAATCATCTGAAGATTAGCTGATGCTGAAAAGGTGAATTGGGCCAATTGTTCGCTCATCTGCTCGTCGCACGCGGTGACGCCTAGCTGTAACGCGGGCCGTGAAATTGATTCTTCTGGCTGCACACTATGTTTATATCCTCCTTTTCCTGTTCTGTTTTTAATAGTCATGCCCATCCTGGCTAGCAGTGGGACGTTCCTGGGTTCCTCATGAGTCCGATGTAAGTTTATTGAGGGCTGCTCGTGCATGACAGCCGCCGCAGATGCGGGATGATGTTAATGTTACTGATAGCGCTGCTGTCAGGAAAAGCGAACGTTATTGCTCCACCTTCAGCGAACAAGACAAAGGCTTGTTTGTTACAGGAAGGTGGACGCAGGAGGAGGACAGTCGCTGTAATGTGTCCTTGATGTTATGGTTTCTGACTAATGGCTGTCGCAGCGGCGTTGCGTCTAATCTGCCCACAAATGCTGCTTTTCAGAGGAACTGGAGAAAAACTGGTATCACCTGTTTTTTTTTTGTTTTTGTTTTTGTTTTTTTTTTTGTATATTATTACAGTGAAAAAACAGTGGGAGGTATTTTGTTGAAATTAAAAGAGTCTTCTTTTTTTTTTTTCAATTTCTTTCTCCATGAAGGCTTAAAGACGGACGTACTGCTTCACTCAATTTTGATGTCTATGTACAGAAAAAACTTTTTTTTAAACTGCAGATTTGTAATTATTTAAAAACGTCTGCAACAAAAACACACAAACACTGTATTTTCTCTTAAAATGGGGCTTTTCAGGCACTTTACAGTGTGCTGTCTGTCACACCAACCTATTCTCTCTTTCACGAGTTTTTGCAAGTCTGTGCAAACAGAAGCAGACAAATAGGAGTAATTGCAATAATTGATTGTCATCTGCTCAACGTGTGATTATGTGGTTATGTAATGACTGCAGTCGCCCACTCATAACCCCAAACTATCAAGGCAGCTTGTGATGAACTGTGTGTCAGTGAAGAGGCTAAAAAATTAGCCACAGCATCCCTGTAGACCAGGAACAAAGCAGTCTGTGGTTGATATAATGAGTTGTTTTCCTGCTGTCATGGTTTTTTTTAATTATTTTTTGTAATATATCTGCAACATATTTTCACTTTAAGCAGCTGCAGTTTTTATTTGTAAGCAGTGCAACCACAACATTATTTTGATCTCGGCATTATGATGTTTGCTGACATCCCTGTCGATGAAGATAAGCAGCAAAGTGCAATCTAGTCAAGCTCATCACAGACTGTCCTTGAGGCTTTGAAACAAGATCCATTTAGATTGTATGGCAGAGTAAAGGAATATGGCCTATAATATCTACACCAGCTTTGTAGATAACGATCAAATGAAGAGGTCTTAGGAAAATAGCTTTAACCCCAATTCTGATTAGGATCCAATTATAGGAAAGAGAGAGAGAGAGAGAGAGAGAGAGAGAGAGAGAGAGAGAGAGAGAGAGAGAGGAGAGAGAGAGAGAGAGAGAAAGAGAAACATTAAATTAATTTTAGAATGGTTTATACTTACTGATATATTGACTTCAGTTTTAATTCTAACAAGACATGCAGTTTTGTTTTTTGTTCTCCAGAGCATATATAATTTAAAACACACTGATCAGTCTCATAGTAGGCAGGGTAAAAAATTTAACATGTAGACCAGGTGTGTCAAACATAAGCTCCGTGGGCCAAAACCGGCCCACAAGAGTTGAAGTGTTACTATTAACCAATTGATTGATTGAGAGTTTTTATTGTCATTATGAGAACATGATGACACACACACACACACAACACACACACACACACGCACGCACACACACACACACACACACACACACACACACACACACACACACACACACACACACATAAATAACAAAAACACTTCAAATGAAAACTTAATAGACAGATAATTAGATAATAAAGCAGATGGCGGCAGACAGAGCTGATGGTAGAGGGTCATCATCACTCTTTGTGGCTAAAAAACAATTTCTGTGACCAAAAATCACATAAAAAAAACAGGCTGGTTAGACATGAGAATAGTTTTGAGAATTTGTTTTGTGCTCCTGGACTCCAAATTTCAGTTCAAAATCATAGTGGTGAACTGTGAATCATGTAACCTTCATGGCCAGGGCTCCACATTAACTCCTCTGACTGACACAGACTAGAAAATATGCCGAGCAGCTGATCGGCAGCTGGAGCTCCTGATGCTGTTTGGTTTAACAAGCTCATCTCTTCATGTGTTTTTTGCGTTCTGCGTCTTCTTCTCTGTTTTTGGATGAATTCTGTGCCAGAGAGACAGCGTCACCTAGAGGCCTGGCATGTGTACCACACTGTTTTGAGTCCTGTAGACGGAGAACTTTAAGAACCACGAAGAGAAACGAGGATGGTTGTGTCTCATGTGCAGGAGGAGGAGTTGTGCATGTGTGTGTCTCAGAGACAGGTAGTGTAACCCGCAGAATTGATATTTTTGACTACTTAAAGTTCATTTCACCCCCTAAAAATTTCTAAATGAACACACTTTGGCAACCCGGACAAAAAATGAAATAATAATAATCATTTATCACACCAGACGTCTCGGCCTTAAATTGAATGCTGGAAAGTGAACTCTTTACAGCCCTGAAGAGAAGAGATGATGAAGAAGGTATTTATTGATATTTAAAACAGAACACTTTATTAGTTAAACTGGTGTTACTCGGTTGAACTTTTTGAAACTTTTCACATCTGAAACAGGTCGAAGAAGCAGACTTGAGGTCAGAGGTTTGCAGGTTCAAATCCCTCTGCTATTCCAGGGCAAGTAGTTGACCCCCAACAGCTCTGAGTATTAAGGTTAACTAGGAGACAGTCAGACAAGTTGATTTATCTT